>NC_091567.1:3252763-3255263 GCF_042767895.1 Penaeus vannamei
AATAATAATAATAATAATAATAATAATAATAATAATAATAATAATAATAATGATAATAATGATAATACTAATAATGATGATAGTAATAGCAATAATAATAATGATAATAATGATAATAATAATATTAATAATAATAATAATAATGATAATAATAATAATAATAATAACAATAATAATAATAATAATGATGATGATAATAATAATAATAATAATAATAATAATAATAATAATAATAATAATAATAATAATAATAATATTAATATTAATAATAATAATGATAAGCAACAACAATAATGATAATAATAAGAATGATAACAATGGTAAGAATAACAATAATAATACATATGATAATTATATAGAATAATGAAGATGATAATAATAACAACACTAATGACATTAGTCATAATGATATCACTAGAAATAATGATGATATTGATAACAATGATAATGATAATGGTAATAATAATAATCATTATAATAATGTTGATAGTGATAATGATAATCATAGCAATTATGATAGTAATACTAATGATAATAATGATAATAGTAATGATACTGATAATAGTAATAATGACTATGATATTACAGATTAAAAATGATGATAACGATAATGCTGATGATAATAATGATGATGCTAATGATAATAACAATAATGACAATAATAATGGTAAATACAATACAAGTGATAGAAATGATAACACGCGTAATGATAACTGATAATGTAATGATAATGATGATGAAATAGTAAGAATGATAATGACAGTGAAAATTAATAATGATGTGATAATGATGATACTGATATTAATCATTTATATTATAATAGTAATGATAACAATGATAGCAGTAATAAGGATGATTATAATAATATTGATAATGATGACAACAATGATAGTAATAATAGCAATGCTAATAATAATAACAGTAATGATATGATGGTAAAAAATAGAAATGATAATAATAATGATAATAATAATGATAATAATTACAGTGATAATAATAGTGATAATGGTAATTATGATAATAATGATAATAATGAGAATGAAAACAGTGACAATACTAATAACAATAATAATTGTAATAATAATGATAATGATAATAATAGAACAATCAATTATGATAATGATAATAATAATAATAATAATAACAATAATAATAATAATAATAATAAAAATAATAATAATATTAATAATAATAATAATGATAATAATAATAATAATAATAATAATGATAATAATAATAATAATGATAATAATAATAATAATAATAATAATAATAATAATAATAATAATAATAATAATAATAATAATAATAATGATAATAATGATATTTATAGTAATAATAATGATAATGATAATGATGATAATGATAATAATGATATAAAAAATGATTAAAATTAAGATGAGCATAATAATGATATCAATAATTATGATGATATTAATGGTAATAATGATACTGATAATGCTAACACAAATAATGATAATAATGATGATAATAATGATAATGATAATTCAATGAAAATGACAACAGCAACAGCAATAATAGATTCATAGAAAGCTAAAAAAAAAAAAAATCCACAACAGCAATAATAGATTAAAAGAAAAAAAAATCCACAACAGCAATAATAGATTAATAGAAAGTTAAAAAAAAATTTCCACCAGGCTAAATAAATGATAAGCCACGTCTGCCTTATCTCTTATAAAATCAGTTCTTAAGGGCCAAGTGACTGTGGTTGTGGCTGGCAAAAGAAGCCTTCAAGCAGCCTTTCTGAGAGTGTGGTGCTTGCATGCAGTCATCACGAGGGAGATAATCGTGGTATTTTATGCTTTAAGGAGGGTTGGAATAAGATCTGTTTTTTTTTTTTTTTTGGGGGGGGGGAGGTGTCTCTCTCTCTCTCTGTAGATTTCTTTTTTTTTATTATTATTTTCTGTCGATTCGGGTTATTTTCAAGTTTTTGCCTTATGGAGGGTTGGAATAAGGTCTGTTTTTTTTTCTTTGTCGATTCGGGTTATTTTCCAGTTTTTGCCTTATGGAGGGTCGGAATAAGGTCTATTTTTCTCTGTCTATTTTTTTTCTCGACGTTATGCCTTATGGAAGGTTGAAATAAGATCGGATTTTCTCTTTTTTTCAACAAATAGCCTTATAGAGGGTAGCAATAAGGCCTATTCTTCTCTGGCACTCCGGCTTTTTTCAACGCTGTGATGAACGCAACGGGGGGGGGGGGTGTATATAGTCGTCGAGTAACATAGCATTAAATTGCTGCGCATGACCCAAGCCCTTCTCATGACTTCATGACTCTCTCTGCCCCCTGACGTGACGTGACTTCGGAAAATGTGCCTTGTGGGGGGAAGAAAATAGAGGCTATTTTCCCTTGATCCCGTGTGTCCTTAAGTAAGTGATTAGCAAAGAAAATCTAGAGGGGGAGTTGGTTTATTAGATTTTTTTTTCTTTTCTTTTTCATTTTTTTTTTTTTTTTTTTTTTTTTTTTTTTTTTTTACGAAAT
>NC_091567.1:3264752-3267252 GCF_042767895.1 Penaeus vannamei
TTATTATTATTATTCTCCTTCTTCCTCTTTTTCTCTGAGTGAGCGGGGTAGGGGCTAGAGAAGAATATGATTTTTTTTCGGATTTTAACTGTCCTGTATATTAATGAATGTGATATATATATTTAATTTTATTTTTTTATTTTTTATTTTTTATTTTTATTTTTTTTTGACAAAGGGTTTTTTTCTGTTAAATCAAAGAATGATAAAAGAGGCGTTAAAATCAAGGAAATATTCGTACTTACTGAGCGAAACACGCAAAAAAAACGAAGAAAAAAGAAAAAGAAACAAGAAAAAAGAAGGAATAAAAAAACAGTAAGAAATAAAAAAGAAACAAGAAAAAAAAAGATTAATTACTGTAGTACCGAAACTCCCCCCTTTCAACCAACCCCCCTTTCCCCCTGTCCCCCACACCCTTACCCCCCCCTTCAACCAACTCTCCCTTCCCCCTCCGTCCCCCCACCCCCTACCCCCACCCCCTTCAACCAACTCTCCCTTCCCCCTCCGTCCCCCCACCCACCCCCTACCCCCCCCTTCAACCAAGCTCTCCCTTCCCCCTCCGCTGTCCCCCCCCCATGCCCACCTCTACCCCCCCTCCCTTAGCTCTCTCCCTTCCCCCCCTCAATCCCCCCACGAAGCCCCCATCCCCCTCAACCAACCCCACCCTTCCTCCTCCGTTCCCCCACCCATCCCTTACGCCTCCCTGCCACTACCCCTCACCCCCACCCACCCCCCACCCCCTCCTCACAGTACTAATTCCCCCCAGTTCTGAAGGTGTTGCCAGATTAGAGGCCAATCTCGACATATTGGATGTTTTAAGGAGACTTCGAGAACGTGAAGAAGTTTGAAGATCTTGAAGGAGTTTAGCCGTTCCGATTCACTATTATTAGCTGAAGGACTCGAGCCGACCTGATCCGACTCCTGGCACAGTACTAGTTCGGGTCCCTGTTAAATCTGTTAAGGAAGTTTTGGGGCCTGATTAGTTGTAGGCCAATCTCGACATGGTTGTGACTTTTTGTTTCCATAGGAGACTGTTGTAGTACGTGAAGAAGTTTGAAGTGTGTTTGAAGGACTTTAGCCGTGTCCGATTCACTATGTGTATGTAGCTGAAGGACTCGTGTGACCTGATCCGTGACTGTGCAAGAAGTGTGTGGGTGTCCTGTTTGTGTGTGTGTGAATGTGTTGGTGAGTGGAAGTTTGGGTGCTGTGTGTGTGTGTAGTGCTCTGTGTGTGTGTGTGTGTGTGTGTGTGTGTGAGTGTGTGTGTTTGTAAGTGTGTGTGTTTGTGTGTGTGTGTGTGTGTGTTTGTAAGTGTGTGTGTTTGTAAGTGTGTGTGTGTGTGTGTGTGTGTGTGTATGTGAGAGTGAGTGTGTGTGTTTGAGTGTGTGCGTGTGTTGGTGAGTGTGTGTGTGTGTGTTTGTAAGTGTGTGTGTGTGTGTGTGTGTGTGTTTGTAAGTGTGTGTGTGTGTGTGTGTGTGTGTTTGTAAGTGTGTGTGTGTGTGTGTGTGCGTACGTGTATGTGTTTACTTATTTGTCTATTTGTCCTTTTTTTGGGGGTGAGAATATTCTAGATTTTTTTGTTTATTTCTATTTCTATTTCTGTTTATTTACTTTATATTTTTCCAATTATTTACCTATAAACCTATTATTATGTATTGATATATCTACTCATCTATCAACCCATCTATTTATCAGTTTATCTATTTATCTATCTATCCATCTATTCCTAACCCAATTCATTTGAATAACAACTATTCGACCAAACTATAAACTCACAAACCAAAAGTATAAACGAAACGAACCGTAAACAAAAGACAAAATATTCCGAAACAAATTTACGATTTGATTCTCCATATCTCACTAAATCGTTTTTTACGTTTCAAGAGTTGGGTCAAGAATGAAAAAGAAAAATGTTGATCTTGCTTAATTCTATTTGAAACCGGAAATGTTCAGCCAAAACGCCCGCAGGCATTTCCGAAAAGGGAATCGGATTCTCTTCTAATCGCGATGGAGGAGGTACGTATGCAAATTATTTTTTTTTTTCGGAGGGTGTTTTTTTCTGACTTTTAAAAGCAATTTGGAGATATGAATAGCTTTGAATATAAGCTAAATTAATGTTAGAGGAATTGTACATCGATTTAAATGCAGAGAACCGTTAAAAAGAGATTGAAAAAAAAGGAAAAGAAATTTGTGATTTTTGTTTTACGTCAGGCGACACGAGCTTCATCCGGGACTTTAGGAAATACTGATTTCTGAACAAGGAAAAAAGTGTATTCTCTAATTTGTTTCTTGCGCTAAATAATTTTAAGAGCTTTTCGGGTAAAATTTGATTTATCCATTCGTTTATCTATCTATTTCCTCCATTATTTTATATGCGAGTATTATGATTTTATAATTGTGATTATTTAGGCCATCATGAAATTATTAATCCTTTCATTCACAATTTCATTCATTCATTCACTCAATTCATTCTTTCTTCCCTTCCTCCCTTCCTCATTTCATTC
>NC_091567.1:3274752-3277252 GCF_042767895.1 Penaeus vannamei
GGGAGAAATATAGAAGGTGGGCGTGATGAGAAGAAAAAAAATGCAAGTTTAAGGCGGAATTTGCGGGCGTGAGAGACGAAAATCGCGGGCGTGGGAGACGTGGGAAGAGAGAATGGGCGTGAGTGAAATGATCGTGGGCGGGAAATATGTCATTCATAGGCGTGAGAAATTCGTCTCGCGGGCGTGAGGAAGATCAGAAGGAAAGAAAGAGTGGGCGTGATTTTTTTTTAATCAGAAAGATATGAAAATATGGGCGTGAAGACAAAAATATGGGCGTGAGAACTAAAACCTTTCGGCGTGAGAAAACGAAAAACCCATAGACAAGAAAGTAAAAAATAACAGAACCTTAAAAAGCGAAAAGAGGGAGAGAGAGAGAGATATATAGAGATAGAGATAAATAGATAGAAAAAGAGAGAGCGAGAGACAGAGATAGATAGATAGAGAGAGATGAGAGAGAGAGAGAGAGAGAGAGAGAGAGAGAGAGAGAGAGAGAGAGAGAGAGAGAGAGAGAGAGAGAGAAAGAGAGAGAGAGGGAGAGAGAGAGAGAGAAAGAAAGAAAGAAAGAAAGAGAAGAAAAGAAATAAATAAAGAAAGAAAGAAAGAAAGAAAAAAAACACAGATAAGAAAAGAGAGACCAAGCATGGGCGTGAGAATGTGAGAATGACGAAAATCGCCCCAAAAGAGGAAGAGAGAGGGCCGTGGGCGTGAGAATTCGTGTCCCTGTTTGAAGACCAAGCAGCGTTCTGGTTCATTAATGTTCTCAAAACACACAAAAAGTTCATTCTTGTAAATATCATTCGTCACTTGTTCTGCGTGTGAACATTTCCCTGGAGTCATGTGTCGTCATCTATCTCTTTCTTATTATTCTATTTGCCTTTTACCTTTCGCACGATTTTTTTTATTCCCTTTTTTCTTTTTCTTCTTCTTCTTTTGTATTTCTTTTACCATCTTCCATTTTATTTTATTTTTACGGGTTTCATGTATTGAGATATGTTATTTGTTTCTTAATTCCATTTTGTATTGTTATTATTGTTATTTTTTCATTACTTCTATTTTTTTATTATTATTGTCATTAATATTGTTATTATTATTATTATTATTATTATTATTATTATTATTATTATTATTATTATTATTATTATTATTATTATTATTATCATTTATTATTATTATTATTATCATTATCATTATCATTATCATTATTATTATTATTATTATTGTCATTAATATTGTTATTATTATTATTATTATTATTATTATTATTATTATTATTATTATTATTATTATTATTATTATTATTATTATTATTATCATTTATTATTATTATTATTATTATTATTATTATTATTATTATTATCATTATTATTATTATTATTATTATTATTATTATTATTATTATTATTATTATTATTATTATTATTATTATTATTATTATTATTATTATCATTATTATTATTATTGTCATTATTATTATCATTATTATGATTAGCATTATTGTCATTGTTAGTTGTTTTTTTACTATGTCTTTTTTCGTTTTGTTGCTATCAATGCTATTATTATTGCTGGTGCTGTTGTTGTTATAGTCATTATTATCATTGTTATTGTTGGTATTATTGATATTATTATTTTTTGTTATTTTCATTATCATTATTGTCATTGTTATTATTATCTTTATTATTATTATCATTATCATTATTATTATTATTATTATTATTATTATTATTATTATTATTATTATCATTATTATTATTATTATTATTATTATTATTATTATTATCATTATTATTATTATTATTATTATTACTATTATTATTATTATTATTATAATTACTGTTATTCTTGTTTTTTATTGTGATTATGATTATTATTATTATTAATTAATATCATTATCATTATTGTTGTTGTAATTATTATTATTATCATTGCTATTATTTTTTTATTATCATTAATATTATAATTGTTATTATTGTTGTTGTTGTTGTTATTATTATCATTATTGCTTTTGTTGTTGTTGATAATATTATAATCATCATTCTCACTAATGATAGTACAAGTTGTATTAGTAGTAATATTAGTAGTAGTAATACCATTAACATCATTATTATAATAATAGTAATGCTAATGATGATAATGATTACTAGTAGTAGTAGTTGTTGCTGTTATTGTAAAAGTAATAGTAATAACTGTAGTAGATGTAGTAGTAATAGTAGTAGTAACGTTACTATTGTTAATCTTATTATTAATAGTAGTAACAGTAGTAGATGTAGTAGTAGCAGTAGTAGAAGTAGTAGTAGTAGTAACAGTAGTAGTAGTAGTAGTAGTAGTAGATGTAGTAGTAGTAGTAGCAGTAGTAGATGTAGTAGTCGTAGTAGCAGAAGTAGTTGTAGTAGTAGTAGTAGTAGTAGAAGTAGATATAGTAGTAGTAGTAGCAGAATTAGTAGTAGAAGTAGTTGTAGTAGTAGTAGCAGTAGTAATCGTAGTAGTAGAAGTAGTAGTAGTA
>NC_091567.1:3282252-3284752 GCF_042767895.1 Penaeus vannamei
CTCTCCTTCCATCCTTTTCTTCCCCCTTCTCTCCCACCTTTCCCTCTCTCTCTCTCTCCCTTCCACCCTCTCTCTCTCTCTCTCTCTCTCTCTCTCTCTCTCTCTCTCTCTCTCTCTCTCTCTCTCTCTCTCTCTCTCTCTCTCTCTCTCTCTCTCTCTCTCTCTCCTTCCATCCTTTCTTCCCCCTTCTCTCCCACCTTTCTTTTTCTCTCTCTCTCCTCCCCACCCTTCGCTCTCTCTCTCTCTCTCTCTCTCTCTCTCTCTCTCTCTCTCTCTCTCTTCTTTCTTTCTTCTTTCTTCTTCTTCTTCTTTCTTCTTCTCTCTCTCTCTCTCTCTCTCTCTCTCTCTCTCTCTCTCCCTCTCTCTCTTTCTCTCCATCTTCCTCATACGTCACCAGAGAAACGGCTCTTAAATAACGCTGGGAAATGTGTCACAACGCAAGACGTGGAGTACAAACCTTGCAAGACGAGAGAAAATATAGGCGTCACCGAATCACGCTGAGAGAGAGTTACGTCATCGCGTACAACCTCGTGTTCCGTTCATTCATAAATCTGCACGGTAGCGTAAACCTCCCCCCCTACCCCCCTACCCCCCTGCCTCCATCTCCCTCCTACTCTACACTTACGCTTTAAAGGTCTTCTTGTGTTTCTTTTGTATCTGTTTTATTTTATTTGTTTATTTGGTGGTAGTTGGTGGAAGTAATTATCGGTTTGTATACATGTAGACACTTTGACATGCGTGTAAAGAGGAAGAGGAAGAGAGAGAGAGAGAGAGAGAGAGAGAGAGAGAGAGAGATAGATAGATAGATAGATAGATAGAGAGAGAGAGAGATAGATAGAGAGAGAGAGAGATGTAGAGAGAGAGAGAGAGAGAGAGAGAGAGAGAGAGGGGGAGAGAGAGAGAGACAGAGACAGAGAGACAGAGACAGAGACAGAGAAAGAGACAGACAGAGACAGAGGCAAAGATAGTGATAAAAACAAAGACAAAAACAAAGCAAAAAAAAAAAGAAAAACAAAAACACAAAAAGACAGAGAGAAAGACAGAGATAAAAGCACACACAGAGAGAGAGAGAGAGAGAGAGAGAGAGAGATTTAGAGAGAGAGAGAGAGAAAGAGAACACAGCTCTCCCAACAGAGAAGAGTCATAAATTGCCACCAGGTACTCTTAATCTCAGCCTGTCATGTCAATCCCCGTGAAACACACCTGAGGGAGCTGCGTGATTCGTAGGTACAGGTGGGGGGGGTGGCAAAGGAGGGGAAACAGGGAGGAAGGAGAAGGGGGAGGGAGAAAGAGGGGGAAGAGAGGGAGGAGTACTGATGAATTAGGAGAAGGGAGAAGGGGTTGGAGGAGGGGAGAGGGAGAAAGAGGGAGGAGAGGGAAGAAAGAGGGGGAGGAGAGGGAGGAGTACTTATGAATTAGGAGAAGGGAGAAGGGGTTGAAGGAGGGAGAAAGGAGAAGGGAGAGGGAGAAAGAGGGGGAAGAGAGGAAGAAAGAGGGGAAGGAGAGGGAATAGTACTGAAGAATGAGGGAAGAAAAGGGAGAAGGGGTTGGAGGAGGGAGAAAGGGAGAAGGGAGAGGGAGAAAGAGGGGGAAGAGAGGAAGGGAGTGCTGGAAGCATAAGGAAAAGGGAAGGGGTTGGAGGAGGGAGGAAGGAGAAGGGAGAGGAGAAAGAGGGGGAGGAGAGGGAGGAGTACTGATGAATATGGAGAAGGGGTTGGAGGAGGGAGGAAGGAGAAGGGGAGAGGGAGAAAGAGGGGGAGAGAGGGAGGGAGGTACGATGAATAAGGAGAAGGGAGAAGGGGTTGGAGGAGGGAGGAAGGAGAAGGGAGAGGGAGAAAGACGTGGAAGAGAGGGAGGAGTACTGATGAATAAGGAGAAGGGAAAAGGGGTGAAGGAGAGTAGGGAGGAAGGGAGAATTGGAGAGGAGACAAGAGGGGAGAGAGGGAGGGAGTACTGATGAATAAGGAGAAGGGAGAGGGGGGGGGGGGAGGGAGGAAGGAGAAGGGAGAGGGAGGAGTACAGAAGAATGGGGGAAGAAAAGGGAGAATGGGTTGGAGGAGGGAGGAAGGAGAAAGGAGAGGGAGAAAGAGGGGGAGGAGAGGGAATAGTACTGAAGAATGAGGAAAAGAAAGGAGAAGGGGTTGGAGGAGGGAGGGGAGGAGAAGGGAGAGGGAGAAAGAGGGGAAGGAGAGGGGAATAGAACTGGAAGAATGAGGGAGAGAGAAGGGAGAGAGGGGTTGGAGGAGGGAGAGGAGGGGAAAAGAGAGGGGCGAGAGAGGGAGTAGTACTAACGAATAAGGAGAAGGTAGAGGGGGGAAAGAGGAGAAAAGGAAAAGGGGTTGGAGGAAGGAGGAAGGCGAAAGGGGGAGGGAGAGAGAAGTTGAGAGGGGAAGAAGGATGAAAGGGATGGAAGGACAGGAGAAAGGAGAAGTGGAGTGATGAGGAAGAGAGATAGAAAGTGATAGAAAATGGTAGAGAGGGTGAAAGAGATGGAGGAGGG
>NC_091567.1:3289752-3292252 GCF_042767895.1 Penaeus vannamei
TCTCTCTCTTGCCCTCGTTCCTTCTCCCCTCCTCTTCCTCCTCCTCTCCCCAGGGACTCCCCTTAATCTATTTGGAGTTTGTAACTTTTAATTGGACAATATTGGCGGGGCTCTCGAGTCTCCCCTGCCCCCTCCTCCCTCCTCCTCTCCCCCTTTCCATGGTCCTTTAGCACCCCGTTTTCAAGTGTCTCCCCCCCACCCTCCCTACCCTCTTCTCCCCGCCTCTCCCCACCTCTCTCTCTGTCCCTCGGCGCCCTCTCTCTCTCTTCCTTTCTGTTTCTCCGCCTCCCTCTCTTCTCTCCCTCTGTCCGTCTCTTGGCTTTCGTTCACCGTCTCCCCCTTTTTCCTTCTTTTTGCTTTCCACTTCTCTCTCTTTCTTCTGTCTCTCCTCCTCTCCTCTCTCCTTTTCTCCTTTCCATTCTCCATTTTCCTGTCTTTCCTTTTCCTTCTCCTCTTCCATCTCCCCTCTATCGCCTTTCTTTCATCTCTCGTCTTCCGCTCCCTCTCCTACCCTCCCACTCCCTACTCTCCCCTTTCCCTTTCTCGTCTTCTGTTTCCCCCTCTCCCTCTCCCCACTCCCTTCTCTCCCTCTCCCCTACCTCCTCCTCTCCTCCCCTTCCCCACCTCCCCACCTCCCATCTCCCTACTCTCCCTCTTCCCCTTTCTCGTCTTCTCTGTCTCCCTCTCCCTCTCCCCACTCCCCCTTCCTCCCCTCTCCCTCTCCCCACTCTCGTCTTCCGCTCCCCTCTCCCCACCTCCCCACCTCCTACCTCACTCTCCCCTTTCCCCTTTCTCGTCTTCTGTCTCCTGTCTCTCCCCCTCTCCCCACTCCCTTCTCCCCACTCCTACTCCCCACTCCTCTCCCCTCTCCCCACCTCCCCACCTCCCACTCCTTACTCTCCTCCCTTTTCCCTTTCTCGTCTTTTGTCTCCCCATCTCCCCCACTTCCACTCCCACTACCCCCTCTCCCCACTCCCCTCTCCACGCCCCCCTCCACCCCCTCTCTCCCTCTCCACGCCCCCCCTCCTTCTCCCTCTCTCGTGATATGGCGGTGAGGGTTCCACCATAGGTTGCCGACTTCCTTTTTTTCAGTGCCTTTTTATGCTCTTTATTCTTTTTCCCTTTTCTTTTTTCCTCCCCCTTTTGGAGTTTGATTCCTTTTCTGCCCTTCTTCCCCCCACTCTCTCTTTCTTTTCTTTTTCTTCCTCCTTGTCTTTGTTTTTTCACCTTCCCTCTCCCTCTCTTTCTCAATTTCTCAATCTCTTCCTCCCTCCTTCTCTTTCTTCTTCTCCTTCCTCTTTTTCTGTTTCTGCTTCTCCTCCTTCTCTTCATTTTTTCCTCTTCTTTCTTGGCCACCTTCTCTTCGTCCTTCTCTTGCTCCTCTTCCCCTTCTTTGTCCTCCTTTTTCTCTTCCTTCTTCAATCTTGCCTTTTTTTCCCCCCGTTTATCCGACTCCACTGAATTCTCCTTTCCTTCCCTCTTCCTCTCCCCCCTCTCTCCTCCATTTTCCCTCTTAACCTCCTTCCTCCCTCTGTTCCTTCCCTTTATCCTTCTCTCCCTTATGCTTCCTCCTCTTCCCCCTTCCTACTCCCTTTCCCTTCTTCTCCTCCTCCTCCTCGTGCCTGTCTCCCCTTTCCCTTTCTTTCTCCTCTCCTCCTTTTCCCCTTCCTTCTCACTTTCCCCTCCTCCTCCTCCCTTCCCCTTCCTACTCCCATTCTCTCTTCTTTCTCCCTCCTCCCCCTTCCCTCTCCCTTCCCTTCTTCTCCTTCTTGCTCATCTTCCTTCCTCCTTTTTTCCTTCACTTTATCCTTCTCTACTCAATTCTCCTCTCCCTTCCTCATCCTCCTCCTCTTCCCCCTTCCTTCTCCCTTTCCTTTCTTCTCCTTCTTTTTCTTCTTCTTCTTCTTCTTCTTCTTCTTCTTCTTCTTCTTTTTTTTCTTCTTCTTCTTCTTCTCCTTCTTCTTCTTCTTCTTCTTCTTCTTCTTCTTCTTTCTCCTCCTCCTCCTCCTCCTCCTCCTCCTCCTCCTCCTCCTCTTCCTCTTCCCTCTTCCTTATCCCTTTCCTCCTCCTCCTCCTCCCCTCCTCCTCCTCCTCCTCTTCCTCCGATCTCTCCTCCTCCTCCTCCTCCTCCCCCTCCTCCTCGTCCTCCTCCTCCTCCTTCCTCCTCCTCCTTGTCCTTCCTCCTCGTCCTCCTCCTTCCTTCCTCCTCCTCCTCGTCCTCCTCCTCCTCCTCCTCCTCCACCTTCCTCCCCTCCTTCCTCCTTCCCTCCTCCTCCTCCTCCTCCTCCTCCTGCTCCTGCTCCTCCTCCCTCCTCCTCCTCCTCCTCCTCCTCCTTCCTTTCCTCCTGCTCCTCCTCCTCCTCCTCCTCCTTCCTTCCTTCCTCTCCTCCTCCTCCTCTTCCTTCCTTTTCCTCCTTCCTTCCTTCCTTCCTTCCTTCCTCCTCTTTCCTTTCTTCTCCCTCCTCCTCCTCCTCCTCCTTCCTTCCTTCCTCCCTTCCTC
>NC_091567.1:3297252-3307252 GCF_042767895.1 Penaeus vannamei
AAAGGTGAGGAGGAGGAGAAGAAGGTGAGGAGAGGGAGAAATGGGAGGAGAAGGAGGAGAAGGTGAGGAGAGGGAGAAATGGAGGAGGAGGAGGAGGGGAGAAGGTGAGAGGGAGAAAAAGGAAGGAGGAGAAAGGAAAGGGTGAGAGAGAGCTGGGAAAGGCAGGCCAGGAAGGAAGGAAAGAAAGAGGAGGAGGAGGGAAAGATGAGGAGAAATGGGAGGAGGAGGAGAAAGAGAAGAAGAAGAAAAAAAAAGAAGAAACAGAAGTGGAAGGGAAAGAGGATAACACAACCTCTCTTTCTTAGGCCTACCGATCTTATATAGGCCAAGTTGGGTGGTTTACGTGATCCTGACACCAACAATCAAGTCAATCTTCATTCACCACACTTTAAACGCCTGAAGTCACCATACCTACTACCCACTACACTACATCCCAGCACAACATACACAATACACAACCAGGTCATTACACATTCATAGCTTCAGTTGTAGTTCAATGGTCTATGTGATATTGGTTATATTATGGATCGTCATAATTCGTCGCACTATAACATGAGTATGTAATTATCTTCATCATAACTATAACCATAACCACAACTATCATCACCAAATATGTACACGACAACTATTTTGTAAAGGTAGTGTCAGAAGGAGAGAGAGAGAGCGAGAGAGAGAGAGAGAGAGGGGGGGAGGAGACAGAGAGAGAAAGAGAGAGAGAGAGAGAGAGAGAGAGAGAGAGAGAGAGAGAGAGAGAGAGAGAGAGAGAGAGAAAGAAAGAAAGAGAGAGAGAGAGAGAGAGAGAGAGAGAGAGAGAGAGAGAGAGAGAGAGAGAGAGAGAGAGAGAGAGAGAGAGATAGTCAAAGAGAGAGAAAGAGAGAGGGGGAGGGGTATAGATAGATAGACATGTGAACAGACAGATAGATAGATAAAGAGAGAAAGTGAAAAAGGGAAGTGACATAGAGCGAGAGAGAGAGAGAGAGAGAGAGAGAGAGAGAGAGAGAGAGAGAGAGAGAGAGAGAGAGAGAGAGAGAGAGAGAGAGAGAGAGAGAGAGAGGGAGAGAGAGATTGAGAGAGGGGAGGAGGAAGGGAGAGACTGAGAGAGAGAGAGAGGAAGGGAGAGACTGAGAGAGACAGTGAGACGGATAGACAGACATAGACAGAGTGGGAGAATAAAACAGATAAAAAAGCAAAAGAGAAATAAAGACAGTGAGATAGAAAAAAAGAATAAAGAGAGATCGAACAAGAAAAACCAAAGGAGAGAGAGAGAGAAGAGAAGTGTAGGAGAAGTATAGTTAGTGATGGAGGTGGAGGTGGAGGAGGGATAAGGGAACTGATAGAGGCGGGGGGAGTTGGGGGTGAGGTTGGGGGAAGATGATAAGGGGGGGGGGTTGGGAGTGGGGTTGAGGGAGAGGGGGGGGGAGGGGTTTGAAGGCACCAACCCAACCCCTTTCATGGCCTGACTTTTATCGGCAAAGGGGAAGTGCTGTGAAATGAAAACTTCCATTCAAGATCTCTCTCGAAGCCGTTGTTGGCTTGATTAAAGTTTTGTGTTGGGGTGAAATAATGTTTACTCCCTCTCGCGCCCCATCTTTTGGGTGTGGTGCATTTTTTCGCTTTTTTTTTCTGTTTTTTTTTTTTATTTTTGGGGGGGGGGTAGGGAGGGGGAGGCTATTTTTTGGTTTTGTTTTTATCTTTTTTTTTGGGGGGTAGGTAGAGGGGGGGGGCTATTTTTTGGTTTTGTTTTTTTATCGTTTTTTTTGGGGGGGGTAGTTGGAGGGGGGGCTTTTTTTTTACTTTTGTTTTTTATCCTTTTTTTGGGGGGTGAGGTGGAGGAGGAGGTGAGGAGATGCAGGTGGATAGGAGGGGTGTGGAGTTTGGTGGATATGAAGTGAATGGAGGGAATAGAGGTGGAAGGGGGTAGGATGAGGAGTGTTGTACAGTGTGGAGGGGGGCAGTGAAGAGGAGGGGGGAGGTGAAGGTGGAGGAATATGTGAAGTTTGAGGTGCAAGTGGGTATGAAGGTGAGGTTGTAAGGTGGATAGGAGGGTGAAGTGATACGGGGGGGGGTTAATGAGGATAGGCTAAGGTTCGATTGCGGAAGTGGGGTATGAGGGTAGGGTATAAGGATGGATATGAGGGGAGGGTATAAGGATGGGTATGAGGGTAGGGTATAAGGATAGGTATGAGGGGAGGGTATAAGGATGGGTATGAGGGTAGGGTAGGGTATAAGGATGGATATGAGGGGAGAGTATAAGGATGGATATGAGGGTAGGGTATAGGGATGGGTATGAGGGTAGGGTATAAGGATGGGCATGAGGATAGGGTATGAGGTATAAGTGAATAGTAAAAGGAGTGGAAGGGAGAGGGCATGAAACCTAATGGGTAGGGGGTAGGGGGTATGGGGAGGGAAGGAGGCGGCAGATTACATACAAGGGAGTGGTTGTGTGTGTGTGGGGGGGGGGGGGTAGAAGTAGATAGAGAAGGAAGATGAAAGGTAAATATAAGGTAAATGAAAGGTATATACAAAGTAGACGGAAAATGGATGAAAGGTAGATGAGAGGTAAGCGAAAAGAAGATGAAAGGTGGATGAAAGGTAGATGAGTGGAAAATGAAAGATAGATGAGAGGTAAGAGAAAAATAGATAAAAACAAATGAAAAATAGATTAATTTAGATGAAAAATAGATGAAAGGTAGATGAATAAATATAATATATATATCATATACATAATAAATATAATAAATATAAGTAAATGAAAGGTAGATAAGAAGTAAATAAAAGATAGACAAGAGGTTTGACGAGAGATAGATAAAAGGTAGATGAAAAACAGACGAGAGGTAGAAGAGAGATAGATGAAAGGTAGATGAAAAACAGACGAGAGGTAGAAGAGAGATAGATGAAAGGTAGATGAAAGACAGACGAGAGGCAGAAGAGAGATAGATGAAAGGTAGATGAAAGGTAGATGAAAGACAGACGAGAGGTAGAAGAGAGATAGATGAAAGGTAGATGAAAGGTAAATGAAAGATAGACGAATAAATATAATATACATAATACATATAACAAATACAATAAATATAAGTAAATGAAAGGTAGACGAGAGGTAGATGAAAGGTAGATATACGATAGGTAGACGAGAGACAGATGAAAGGTAAATGAAAGATAGACGAATAAATATAATATATATAATATATGTAATGAATATAATAAATATAAGTAAATGAAAGGTAGATGAAAAGTAAATGAAAGATAGACAAGAGGTAAACGATAGATAGATGAAAGGTAGATGAAAGACAGACGAGAGGTAGAAGAGAGATAGATGAAAGGTAGATATACGATAGGTAGACGAGAGACAAATGAAAGATAGACGAATAAATATAATATATATAATACATATAACAAATACAATAAATATAAGTAAATGAAAGGTAGACGAGAGGTAGACGAGAGGTAGATGAAAGGTAGATATACGATAGGTAGACGAGAGACAAATGAAAGATAGACGAATAAATATAATATATATAATACATATAACAAATACAATAAATATAAGTAAATGAAAGGTAGACTAGAAGTAGACGAGAGGTAGATGGAAGGGTGCCAACCAAAGGGTAGATATCGGTGCCGTGTCCCCCCCCCCCCCTGGCGAAGGTGATTAGCCTTATTATCCTTATCAGTTCCCGAAATATTATTGATGAAGATGACGTCATGGTTCTGATAATGATCTTATCATTTCTACCTCTATTCTGCTATGCCTTTTGTTATTGTTATTTATTTTTTTTATGTACATTTACGTACATTTACGGTATTATTGTCGTTACTGTTATTGTTATTGTTGTCATTACTGTTATTGTTATTATTGTCATTACTGTTATTGTTATTATTGTCATTACTGTTATTGTTATTATTGTCATTACTGTTATTGTTATTGTTGTTATTATTGTTATTGTTATTATTATTGTTATCATTTTTGTTATTATTATTGTTGCTGTTATTGTTATTGTGGTTATTATTATTGTTGTTATTATTATTTTTATCATTTTTGTTGTTATTATTGTTGCTGTTATTGTTGTTATTATATCTTTATCATCATCATTATAGTTATTATCATCATTATCATTATTACTATTATCATCATTGTTATGGATATTATTATTATTATTATTATTATCATCGTTATCGTCATTATCATAATTACGCCATTAGCTGTCTCACGGACAAACCCAAACGAACAAAGACAAAACAAAGAAAAAAAATCATAAAAACGAACAAAGAAAAAAATAATAAAAACGAACAAAGAAAAAAATAATAAAAACGACAAAGAAAAAAAACTAATAAAAACGAACAAAGACAAAACAAAGAAAAAAATAATAATACCAAAAGCACCAAAAAGCAAAAACCCCCCCTCAAAAAATCAAAACAAAAACCAAAGCACAGATCTTTTAACACCAATAAGACAAAACAAAAAACAGAGAGATGGAGAGAGAGAGAGAGAGAGAGAGAGAGAGAGAGAGAGAGAGAGAGAGAGAGAGAGAGAGAGAGAGAGAGAGAGAGAGAGAGAGAGAGAGAGAGAGAGAAAGAGAGAGAGAGAGCGAAAGAGAGAGAGAGAGAGAGAGAGAGAGAGAGAGAGAGGGGGGGGGGGGGAGAGGGAGAGAGAGAGAGAGAGAGAGAGAGAGAGAGAGAGAGAGAGAGAGAGAGAGAGAGAGAGAGAGAGAGAGAGAGAGAGAGAGAGAGAGAGAGAGAGAGAGAGAGAAAGAGAAAGAGAGAGAGAGACTTTTTTGACTTTGACAGAGAGAGAGAGAAAGAAAAAGAAAGAATGAGATAGAGAGAGAAAGAAAGACAGAGAGATAAAGAGACTTTTTTGACTGATAGACAGAGAGAGAAAGAAGAAAAGAAAGAAAGAAAGAAAGAGAGAGAGAAAAAAAAGAAAGAGAAAAAAAGAAAAAAAGAAAAAAAAAGAAAAAAAAAAAAAAAGAAAGAAAAATAGAGACAGAGAAAAAAAAAAAGAAAGAAAGAAAGAAAGAGAGAGAGAGAGAGAGGTGGTGGTACATTATCAGCCTCGGACCAACACGTGTTTCTGAGCTTCCTTATTCCCAGACGAGGAAGAGAGATAAGCAGGGTGGCGAGAGAAGGAGGAAGGGGGGGGGGAGGGGGGGAGTAAAGATGGTGGATAAGGAGGATGGAAAATGGGGTGAAAAGGAGGTGGGAGGATGGTAAATATGGGGGGTAAGGAATAGGGACATTTTGGGGAGGGAAGGACGAAGAGGTGGGGAAGTGATAAAGATGGTGGGTAAGGAGAATGGAAGATGATTGAGAGAAAGGGAGATGGGGAAAAAGGAGTGGAAAATGGCGGATGAAGGTGAAAGAAAGATAGGGGGAGAGGGAGAGTGATAAAGATGAATAGGGAGAAATGAAGATGAGGTGACAAGGAGGTGGAGGTTGATAAAGACTGTGGATAAAATACGGTGATAAAAAGGGTGTAGGAAGGAGATAAACAAGGGGGCGAAAGAAGGAGGTAGGGGAGTGATAAAGATGGTGGATAAGGAATAAGGAAGATGGAGTGAAAAGGAAGCGGAGTTGATAAAGATGGTGGATGAGGGAGTTTGAGTGATAAAAATGGAAAATGAAGGGAGGAAGTGGAAGAGGGGGAATAAAGGTGGGAGATGGGTAGGCATTCTGATAAAAAGAGTGGATGAGGGAGATGAGGAGGAAGAAGAGAGTGGATGAGGAAGAATCAAGAATGGGGAGAGGAAGAAGGAAGTAGAGATGATAAAGATGGCGAATGAAGAGAAAGAAAGGACAGGGAGAGAGAAAAAGAAAAAAAAGAGAGATGTGAGGAAGGTGGTTGAGATAAATAGCAAGAAAAGGAGAGTATGGTGATAAAGATGATGGACAAGGAGAAAGAAAGAAAGTGCGAGAGGGAGTTGAAAGATGATAAAGATAGTGGATAAGAGGATGGAGAGATAGGATGGGAGAGAGAGAGAGAGAGAGAGAGAGAGAGAGAGAGAGAGAGAGAGAGAGAGAGAGAGAGAGAGAGAGAGAGAGAGAGAGAGAGAGAGAGAGAGAGAGAGGGAGAGAGAGAGAGAGAGAGAGAGAGAGAGAGAGAGAGAGAGAGAGAGAGAGAGAGAGAGAGGGAGAGAGAGAGAGAGAGAGAGAGAGAGAGAGAGAGAGAGAGAGAGAGAGAGAGAGAGAGAGAGAGAGAGAGAGAGAGAGAGAGAGAGAGAGAGAGAGAGAGAGAGAGAGAGAGAGAGAGAGAGAGAGAGAGACAGACAGACAGACACAGACAGAGAGAGAAATAAAGGGAAAGAGAGAGTGAGAGAGAGAGAGAATAAAGGGAGAGAGTGAGAGAGAGAGAGAAAATAAAGGGAGAGAGAGAGAAAAAAAACAGACAAACATACCTAGACAAAGGCAGGGACAGGCAGGCAGACAGACAGAAGAAGAAGAAAAAGATAAACTTATGAAAGGATGATTAAAGAATAACATCTCTAAACTAGAAGCAGCCAGAGAGAGCATACCTCCGCCAGGGCAATAGCGTCACACGTAATAAAAATAAATAAATAAATAAATAAATAGATGAATAAATACGTAATAAAAATCTTCAATAATAATAATAATAATAATGATAATAATAATAATAATAATAATAATAATAATAATAATAATAATAATAATAATAATAATAATAATGATAATAATAATAATAATAATAATAATAATAATAATAATAATAATAATAATAATAATAATAATAATAATAATAATAATAATAATAATAATAATGATAATAATATTCAAAAATAAAAATAAAATCACACTTGAAGAATTACATTAAAATCACCTCGTGATGCTAATGAATTCTTTAATTTAATTTAATTCTTTAATGATTCTTTGATAAATAATTATTTAATTATTTAATTATTTTAGACACCAAAATGGCATCTAAGTTGGGCTAAAAAAAATTATTAAAATTCTGCCAAAAATAATAATAATCTTATTTCGAAGAATACAAGAAGACAGAAAATATGATAATAGGAAAATGACGTATTTTCTATAAATGTTTTCGATATATTTTTATTTCGATTCATTCTTTTTTTTCCATTTTCCATCTTAATTCATCATCCGTTTTTTTATTCTCGTTTTGCTTTCGTTTATTCATTTCTCTTTCTATTCTCCTTTTCTTTTTCCTTTCAGTTCTGTTTTATTCTTTTTTGTTCTCTACCCAATTTGCATCCTCCCTTCTCCTCTCCTTCCATATCTTTCTCTCAATATTTCCCTCTTCCATTCTTTACCATATACCCTTTGTGACTTCCCCTCGTATCTCCTTTTATTTCTCTCTCTCGTATTCCCTCCCCTTCTTCCTCTACCCTCTGCCCTCTCTCTCATCGTCTCTCTCTCTCTCTCTCTCTTTCTCCTCCAGCTGTGTCTTCTTCCCCCTTCGTTATCTTCTCGCACCTTTCTCCTTGTTGTTCTATTCCCAATTATTCTCCGTCGTGTTCTATTTCATTTTTCTTTTTTCTTTCTATTTTTTTTTCTTTTTTCTTTTCTTTTTTGGTGTTAGGTTTTCTCGTATTTCTTTTCGTTTTATGAACTGTAGTTTTTTTTGGTCCATGTGTATATATATGTAAATGTATATATATACTGTGTATATGTGCACGAATATGCGTGTGTGTATGTGTGTGTGTGTGTGTGTGTGTGTGTGTGTGTGTGTGTGTGTGTGTGTGTGTGTGTGTGTGTGTGGTTTTCTCGTGTTTCTTTTCGTTTTATTTGTACTTTTTTGGTTTATGTGTATATGTATGTAAATGTATATATATACTTATATATCCATATATATATATGTGTGTGTATCTGTGTGCACGGATATGCATGTGTGAGTGTGTGTGTGTGTGTGTGTTTGTGTGTGTGTGTTTATTTATCATTCATTACCAAATCAGTCCCTTTTCTTCGCCCTCTCATCCCCGCCCTCTTCGCCCTCCTCCAAAACCTCCCTTACTCCCTACCACCCATCACCCAACCCCGCCACCCCAACCCTCACCCCAGCATCCCTTGTTCCTCCTCTTGGCTACTCCCCCCAATTCCCCAGCTCTTCCTCCAACCCCGTTAGCTCCTCCCCCCAACCCTTCTTAGCTCCTCCCCAACCCCTAGCTCCTCCCCAACCCCTCCTTTAGCTCCTCCCCCAAACCTCTCCAACCCCTCCTAACTCCTCCCCCAACCCCTCCCTAACTCCTCCCCCAACCCCTCCTAGCTCCTCCCCCAACCCCTTAGCTCCTCCCCCCAACCCCTCCTAACTCCTCCCCCAACCCTCCTAACTCCTCCCCCAACCCTCCCTAGCTCCTCCCACCAACCCCTCCTTAACTCCTCCCACCAACCCTCCTAGCTCCTCCCAACCCCTCCTAACCTCTCCCCCAACCCCTCCTAGCTCCTCCCCCAACCCCTCCTAGCTCCTCCCACCAACCCCTCCAGCTCCTCCCACCAACCCCTCCTAGCTCCCCTCCCACCAACCCCTCCTAGCTCCTCCCCAAACCCCCCCCTATTAACTCCTCCCCCAAACCCCTCCTAGCTCCTCCCTCAACCCCTCCTAGCTCCTCCCCCAACCCCCTCCTAGCCCTCCCCAACCCCTTTAGCTCCTCCCCAACCCCTCCTAACTCCTCCCCCAACCCCTCCTAACTCCTCCCACCAACCCCTCCTAACTCCTCCCACCAACCCTCCTAGCTCCTCCCCCAACCCCTTTAGCTCCTCCCCCAACCCTCTTAACTCCTCCCCCAACCCCTCCTAGCTCCTCCTCCCCAATCCCCAACTCCTCCCACCAACCCCTCCTAACTCCTCCCCCAACCCCTCCTAACTCCTCCCCCAACCCCTAACTCCTCCCCGAACCCCTTAGCTCCTCCCCCAACCCCCAAACTCCTCCCACCAACCCCTCCTAACTCCTCCCCCAACCCTCCTAGCTCCTCCCCCAACCCCTCCTAACTCCTCCCCCCAACCCCTCCTAGCTCCTCCCACCAACCCCCCAACTCCTCCCCCAACCCCCAACTCCTCCCACCAACCCCTCCTAGCTCCCTCCCCAAAACCCCTAATAACTCCTCCCCAACCTCTCCTAGCTCCTCCCACCAACCCTCCTAGCTCCTCCCCCCAACCCCTCCCTAGCTCCTCCCCTCAACCCCTCCTAACTCCTCCCCACCAAACCCTCCTAACTCCCTCCTCCAACCCCTCCTAGCTCCTCCCCCAACCCTTTCTAACTCCTCCCCCAACCCCTCCTAACTCCTCCCCCCAACCCCTCCTAGCTCCTCCCCCAACCCCTCCTAGCTCCTCCCCCAACCCCTCATAACTCCTCCCTCAACCCCTCCCTAGCTCCTCCCCTCAACCCCACCTCCTAGCTCCTCCCCACAACCCCTCCTAGCTCCTCCCACCAACCCCCTAACTCCTCCTAGCTCCTCCTCCAACCCCTCCTAGCTCCTCCCACCAACCCCTCCTATAGCTCCTCCCCCCTTTTTCCCATCTCCCCGTCTTTCCTAGAAAAATATGACCCAGTTTGTCACCTGATCGCACTCGTCCAAATATTGTCTGTTCCAGTTCAATGGTGCCACTCCCGGCGGAACCCGAGAGCCTCTCCGCCACATGGCATACTTCCAGGACACCCCCACCCCACCCCTTACTCCACTCCACCCCCCCCCCCGCCATCCTCTCCTCCTCTCCTCCTCTCCTCCTCGCCCCTTCGCTTTCTCACTTTCTTTTCCTCGTCTTTTTCTCTCCTCCTCTCTTCTTCTCCACTTCGCTATCTCACTTTCTTTTCCTCGTCTTTTTCTCTCCTCTTATCTTCTTCTCCCCTTCGCTTTCTCACTTTCTTTCTTCGTCTTTTTCTCTCCTCCTCTCTTTCTCTTCCATGCTCTTGCCTCCTCCTCTTCTCTTCTTCTTCCTTTCTCTCTTCCTCTTCTTCCGTCTCCCTTCTCTCTCTCCCCTCCTCCCATCCCCCTTCCCTCCCTATCTCTTCCTCTCTTCCCACCCTCCCCTT
>NC_091567.1:3327252-3332252 GCF_042767895.1 Penaeus vannamei
GTCTAAAATGATGATGATATAATCCCATTCTTGTTTATGAGAGTGTGTTTGTGTTTGTATTTTTATGGGTGTGTGTCTGTTTGTTTTTGCGTTTGTTTGTCCACATGGAGTGTATGTGTATGCGTGTTTGTTTTTGTGCGTATGTGTGTGTGTGGATGTGTGTGTGGGTGTGTGTGTGTGTTTGTAATTTGTGTTTGAGTGTGTGTGTGTTTGTGTTTAAGTTTATGTGTATATGTGTGTTTATGTTTGTGCTTATGTGTCTGTGTGTGTCTTTCCCTGGGAATAATATGAATGTTTATCTTGATGTTTTTGCAACACAAATTAATTAAGAAGAATGGCGAAAAAAAATTTAATTTCGCTGAAGATTAATAATTCTAAAAGGAATGAAAATGAAAGATAAGTAAACGTAATGTGTCAATTGTAATATGCTAGAAAAATTAAGAAATAAAAAGAAATACTATTTTCTGCATAAAACTGAATATCAATCACGAATTAAAAAACGAATTTATATATACAAACCTGAGAAAAAAAGAACCAAGAAAGAAAAAAAATAACGTTAGAATCAAGAATAAATGTTTAAAAAATAAAATAAAGGATTAAAGAAAAGTCAATCCACATCTCGGATAAAAGGGATTCAATTCCTCTCTCAGACACACAGAATCCTCTATCATATCTCATCACAAGAATCTAATTCCCCATACCCTTCTAATACCACACGATGTTCATCAAGAATCCCTTTTCGACAGTCTTCGCGAAACAAAAATTGCAAAATGTGCAGAAACCAATTGCAGAATGTGCATAAATCAATTGCAGAATGTGCAGAAATCAATTGCAGAATGTGCAGAAATCAATTGCAGAATGTGCAGAAACCAATTGCAGAATGTGCAGAAACCAATTGCAGAATGTGCAGAAACCCATTGCAGAATGTGCAGAAACCAATTGCAGAATGTGCAGAAATCAATTGCAGAATGTGCAGAAACCAATTGCAGAATGTGCAGAAACCAATTGTAGAATGTGCAGAATCAATTGCAGAATGTGCAGAAACCAATTGCAGAATGTGCAGAAACCAATTGCAGAATGTGCAGAAACCAATTGCAGAATGTGCAGAAACCAATCGCAGAATGTGCAGAAACCAATTGCAGAATGTGCAGAAATCAATTGCAGAATGTGCAGAAACCAATTGCAGAATGTGCAGAAACCAATTGTAGAATGTGCAGAATCAATTGCAGAATGTGCAGAAACCAATTGCAGAATGTGCAGAAACCAATTGCAGAATGTGCAGAAACCAATTGCAGAATGTGCAGAAACCAATCGCAGAATGTGCAGAAACCAATTGCAGAATGTGCAGAAACCAATTGCAGAATGTGCAGAAACCAATTGCAGAATGTGCAGAAACTAATTGCAGAATGTGCAGAAACCAATTGCAGAATGTGCAGAAATCAATTGCAGAATGTGCAGAAACCAATTGCAGAATGTGCAGAAACCAATTGCAGAATGTGCAGAAACCAATTGCAGAATGTGCAGAAACCAATTGCAGAATGTGCAGAAACCAATTGCAGAATGTGCAGAAACCAATTGCAGAATGTGCAGAAACCAATTGCAGAATGTGCAGAAACCAATTGCAGAATGTGTAGAAACCAATTGCAGAATGTGCAGAAACCAATTGCAGAATGTGCAGAAACCAATCGCAGAATGTGCAGAAACCAATTGCAGAATGTGCAGAAACCAATTGCAAAATGTGCATAAATCAATTGCAGAATGTGCAGAAACCAATTGCAGAATGTGCAGAAACCAATTGCAGAATGTGCAGAAACCAATAGCAGAATGTGCAGAAACCAATTGCAGAATGTGCAGAAACCAATTGCAGAATGTGCAGAAACCAATTGCAGAATGTGCAGAAACCAATTGCAGAATGTGCAGAAACCAATTGCAGAATGTGCAGAAACCAATAGCAGAATGTGCAGAAACCAATTGCAGAATGTGCAGAAACCAACGGGAGAAATGTGCAGAAACCAATTGCAGAATGTGCAGAAACCAATTGCAGAATGTGCAGAAACCAATTGCAGAATGTGCAGAAACCAATTGCAGAATGTGCAGAAACCAATAGCAGAATGTGCAGAAACCAATTGCAGAATGTGCAGAAACCAATAGCAGAATGTGCAGAAACCAATTGCAGAATGTGCAGAAATCAATTGCAGAATGTGCAGAAACCAATCGCAGAATGTGCAGAAACCAATAGCAGAATGTGCAGAAACCAATTGCAGAATGTGCAGAAACCAATTGCAGAATGTGCAGAAACCAATTGCAGAATGTGCAGAAACCAATTGCAGAATGTGCAGAAATCAATTGCAGAATGTGCAGAAACCAATTGCAGAATGTGCAGAAACCAATAGCAGAATGTGCAGAAACCAATTGCAGAATGTGCAGAAATCAATTGCAGAATGTGCAGAAACCAACTGCAAAATGTGCATAAACCAATTGCAGAATGTGCAGAAACCAATTGCAGAATGTGCAGAAACCAATTGCAGAATGTGCAGAAACCAATTGCAGAATGTGCAGAAACCAATTGCAGAATGTGCAGAAACCAATTGCAGAATGACTCGATAGCAGAGACGTCACAATGGAGAGGTATTCGCCTTTCTGTTCTGACATGACCTGTCAGTTGGCAGACGAGTTTCAGAGTTCTCGGTCTGCTGAAGAGGGAGAGGGAGAGAGAGAAAGATAAAAGGAGGGAGAAGGGAGGGAGAAGGGGGGGGAGGGAGAGAAGGAGGGAGAGGGAAAAAGAGGAGGGGGAGGGAGAGAGAAAAAGAGGGAGAAGGGGCTAACGGAGGGAGAGATGGAGAGAAGGAGGGAGAGGGGGAGAGAGCAAAAGAAGGAGAGGGAAAAGAGGATAGGGAAGAGAGAGAGAAAAAGAGGGAGAAGGGGCGAAGGGAGGGAGAGATGGAGAGAAGGAGGGAGAGGGGGGGAGAGAAAAAGAGGGAGAGAGAGAAAGAGAAAAGGAGGGAGAGGGAAAGAGAAGGGAGGAAGGGAGGGAGAGGGAGAGAAAAAGTGGAGGGGGAGAAGAGAGAGAGAGAAAGAGAAAAGGAGGGAGAGGGAAAGAGAAGGGGGGAAGGGAGGGAGAGAGGGAGAGAAGAAGAGAGAGTCCACGGAGGCGGTTCAATGTCTCCTGTGACAATGTTACCAATAAATGTTTACGCTAAATCACGTCAGCCTCTCTTAACTAATTTTGTAAATAAATTAATGGAAAAAGAAATGAATTAACTAATCAATTAATTTACTAAACGAAGGCTTAACGTACGAGAAATGATCGGTTATAGACGACTACCCGTATGTGTGTGTGTGTGTGTGCGTGTTTGCGTATGTGTATGTAAGGTGTGTATGTACGCGCATCTGTGTGTTCATACATGTATTGCATGTACTCCATACACACATCCACGAATATGACCTCAGTGCCTGTGTATCTGTGTACGCTTGTGAGTGTGTGTGTACGAGCGTTCATGCAGGTGTGGTACTTTCCTAATTGGTGTCAACCTCATGCCACATGACTGGAGTAATGGTGGCATGTTACTTACAGACACCGGTTCATGTTTATCTTGCATTAATATCTAGATAATATAGCTATCATAAAAAAAATAGACACACATGATTACTAAGTGATCTCGCACATACAAATATGTGTGTGTGGGCGGGTGTGTGTTTGTGTGTGTGTGTGTGTGTGTGTGTGTGTCTGTGTGTGTGTGTGTGGGTGGGTGTGGGTGTGTGTGTGTGTGTGGGTGTGTGCGTGTGTTTGTGTGTGTGCGTATTTGTGTGTGTGTGTGTATGTGTGTGTGTGTGTGTGTGTGTGTGTGTGTGTGTTTATGAGAAAAAAAAGCTATGAGATGTGGGACTTGATTAGAGAGAGAAAAATAAACAGATTTTGCGTACGTTTAGAAATGATTTAGCACCAAATGATGTATGTATATGCCGCGTTATACACGCACACGTACTGTACATGCGCAAGTACACGCACACGGATACGCGTATACACACACGTATTCACATCCTCCTCTTCCTCCTCCTCCTTCTCCTCCATCACTGCTCCACCTCCTCCTCCTCCTCCTCTTCCTCCTCCTCCTCCTCCTCCTGCTCCTCCTTCCCCCCTCTTCTTCCTCTTCCTCCTGCTCATACTCCTTCCTCCTCCTCCTTCTTCCTCCTTCTTTTCCCTTTCCTCCCTCCCTCACTCCTCCTCCTCCTCTTTCCCCTCCTACCTGCCTTCCTCATCTTCTTTACCCCTCCTCCTTCTTCCCCCTCCTCCTCCTCCTTCTTCTCCTCCTCCTCTTCCTCTTTCCCCCTAGTCCTCCTCCTCGTCCTCCTCCTTTCCTTCCTCCTTCTTTCTTTACCCCTCCTCCTTTCTCCTCCTCCTCCTTCTCCTTCCTCCTAATTCTTCCTCTTTCCTCCTCCTCCTCCTCCTCCTCCTCCTTCCTCTTACTCTTCCACCTCCTCCACCCCTCTTTCGTCCTCCTTCTCTTTCTCCTCCACCTCCACCTCCTCCTTCCCCCTCCTTCCCCCTCCTCCTCCTCCTCCTCCTCCTCCTTCCTCGCCCTGGTTATGGAACATGCAATTTTCTCTCCGATAAAGTCACGTGTCATGGCCCGAAGAATGGACACAGTACAATGGCCCTTATCCACCCTCTATCCCCCCTCCCCCCTCCCAATCCCCCCTCTCCCTCCCCCTACCTATCTCCCTTCCACTTCCCCCCTCTCCCTCCCCCTCCCCTTCCCCCTATCTATCTCCTACCCCCTCCCCTATCCCCCCTACATACCGTTTCCTCTCTTCGTCTTCTCTTACTATCTTCCCTTCCCCTCTTCCCTTTCGACGTATCTCTCCCTTCCTTCCTTCCTTCCTTCCTCCCCCTTCCCTCTGGATTTGTCCTTCCTTTCTTCCTTCCTTAATCCTTCCCTCTCTCTCTCTCTTCCTCCTTCTCCTTTACCATGTCTTATCTTTATCCCGTCTTCTTCCTG
>NC_091567.1:3344752-3349752 GCF_042767895.1 Penaeus vannamei
GATAGATTAAGAAGAATGACGTTTGTCTTGGAGTGGATGTGGGGGGGTGGAGGGAGGGGGGGAGGTGGGGAGGGGGGGGAGGGCTGGAAGGGGGGATGTGGGGAGAGATGGGGGGAGGTGGGGGGAGAGATGGGGGGTAGGGGGAGGTGGGCTGGAAGGTGGGGGGGAGGTGGGGAGGGGATGGGGGAGTGGGGGGAGAGATGGGGTGGGTGGTAGGGGTGGTGAGGGGATGGGGAGAGGTGGGGGGTAGGGGGTGGACTAGAAGGTGGGGAGGAGATGGGAAGGGGAGAGGAGGGGAGGGGAGGGAGAGGAGAAAGAGAGATGGGGAGGGGAAGGGAAGGGGAGAGGTGGGGAAGGAAAGATGGAAGGGAGGTAGGGAGGGGAAGGGGAGGAGGGAGGATGAGGGAGGGAGAGGAGGGGGATAGATGGGGAAGGGAGGTGGAAGGAGGGGGAGAGGAGGGGAGATGGGGAGGAAGGGAGAGGGAAGGAGGGAAGAGATGGGGGTAGGGAGGGGAGAGGAGGGGGAGAGGAATGACTGGAAGAGGTGAGGTGGTTAGGGGAAAAGGAGAGGAAGAAGAGGGGGAGGAGAGAAGAAGGGAAGAGGAAGGGAAGGAAGAGGAGGTCGACAGGAGAGTAAGGGAGAGGAGAAGAGAGGAAGGGGAAAAAAAGAAGAGAAAGATGGAGAGGAGAGAGGAGGAAGAAATATAAGAAGAAAAAGAAAAGTTGAAGAACGAAAGAAGAGATAAGGAGAAAGAGAAAGAAGAAAGACGGGGAGAGAGAGAAGGTAGGCGGGGTGGAAGGGGGGGAGGAGGGGGGAGGGAGGGAAGAGGGAGATTATCCGAAAGTCAACAAATTAGATTAATTCAACTAAATTAAAGAAATATCCCGCTATTTAAAACTGCTCAAGTACACAGTGTTTATTAGTGTGGAGATTCGAGTCAACGAATATCAATGGGATATTTTTTTTTTTCTTTTTCGTTTTTTCTTCTTTTTTTTAATCATTAATTACTAGAAAAGCCTTAGGGACATAGGAAGGCAAACGCGTGAGTCCGTTTTTCTAACCTAGAAGCTATATCAATCAAGAGAAATATTTAAGTATCTTATTTTTTCCACCTTTTTTCGTGTCTTTCTGTATTTTTTCCTTCCTTTTCCGTCTCTCTTTTTCTTGTAAGGAATCGTTTAAGGCAATTAGGATCGATTCTCCTCCAAGCAAATCATTTAAATATATGTAAACCGACTTTTATCTATTTTTTTGAGAGAGAGAAAAAATATCGAGGTATTTTTCATGAAAATTTTCTTTCATTTTATCCGATACCAAACGCCTTTTTAAAAGAATAAAACGTCATTTGTATTCCCTTTGACTTCTCAAAGACTAATTAATAACCAGCATCCTCCGTTATATAACAGGGCATCAGATTAAGCCCACAATCATAAATTCAACGAAGAAATAAAAGCCTTATCTGGTAAATAATCATCCCGTTTTCTGTTCCTCTCAGCGACGGAGGCATCGGAGGGTAAACTCACCTATTATTACGCTATATTGTATTGACATGTTTATCTTCGGCATTACCTTTTGTTTTTCCCTGGCACACGCACCTCCGCCCACGGTGCATTCACACGCCCACACGCATACCCGCTGTGGCCTAGGGGGGGCGCCCAGGACAAACATCTTGGCGGTGGGTTTGCGTCCCCTGGGAGGGTTCTTGGGGGGGGGGTTAGGCCTGGGGGGAGGGGAGAGGGTTGGAGGTAAGGGGTTATTGGTTTTGTGATTTAGGTCATTGGTTTGTGTGTGTGTGTGTGTGTGGTTTAGGTATGAGAGAGGGAGAGAGAGATGGAGAGAGAGAGAGAGGGAGGGAGAGAGAGAGAGAGAGAGAGAGAGAGAGAGAGAGAGAGAGAGAGAGACAGACAGACAGACAGAGACAGAGAGAGAGAGAGAGATAGACAGACAGAGACAGAGAGAGAGAGAGAGAGAGACAGACAGACAGAGACAGACAGAAACAGAGAGAGAGACAGAAAGACAGACAGACAGACAAACAAACACACAGACAAACGAACAAACAGACAAACAACCAGACAACCAGAGACAGAAAGATAGCCAGAAAACAAAGCAAGCCAGAGCTACAAAAAGCGAGAAACCAAGAGCTAGAACAAGAGAGAGAGAGAGAGAGAGAGAGAGAGAGAGAGAGAGCGAGAGAGAGAGAGAGAAAGAGAGAGACAGGAAAGAGACAGAGAGAGATAGGAAAGAGAGAGAGAGAGAGAGGTCCCATACTCTTATTATATCAACCAACATTATACATGATCTATACACAACCTTGTACACTTTAATGCTTTCTGTGAGTCTTTATCCACACACACCAGCCATTGATCCGTATAGTATAAGGAGGTTGGTGAAGATTAAACGGAATGTCTGATGAATCCTAAGGAGATTAAAGAGAATATCAAGAAAATAATAGGATATTGTTCCTTATAGTATGACGCTACTCCTCTTGTGTTCGAAGTAATAGTGATCTTTTAAGTGGAGTTACTTGGGGTGATTCATTATTACTGTGGGGTAATTTATGTTTAAAATTTGATCTTTAATGGGTACAGTTATCATTAATTATAGTGTTGGTTATCATTCTCCGAAGTGATAAGTCTAAATTGAATGCATATTTTATTGTTAATTATAAGCCGAAGAATCTTATCATCATTGAAATTATTGTGGTTATCATTAATAACGTTTGGGTGAACATGGTTATGATTAGCATTATTAGATGATGAGAGCATTAATAACAATAATGATATAGACAATGATAATGAAACTGATAATGAGAATTATATAAACATTAAAGATGACAATGATAAAAGATAATCATCATGATTTTCATATCATTATTATTAGTATATTCATTATTATCACCAATAATGATGATGATGAGAATGATGATGATAATAATAATAATAAATAAAATAACATAACAATAACATAAAAAAATGATAATGATGATAATAAAAATAATCAGGGAACAGAGGAAGAAGAGCAAGAAAAAAAGAGAAGAACGAGCAAGAAAAGAAGAAGAAGAAGAACAGATGAACATAAGAACAAGAACAAGAAACCAGGATGGAGAAGACTTTGGCTTCGGTGAACGGCGAACGGAAACGGCACTGATCTGCGTGAAAAAAAAGGAGAACAAGAAGAACAAAAAGAACAAAGAAGAACAACAAGAACAAAAAGAATAAGAACAAAAAAGTAACAAAGAAGAACAAAAAAGTAACAAAGAAGAACAAAGAAGAACAACAAGAACAAAAAGTACAAAAATAACAACAAGAACAAAATGAACAAAGAAGAACAAGAACAAAAAGAACAAAGAACAAAAAAAAGAATAACAAAATGACCAAACAAGAACAAAATGAACAAAGAAGAACAAGAAGAACACGACAGAGCGTCCAGGCACCCCGTCAGCGGCTCCCCCGGCGGCTGGCGTGACCCGAGGAGCCACGCCGGGCCGAGCAAACACCGCTGGCCCGGCAAAGGCAGAGTCCAAACAAAGATTATGGTTAATTGTGTCCGAGTGCTGAAGGGAGTGTACACGGCAGGCGGTAGTTAATAAAACTGTATCATTCCATCACGTGCCCGGTGTAATTTGGGGTCTGGCATGAGAGGGGTAAACATATTATATGGGGGGCGGGGGGGTTAAAAGACCAAGTACCGAGTATACCACCCTACTCCTCCCCTACTCCCCTCTCCTCTCCCCTCTCCCCTTCCCTTCCATCTCCCCTCCCCTCTTCTTGGCTTTGCTTTGCCCGTATTTAGGGGGGGGAGGGGAAGGAGGTCAAATGAGCAGCTCAGGTGATGGTCGCAGGGGGGGGGAGGGGGTTGGGGGGTAACTATGCTATTTCGTTTCCTGTCCCTTCTCGTGTATTAAATTGTCTGTTTTTTTTTCTTTCTTTCTTTTTTTTCTTTCTTTCTTTCTTTCTTTCTTTCTTTCTTTCTTTCTTTCTTTCTTTCTTTCTTTTCTTTCTTTCTTTCTTTCTTTCTTTCTTTCTTTCTTTCTTTCTTTCTTTTCTTTCTTTCTTTCTTTCTTTCTTTCTTTCTTTTGATGCCTTATGAAGGGTGAGTGACAGGTGGAGATAAATTATGTGTGTGTGTAGAGATGGATAGATAGGTGGATGGATGGATAGAGAGATAAGTAGATTGATAAATAGATGGATGGATGGATAGATAGATAAATAGATGGATGGATGGATGGATAGATAAATAGATAGATAAATAGATGGATGGATGGATAGATAAATAGATATATGGATGGATAGATACATAGATAGATGGATAGATAGATAGGTAGATAGATAAATGGATGGATGGATAGAGAGAGAGGAAGAGAGGTAGATGATTAGGTAAAAAGACAGAGATAGATAGGTAGATAGATGAATAGAAAGATGGATATATAGATAGGTAGACAGATAAAAAGAAAGATGTGTATGTGTGTGTGTGTTTCTGTGTGTGTGTGTGTGTGAATGTGTGTCTTTTTGTGTGAATATCTGTACGTGTAATTTATACGCCTTTCCTTATATAGAAACGGGAAAAAAAGCTTAAGAAAGATAAAAATAGAACAAAAAGAGGAACAAATGTCACACTTGAAGAAAAAGAGAGAGAGAGAGAGAGAGAGAGAGAGAGAGAGAGAGAGAGAGAGAGAGAGAGAGAGAGAGAGAGTGAGAGAGAGAGAGAGAGAGAGAGAGAGAGAGAGAGACAGAGACAGACAGACAGACAGACAGACAGACAGAGAGACAGAGAGAGACAGACAGACAGAGAGAGACAGACAGAGACAGAGACAGAGACAGAGACAGAGACAGAGACAGAGACAGAGACAGAGACAAACAAACAGAGAGAAAGAAAGAGAGAGAACGAAACAGAGTAAAAAAAACAACAGAAAGGATAAACGACACCATGTATAAGCACTTGATGTAAAGTCACTTCACACTATGAAATATGATGATGTGCACAATGTACTTACCTCGAC
>NC_091567.1:3362252-3364752 GCF_042767895.1 Penaeus vannamei
CCCACCCACCCCATCTCCCCCCACCCCTCCCTCACCCCTATCCCCCTTCCCCTTCCCCACCCTCCTCTTCCCGCCCCCAACCCTCAAGATAATCTGCATTTAGTAACGCGACCTTATGCTCACACCCCCACCCAAGAAACTCAGCAACTCGGCAGTGAGAGGGGGGGATGGGGGAGGGGTGGGGGGAGGGGAAGGAGGGGGGAGGGGGGGGAGGTTGCAATGTTGACTGGGACCATATTTGAGGCATCAACACAGGTGATCTCGGGGTAAATTTGCCACTGCAGTTAGGAGACTGTTTGGAGGTATACACACACACACGCACACGCACACACGCACACACGCACGTACGGGGATGGGGTGGTGGGGGGTTGGGAGAGGGGGAGAAGAGGGGGAGGGGGAGGAGAGGAGGGAGGTGAGAGGGGGTAGGAGAGGAGAGGGGGAAGGGAGAGTGGGGAGAAAGAGGGGAGGAGTGAGGGGGTGAGAGTGTGGGATGGGAAAGGAGAGGAGGAGAGGGAGAGGAGGGGATTAGAGAGGAGGAGGAGAGGGAGAGGGAGGGATTGGAAGGACTGGGAGAGTGGAAAGGGAAGAGAGGGAGGGGATGGGAGAGGACAGGGGGAGGGGACGGGAGGGAAGGTGGGGTTGGGGAAGAGAGGGAAAGGGAGATGAGATGGGGAGGAGAGGGGAGGGAGAGGAGAAGGAGTTAAGAGAGTGGGACAAGAGAGGGTGGGAGAGGGGAGGGGAGGGAGAGGAAGGAATTGGAGGGATCGGGAGAGTGGGAAAGGTGAGGGGAGGAGAGGGAAATGGGGAGGGAGTGACGAGAGGGAGAGGGAAAGAGAGAGGAGAAGGGTATGAGAAAGTGAGAGGGGAGAGGGGAGTGAGAGGGGGAGAGGGAACAACAACAGAGATGAGCTTGGGGTAAATTTACAGCAGCAGTTTGGAGAGAGGGAGGGAGGGAGGGGGGGGCTGGGAAGGAGGAGGGGTGGAGGTAGGAGAGGGGAGAAGGGAAGGGAGAGGAGAGGTGATAGAAGAAGTTGAAGGAATGTAAGAAGGGAAGGGGTAGGGGTGGGAGAAAGGGGCAGAGATGGGAGAAGGGGAAAGAGGAGAGAGGAGGAGGGAGAGGGGAGGAGAGAGGGAAGGAGGGAGAGGGGAGGGGAGGGAGAAAGGAGATAGGGGAGAGAGGAGGAGGGAGAGAGGAGAGGGAAGAGAGGAGGAGGGAAGGAGGGAGATAGGAGAGAGAAGATAGGGGAGAGGGGAGGGAGAGGGAAGAGAGGAGGAGGGAGAGGGGAGAGGGGAGGGGAAACAGAAACAAGACAAGATAAGATTTAGATAGGGACTGAAGGGGGGCTGTGAGGGGGGGGGAGGAGGTGGTGAGTTAATGAAAAGGAGTTTGTTACATTTCTTATTCACTTCTGAATAATATTTTTCTTTCACATTTTTCTCTTATTATCTTGCTTTATCTCTTTCTCTTCCATTTTTCTGTTACTTCCCTATTCAATTTTCTATTGTTTCTTTCTTTTATTCCCTCCAAGTCGCTCTTCTAACCTTCTTAAAATATTTCTCTATATTTCTATAAAATATTTCAGTGATTTCCGTTAAAAGTTTATCAATAATATCAATAATAAGTTTCTTGGAGTAATAATAAGGACAGTGAAATACTTTCGTATAAAGTGGAGACGAAGAAAAGAAGAAAGAAAGAGAGAACAAAAGAAAGAAGGAAAGAAAAAGAGAAGGAAAGAAAATAAGACAGAAAGAGAACGAAAGAGAAAAAGAGAAAGAAAAAGAGAACGAAAGAAAAGAAGAAAGAAAATAAGACAGAAAGAGAACGAAAGAAAAGAAAAAAGAAAGAGAGAACGAAAGAAAAAAGAAGAAGAGAACGAAAGAGAAAGAAGAAGAAAGACAGAAGAGAGAAAAAAAAAAGAAGAAAAAGAGAACGAAAGTAAAAAAAGAAAGAAAGAGAAAACGAAACAAAAACAGAAAGAGAGAGAGAACGAAAGAAGAAAAAAAGAAAGAAAGAACGAAAGAAAAAGAAGAAGAAAAAGAAAAAGAAAAAAAAAGTATTGAGTAGAAAATGTTATAAAAAATTCACGGGGACAGGATTACGTAACGACTCGACCAATAACCGTATTTCGTTATTGAATTTCTCCGTTGCGATAACGGCGACGATATTACGAACATTCTCCATTTCTTTTCCCCGAGTTCCTGCTACGTCCAAAAAAAAGAAAAAAAAAAGATTTAATTCGTCTCATCTCATGACGTATTAATAAGCATTGCCCTCGACCCCTTCTACGTCCTTTCTGATTGGCTGATTGGGAGGACGAACAGCGGACGTGATTGGTCGCCCGCGATCGCTTAGGAGCCACGTGATTGGCTGTCGATCGAGGGTGGCACTCGCTGTTTATGAACGCCTTGCTTTCGTTCCCCTCCCTCATTTCTTTCTCCCTCTCCTTCGCCCTCACTTTTTTCCTCTCTCTCCCTCTTCCCTCCTTTAAATCCTTTAACC
>NC_091567.1:3369752-3374752 GCF_042767895.1 Penaeus vannamei
ATAATGTTAATGATAAGAATAATGATAATAATGATAATGTTAATAACAATGATATTGATAATAATGATAATGATAACAATCATTATCATTACTATAGTAATGATAATGACTCCCATTAGTAACTATAGTGATAAGAGGATGATAAAAACAAGGGAAAAAAATAATGATAATAATAATTATTATTATTATTATTATTATCATTGTTGTTGTTGCTGTTCTTGTTATTATTATTATTATTATCATTATTATTATTATTATCATTATTATTATTATTAGCATTTGCATTAACATTATTAGCATTAAAAGTATTATTATCATTATTATTGTTATTATTACTATGATTATTATTACTATTGTCGTTATCATTGCCGTGATAAGGATAATAATGATAATAATTTTTATTATTATTATTATCATTGTTGTTATTATCATTATTATTATCATTATTATATTGATGATAACTATAATAATGATAATAATAATGATAAGGATGATAATAGTAATGAGGAGGAGGAGGAAAATGATAATGATAATGATATTGATAACAACAATGATAAAGATAATAATAATAATAATGGCAATAATAAGAAGAATAACAATAACAATAATAGTAGTAATGATAATAATAATTACAATAATATAAGGTGATATATGTTCATAACTACATACATACACATAAACATATATATACATACATATACACATACATACATATATATATACACATATATACATATATACACATATACACATATATACATACCCACAAGTAAGTCGAAAGGATTAAGCGAAAGGAAATCAGATGAAAAGCCAATTGCCGACTAAGAGTAAGAGCGAGAGGCGGGCTTAGCCACAGTGGCCGATGGAGTAATGTTAGTATTTGATAAACCATAATTTGTTTACCCGATTAATAAGCTGGGGGTTTACATATCTCTACTTGACACACTGTCCGTAATTAGATTATGAATACCAGAGTGCCAAGCTGGTGGCTCTCCTCGGGCACAAGGCAGTGGAAACACGCGGCACTCCCTCCCTTTCTCCCTTCTCTACCCTTCCTCCTTCCTTCCCTCGCCTGGTCTTCTTCTTCCTTCCTCCTCCTCTTCACCCCCCTCCCCCCCACTCCCCCCACTTCCTTGAGCTATGCCTTGCTGAGTTGCAATTTTGAATTTGTTTTGGTTTCTGTAATTTTTTTGTTTTTTATATTTTTTTCGAGATAAATATATGTGGTTTTATTTTTTTCTATATATTTTTTTGAGGGGTGGGGGAGGGTTGTCAGAAGGGGGGGTGGAGGGAGGAGGGAGGGGGGTAGTCTAAAAAGGGGGAGGAGTTAAGATTGACTTTCATTTTTCTTTCATTTTCGATTTTTTCCTTTAATTAAGTGATTGGTAAATATGGTTCGTTTATATATTGTGATAAAAAATTACTAATCTACTTTTTGATAATTTATATCTTTTTAATCGTATAAGTATCTGAAAGGAAAGGCATTTTTTTTATCTCTTTTATCAAAATAACCTGATATCTGACGCCAAAACATATATTACTGAGCAAAATAAATAAATGCACACACACATATGTATGTGTGTGTGTATACACACACACACACACACACACACACACACACACACACACACACACACACACACACACACACACACACACACACACACACACACACACACACACATACACACACACACACACACATACACACACACACACACACACACACACACACACACACACACACACACACACACACATACACACACACACACACACACACACACATATATATATATATATATATATATATATATATATATATATATATATATATATACATATATGTATATATATATACATGTGCACATATACATGCATATATGTATACATATATATATATATATATATATGTATATATATATATATATATATATATATATATATATATATATATATATATATATATATATATATATATATATATATATATATATATATATATATATGTAGATAGATAGATAGATAGATAGATAGGTATATGTACAGATAGATATGTATACAGTATGTATACATATATATGTATGTATCTATACACACACACACATATGTGCATATATGTATATATATGTGTGTGTGTGTGTGTGTGTGTGTGTGTGTGTGTGTGTGTATGAAGTACATTAGCATGCAAATACGCAAACAAGAAATATACCCCACAAATACATCTTGCAAAACAGAACCGCAAACTTCACTAATAATAATCATCATGTACGCCCACGGTCCAAAAAAAAAAATCCTTCGAATGCAAATTTCGGCGGCAGTGGACCCGAAAGAATGAATGAAACGACACCGAGAATGCTTTAATTACCTCCCTTGCCACACAAACACAAAATTCCAACACCTATATTTACTTATTTACTCAACCAGAGATCCTCAAACACACAAACAAGCAAATATACATTCTTTAGCCCCCCCCACCCCACCATCCCTTACTCTCCCCATCCTCACCCCCCCTCTCTCTCTCTAACCTCCCCCTCCCCTCCCCAACGACCTAACCCTCTCTCTGTCCCTCTACTCTTCTCCCCCTCTTCTCCCTCTATCTCTTTCCCTCACTCCCTCACTCCTCTCTCTCCTCTCTCTCTCTCTTATTCACTCTCCCTCTTTCCTTTTCCCCTCTCCTCTCTTTCTCTCTCCTATCCACTCTCCCTCCATCCCTTCCTCCCTTTCCTTCCCTCTCCCCGTATCAACTCCTTCCTCCCTCTGTCCCTAGCCACCTTCCCTCCTTCCCTTTGTCCCTTCCCCCCATCCCTTCTTCCCCTCCTTCCCTCCCCTTCTCATTCACCCTTCCCCCTCCCTCTGTCCCTAGCCACCCTCCCTCCCTCCCCTCCTTCCCTCCCTTCCATCCACTCCTCCCTCCCTCCCCCTCTCACTCTCCCCCTTTCCCCTCCCTCTGTCCCTATCCTCCCTCCTTCCCACCCTTCCTCCTCCCTCTCTCCCTCCTCCTTCCCTCCTCGCCTCCTTCCCTCCTCTTTCACTCCCCCTTTCCCTCCCTCCCATCCTCCCTCCTTCCCTCCCTTCCTTCCCTCCCTCTCAGTCCCCCCTTTCCCATCCCTCTGTCCCTATCCTCCCTCCTTCCCACCCTTCCTCCTCCCTCCCTCCTCCTCCCCACCCTTCCTCCCCCTCCCCTCCCTCCCTCTCTCACTCCCCCCTTTCCCATCCCCTCTGTCCCTAGCCACCTTCCCTCCTTCCCACCCTTCCTCCCCTCCCTCCCATCCTCCCTCCTTCCCACCCTTCCTCCCCTCCCCCTCTCTCACTCCCCCTTTCCCTCCTTCTGTCCCTAGCCACCCTCCTTCCCTCCCATCCTCCCTCCTTTCCTCCCTTCCTTCCCTCCCCCTCTCTCTCCCCCTTTCCCTCCCTCTGTCCCTATCCTCCCTCCTTCCCACCCTTCCTCCTCCCTCCCCTCCTCCCCCTCCCTTCCTCGCCTCCTTCCCTCCCCTTTCACTCCCCCTTTCCCTCCCTCCCATCCTCCCTCCTTCCCTCCCTTCCTTCCCTCCCTCCTCTCAGTCCCCCCCTTTCCCATCCCTCTGTCCCTATCCTCCCTCCTTCCCACCCTTCCTCCCTCCCTCCCCCTCCTCCCCACCCTTCCTCCCCTCCCCTCCCTCCCCCTCTCACTCCCCCCTTTCCCATCCCTCTGTCCCTAGCCACCTTCCCTCCTTCCCACCCCTTCCTCCCCTCCCTCCTATCCTCCCTTCTTCCCCCACCCTTCCTCCCCTCCTCCCCTCCTCCCTCCTTCCCACCCTTCCTCCCTTCCCTCCCCTCCTCCCCTCCCCCTCTCGAATGAAAAACGCAGCCAAACACACAACCAGACAAATACACACCCAAACAAACACACTCGCAGACAAACACGCCCTCACACGCACGTACCCACTGACCCCACTAGGCCTTCTCTCTCTCTCTCTCTCTCTCTCTCTCTCTCTCTCTATCTATCTATCTCTTTCTCTCTATCTCTATCTCCCTATCTCTCTCTCACTCTTTCTCTCTCTCTCTCTCTCTCTATCTATCTATCTATCTATCTATCTATCTATCTATCTATCTATCTATCTATCTTTCTATCTCTATCTTTATATCAGGCTGTCTGTGTGTCTCTCTGTCTGTCTGTCTGTCTGTCCTCTCTCCTCTCTCTCCTCTCTCTCTCTCTCTCTCTCTCTCTCTCTCTCTCTCTCTCTCTCTCTCTCTCTCTCTCTCTCTCTCTCTCTCTCTCTCTCTCTCTCCTTCCTCCACCCTCTCTCCCTCCACCCCTCCCTCCTCCACCCCCTCCCTCCCTCCACCCCCTCCCTCCCTCCACCCCTCCCTCCCTCCACCCCTCCCTCCCTCCACCCCTCCCTCCCTCCACCCCACCCTCCCCTCCACCCCTCCCTCCCCTCCACCCGTCCCTCCCCTCCACCCCTCCCTCCCTCCACCCCTCCCTCCCTCCACCCTCCCTCCCTCCACCCCCTCCTCCCTCCACCCCTCCCTCCCCCTCACCTCCTACCTCCACCCCTCCCTCCCTCCCTCCCTCCCTCCCTCCCTCCCTCCCTCCCTCCCTCCCTCCATCCCTCCCTCCACCCCTCCACCTCCCTCCCTCCCTCCCTCCCTCCCTCCCTTCCTCTACCCCCTCCCTCCCCTCTCTCTCGCTCCCACAAACTGGCTTATTATGCCCAGCTCAATAGGGAAGTGTTTAGTCCCCAAACAGCCCCCTGCCATCGCGACTTTACAAGCCCCCCTGTTTGCTCTACGCTGTCGTCGGCCGTATTTTCCTTCCATTTTGGTCATTACTCCTTCTCATTTCCCGCCGATGGAAGCTGTCAAACCCCTCCTCCTCCCACCCCTCCCTTCCCCCACCCTCTCCTACCAACCCTCCCCCCTTACAACCCCCCCCCCCTCCCTGCGATATGGCCCCCAGCCTCACGTTGTCCCCCCCCCCAAAAAAAAAAATATGGCCACACGATGCAAGGTGCCGA
>NC_091567.1:3379752-3384752 GCF_042767895.1 Penaeus vannamei
TGAGCTAGAGTGTGTGTGCCTGTATAACGCAACCAATTTTCCAGTTAAAAGGATTTCACTGTGGTAAGTAGGTCACTGTATTAGAGAGGAACCTAGTCACGTTCTGTCTCTTAGCAGAAACTTCTCTGGTTGGGATCTGATGTAATTTGTTTCGAATGAAATAAGATGATATGTCTAGATATGACGATACTTAAACAGATTTAGATAGTCAGTTCATTAGTAATTCTAGTAGTAGTAGTAGTGGTAGTAGTAGTAGAAGTAGTAGTAGTAGTAGTAGTAGTGGTAGTAGTAGTAGTAGTAGTAGTAGAAGAGGTAGTAGTAGTAGAAGTAGTAGTAGTAGTAGTAGTAGAAGAAGAAGAAGAAGAAGAAGAAGAAGGAGTAGCAGAAGTAGTAGTAGAAGTAGCATCAGTAGTAGCTGTTGCACTTACTCCCTCACTCCCTCGATTTGCCAATCCCTCACTCCCTTATTCCCTCCCTCCCTCACACCCTTATTCCTTCACTCCCCCACTCTCGCATTCTCTTGTTTTGTCACGCTATCACTCCTTCACTATATCCCTCTTCTCACACACCCTCACTCCTTCACTTCCTCACTCCCTGGCTCCCTCTTCCCTTCGCTCCCTCACTCCCTCACTCCCTCGCCCCTCACTCCCTCACTCTCTCACTCCCTGACTCCCTCACTCCCTCACTCTCTCACTCCCTCACTCCCTCACTCCCTCGTCCTTTCCCTCCCTCGTCCCCTCGCTCCCTCACTCACTCACTCCCTCCCTCACTCCCTCCCTCGCCCCCCTGACTCCCTGACTCCCTCTTCCCTTCCCTTCCTCGTCCCCTCACTCCCTCACTCACTCGCTCCCTCGCTCCCTCGCCCCCTCACTCCTTCGCTCCCTCACTCCCTCACTCCCTCGTCCTTTCCCTCCCTCGTCCCCTCGCTCCCTCACTCCCTCACTCACTCCCTCACTCCCTCATAACTCCCTCACTCCCTCACTCCCTCTTCCCTTCCTTTCCTCGTCCCCTCGCTCCCTCGCTCCCTCGCCCCCTCACTCCTTCGCTCCCTCACTCACTCACTCCCTCCCTCACTCCCTCCCTCGCCCCCCTGACTCCCTCACTCCCTCTTCCCTTCCCTTCCTCGTCCCCTCGCTCCCTCACTCACTCGCTCCCTCGCTCCCTCGCCCCCTTACTCCCTCACTCCCTCTTCCCTTCGCTCCCTCGCTCCCTCGTCCCCTCACTCCCTCACTCCCTCAATCCCTCACTCCCTAACTCCCTCACTCCCTCACTCCCTCAGAACAGAACAAGGGCACGAGTTCCCGAGTTCATCTTGACCGCGGAATTGGCCTTAGAGTATTTACTTGACTCGGGGGTTAAAGTAGGAGGGAGGGCGAGAGTGAGGGGGACAGCACTTGGAGGGTGAGGTAAGGAGGTCCTCGAGGAGATGGGGAGGGGGTGGGAGGTGAGGATTGGGTTGGGGGGAAGGGGGGAGGAGGAGGGAGAGGAAGAGGGGGGAGGGGGGGAGGGGGTTAAGGATAAGGAGGGAGGGGGCGGGGGGAATAAGTAGGAAGTAGGAGGGGGTGGTAAAGGAGGGAGGGAGGTTGGAGGTTAGAGGAGGGATGAGGATGAGGGAGGTAAGGAAGGAGGAAGAAATAAGGAATGAGGGAGGAGAGACAAGGAGGAGGGGGAGGTAAGTGAAGGAGGGGGGAGGGGGAGGTAAGGAGGGGGAGGGGGACTTAAGGAGAAGGGAGGATTGGGGAATGGGGGGTGAAGGCAGATATTAGAGAGGAAGATGAGGGGGGGCGATGAGGGAGGGAAGGTAAGGAGAGGGGAGAAATGTGGAATGTGGAATGGGGGGTGAGGGAGGAGGTATGGAGTCAAGGTAGCAAGGGGAGAAGGGGATATGAGGGTTGGGGAGGAAGGGCGAGAAATGAGGAAGAAAGAGAAAATCATGTAGATTCACTCACCTTCTCTCTCTCTTTCTCTCTCTCTCTTTCTCTCTCTCTCTCTCTCTCTCTCTCTCTCTCTCTCTCTCTCCCCCTCTCTCTCTCTCTCTCTCTCTCTCTCTCTGTCTCTCTCTCTCTCTCTCTCTCTCTCTCTCTCTCTTCATCAGCATTGTTATGATAATCATCATTATTATTACTGTCATTATTCTAAACATGATGACAATAGCATTATTTACAAAAGAGACAAAAATGGATGATGATAATGAAGAGGATAACAATAGTAATAATGATGATGATAATAACAATAATGATAATGATAATAATGATTATTATATTATCATTATTATTATTATCATTATTATTATTATTGTAATAATAGTAGTATGATATCCATTATAATAATAATGATAGTAGTAGTAATAATGACAATAGTAATAATAATGGTAATGATAATAAAAATAATTATAATAGTAATAATAATGATGATGATGATGATGATGATAAAGATAGTGACAACAAACAACAAGCTATAAGAATAATGTTAATGTGATAATGAAAATGATGGGGATGATGATGAGAAGAAGAAATAAAGAACAACAGAAAAAGAACAAAAATAGAGACCACCAAGACTAGCATACCCCCCCCCACTCCATCTACCCCTCCCCCCTTCCTCTTCCTATTACTCTATATTTCCCCCTTCTTCCTCCCTTCCTCTCTCTCCGTGTCTCCATTTGCCTACTCCCTCAATCCCTCTCCTTCACCTCCCCTCCTTCCCTCCACCCTCGCTCCCTCCCTTTCAGCCTCCCTCCCTCCTTTTCAGCCTCCCTTCCCCTCCAACCCTACCTCCCTACACCCTCCTCCTTCCTTCCTTCCACCTTCCCCATTACCCTCCCTCCCCCTCCCCCTCCTTCTCTTCACCCTCCCTTCCTTTCACCCTCCTCCTCCTCCCCGTTCCCTCCCCTTTTACCTCCTCCTCCTCCCCCTCCCTAAACTTCACCCTCCTCCTCCTCCCTCCCCATCACCCTCCTTCCCTCCCCTCCCCCTATTTCACCCTCCACCTTCCCCTCCCTCCCTCCCGATCACCCTCCCTTCCTCCCCCCTATTTCACTCTCCCTTCCCCTCCACTCGTTCTTTTTACCCTCCTTTCCTCCCCATCACCCTCCTTCCCTCTTCCCCCTATTTCACCCTCCCTTCACCCTCCCCTCCCCCTCCCTCCCTTTCCCTCCCCTCCCCCCTATTTCACCCTCCATCCTTCCCCTCCAATTCCCTCGTTCCCCATCACCCTCCATCTCTTCACCCTCCCTCCCCTCTTCACCCTCCTTCCCTCCCTCTCTTCACCCTCCCCTTCCCCTCCCTCCCCTCCACCCTCCCTCTCTTCACCCTCCTTCCCTTTCACCCTCCTCCTCCTACCCCCTCCCTCTCTTCACCTTCCTTCTCCTCCCTCCCTGTCACCCTCCTCTCTTCCCCCTTCCCTCCCCCCCTATTTCACCCTCCTTCCCTCCTCCCTCCCCATCCCCCTCCCTCCCCCCCCTTCCCTCCCTCCCTCCCATCGCCCACCTTCTCCCTCCCCCTATTTCACCCTCCCTTCCCTCCCCTTCACCTCTCCCCCCATATTTCACCCTCCCTCCCTCCCTCCTTCCCCTCCTCTCTCCCCCTCCCAACCTCCCTCCCCTTCCCTTCCCTCCCTCCCTCACCACCCTCCCTCCCCATCACCCTCCCTCCCCTCCCCTCCACCTCCCTCCACCCTCCACCCTCCTCCCCTTCCCTCCCCTTCACCCTCCCTATCACCCTCCATCCCCCTCCCCTGTTCATCACCCCTCCCCCCAATATTTCACCCTCCATCACCCCCCCCCAATTTCACCCTCCCTCCCTCCCTCCTTCCCCTCCCAACCTCCCCCCCTATTTCACCCTCCCTCCCCTCCCCAGCCTCCCTTTCCCTCCCTCCTTTCACCTCCCAACCTCCCTTCCCCTCCCCCTCCCTCCCCTCCCCATCCTCCCTTCCTCCCTCCCCTCACCCTCCCTCCCTCCCCATCACCCCTCCCCCTTATTTAACCCTCCCTCCCTTTCACCATCCCTTCCCTCCCCTACCCCTATTTCACCCTTCATCACCCTCCCCCTATTTCACCCTCCCTTCCCCATCACCCTCCTCCTCCCTCTCTTCACCCTCCCCTTCACCCTCCCTCCCCTTCACCCAGCCTTCACAGGACACCGCCGACCTGCCTCACACTCGCCAGCAAATGGGACACAAGAAAGCTAAGGGGATTTTGTCTGTGTCTTAATGGTGTCCTAAATCTCTCTGTCACTCTATTCTATCACGATTCGAAGGAGGAGGAAGAGGGAAGGTGGTGGAGAAAGTGGGAGGAGAGGTGGGAGGGAGGTGGGAGGTGGGAGGGAGGGGGGTGGGAAGGTGGGGAGGGAGGTGGGAGGTGGGAGGAGGTGGGAGGGAGGAGGAAGGGGGGGGGATGGAGGGTGGTGGGAAGGGAGGGAGGAGAAAGGGGGGAGGAAAGGGAGGTGCGAAGAAAGTAGGAGGAGAGGGAGGGAGGAGGAAGAAGGGAAGAGAGGGAGGGAGTGGGAAGGAAGTGAGGAGGAGGATAGGAGGAGAGGGAGGAGGAGGAAGGTGGGAAGAGAGGGAGATGGGAAGGAAGTGGGAGGAGGAAGGAAGTAGGAGGAGGAGGAAGGAGAGGAGGAAAGTGGGAAAGAAGTGGGAGAAGGGAGGATGAAGGAGGGGAGGAAAGGGAGAAGAAGGTGGGAGGGGAAGAGTGAGATAAAAAATAGGAGGAAAATGGGAGATGGGTATGAAAGTGGTGGAGAGGGAGGAATGGGAAGAAGAAGAAGGACGAAGCGGAAGGGAATGAGAAGGGAGGAAGGAGAAGGAAGAAGGAAGGAGAGGGAGGAAAAGAAGGAAGAGAAAGGAAAGGATGTGGAGAAGAGGAAGGAGTTAATAAATGATGGGAAGAAGATGGGAATAAGGAAGGAAAGGAGGTGAAGAAGAATGATGGAGTGGATGAAAGATAGGGCGAAGATGGAGAAAAGAAGGAAGTGAAGAAGAGGAAAGAAGGACGAAGGAGGAAG
>NC_091567.1:3387252-3389752 GCF_042767895.1 Penaeus vannamei
TTTTCTTCTATAATATGATATCAAACTTGAAAAGCTTAGAAGCAAATTCAACATAATTTTTTTTCAAAAATCAAAATATTAATCTAAAAAAATACATCAATTCTCTCATAAAAACAACAATACATATATTCTTGTAAACATTAATTATTTCGAAAAAAATACCTGAAATTTTAAATATATATATATATATATATATATATATATATATGCTAAATAGAAAAAATACAACAAACAAATCACCATACAACTACAACTAGTCTACTTGCGGAAAACGAATATGACACATAATCCCGTATTTCAAATTACTGAAATAGCCGAGTTTAGCATGAAAAGCAAACAACAGCATTCCATTTAACTGTTGTTTACGATGTTGACACAAACAATTCCGTTGTTGTCGGCGATAATGAATAAATGTCCGTTGTCTGTTTTTGTTATACGGGTTAACAGAGAACGGTTGATTGGTGGAGTTCCGCGGTGGAAGCATCATTTTCCGGGAGATTCGAGGCTTCCATTTGCTGGATTGGATTCCGAGCGACATCCAGCCCGGGTGTGGATTGGATGTGGATTAGATGCGGATTGGATGTGGATAGAATGTGGATTGGATGTGGATAGAAGGCGGATTGGATGTGGATAGAATGTGGATTGGATGTGGATAGAATGCGGATTGGATGTGGATAGAATGCGGATTGGATGTGGATAGAATGTGGATTGGATGTGGATATAATCCTGGTTGGATGTGGATAGAATGTGGATTGGATGTGGATATAATCCTGGTTGGATGTGGATAGAATGTGGATTGGATGTGGATAGAATCCTGATTGGATGTGGATAGAGTGCGGATTGGATGTGCATAGAATGAGGATTGGATGTGGATAGAATGCAGATTACATGTGGATAGAATACAAATTGGATGGGTATTGGATGTGGCTAGAATGTGTTTGGATACGATATGGATAAACTGTAGATTGGAAGTGGATAGGATCCTGTTAGGAAATGGATAGGATGTGGATAAATTGTAGGTAGGATATGGAGAAAATGATGTTCGGAAGTGGATAGAATATGGATAGGATATAGATAGACAGTAGATAGGATGTGAATAGATTGCAAATAGAGTGGGAATAGGATGTGGATAGGATGGAAATAGAATGTGGATAAAATGGTAATTAAATATAGATAGCAAACGCTCGAACGCATCCTCACGCCATGAGAATGTGGATGGAGATAATGTGGATATAACATGGACAAGATGTGGATGTACATAGGATGTGGATTAATTAAGTCCTCTACGTAAGTCTTCTAAGAGAGTGGATATGAAGTGGATAGGAACTCTAAGGCAATCTAGAATAATTAAGAAATGGATATTTTTCATGAGAATTCGATGTGGATAAGTACTATTCTCGAACACATCCTAGAAAATATAGAAGTGGATAGACAGAATTCAGAAGAAATGATAAGCAAAACCTCTCGCGATAGAAAGTGGATAGAGAAGGATTGGACGTTGAGAAAATGTGGATAGAATAATGGATAAGCCTTCGTTACAAAAGGGATGTGGATAGGGCCTTGGTAGGATGTGGATAGAAAATGGATTTTAAAGACCTCAACCCTAACTGCAACAAAAAAAGTAGAGACAGGAATATGGATAGGATGTTAATAGAATGTGGATAGGAAGTGGATAAGACAAAATCCTTGATCAGAGATTTTTAAAAGTGGATGCGGATTAGACGGTCATAGATTGCGGCTAAAGTGGATGAGGTGGATGTGGATAAGACGCTGATGGAATGTGGATAGAAAATCGACAAAAGCAATCCTCCACTATACCTCCCCCCCCCCCAAAAAAAAAAGAAACGGATAACGAAAATGTGGATGAAAATGCTCTCTGGAATGTGGATGAAAATGCTCCCTGGAATGTGGATGAAAAATAAATAAACAAGAGCCAAAATCCTCCACCACCACCACCAAAAAAAAAATAAATAAAAAAAAAAAATAAATAAATAAAGAAGTCCCCCCTTGAAGTTCTTCAGGAACAATTGAGCTTCTCCATAGTACTGACTCTCTCCTCTCCCTTTTGTGAAAGAGAATACATATTATTTCATTAAACCTCCTAAGACAAGTGGATATAAATTTATTATTCCATCGCCGCGGGTGGAAGAGAGAAGAGGCTGGAATGTCAGATGGAGGAAAGAGCAGGGAGATTAATTAAAAGTTTTTTCTATTTATCTAAAACATTACTTGGTGGGATAATGAACTTCTGTCAACACTGATTTTTTTTTTTTTTTTTTTTTTTTTTTTGTCTTCCTCTCTCTCTCTCTCTCTCTTCTTTCTTTTCGTTCTTATTCGGGTGTTTCCTTTTTTTTAAGGAAGGGAAAGAGGTATCGTAAAGTTATGTTGATATTTATATTTTTTTATGGGGGGGAGGGGGGAAGGGGGGGTTGAAGTGTGATGTTTCCAAACGAATTTTTTCCTTCTTTTTTTTACTTTTTTTACTTTTTCTTTTTTCTTT
>NC_091567.1:3392252-3394752 GCF_042767895.1 Penaeus vannamei
GTGGGGGGGGGTGAGTCTGTGTTTTACTTTCTTTCTCTTTTGTGTGTGAGTGTGTGGTTTCGAGGAAGAAAGGGAGTGTTTATGTGTGTTTATATGTTTTTTTTTTTTTTGTATATGTGTTTCTTTATATTTGTTTGTGCTTTGGGGATTTTGTGTGTTTGTTCTTATTTTTGTTTTATCCATAATGTGTGCTTGTATATGCATGTGTACTTGTATGTGTGTGTATGTGTACTTGTATGTGTGTGTATGTGTACTTGTATGTGTGTGTATGTGTACTTGTATGTGTGTGTATGTGTACTTGTGTGCGTGTGTATGTGTACTTGTGTACGTGTGTATGTGTACTTTTGTGCGTGTGTATGTGTACTTGTGTGCGTGTGTATGTGTACTTGTGTGCGTGTGTATGTGTGCTTGTGTACGTGTGTATGTGTACTTGTGTGCGTGTGTATGTGTACTTGTGTGCGTGTGTATATGTACTTGTGTGCGTGTGTATGTGTACTTGTGTGCGGGTGTATGTGTACTTGTGTGCGTGTGTATATGTACTTGTGTGAGTGTGTATGTGTACTTGTGTGCGTGTGTATGTATACTTGTGTGCGTGTGTATGTGTACTTGTGTGCGTGTGTATGTGTACTTGTGTGCGGGTGTATGTGTACTTGTGTGCGTGTGTATGTGTACTTGTGTGCGTGTGTATGTGTAGTTGTATGTGTATGGGTAGTTGTATGCGTGTGTATGTGTACTTGTGTGCGTCTGTATGTGTTTACATGTATACATATGCCCGCATGTACTTCATTACACACCCAAAACCCCACAGACCCCATAGAGTAAAACCCCAGTCCTCATGAGACGAAGGAACCCCAAACACCAAAATTTGTCTCCGCGTTTACAATATTTCCTTCTCTAATTTAATCACTTCCGCCTCCTCCTCTAAGCAAGCGGAAGAAATGTACACACACGAAGATATATATATATATATATATATATATATATATATATATATATATATATATATATATATATATATATATATATATATATATATATATATATAAGCCAGGTTCGAAGCCAGCGCGTTGGGGGGATCGATAGCTTGTCAATATTTACCTGCACAACACCAACTGCCAAGGTAGAGGTACACTTGTCTTTAGCTTCTTCTTCGGAAGGAGAATTGCAGGAGGGTTTGGCAAGGTGGGTTATTTCCAGGGATGAGGTCAAGTGGTTCGTACTGCGTGGTGTGAAAATGTGAGGTCATCTCGGGTTAGAAGATGGGTGGGGGAGCCATGAGGGGAAGAGGGGGGATTTTCTTCGAATAAATTTGATATTTGTGGGTATTATTTTGATTAATATGAGTGTCTTGGTATCTAATTAGTCATGTAATGTAAGTGTAAGTATGTAATTACGTGAATCATAAAATAAGTTGTTTGGTGTAATATGGTTGTGAGTTTTATTAATAAAGGAAAGTAGTTGACGGGTTTCATAAGACTGATATTACGTTATGTAATAATGTAGTTATGCAATTACGCTTCTGAACAAAATAAGAAGACTTTAATCCATTCCATAAAGTCACACCAAAGGAAATTCTCACTTGCTTGGATTACCGTAAAATTAATACTCACTTATACCAAGATTTATTTTAAAGAGCGAGATGACGCGGTAATATAATCCGAACAGTGTTTTTTAAGTACGAAATCCAACAGTACATCGATACCACTACCATTTACGGGATATTTACTAGATCGTTGTAATGTGTACACGAGAAAATGTAATTGCTTTATCCCATTAGACGCTTTAAATCAAGAAATACTTCGATTCTTGGTCATAATGCGACCGCTAGCCGTTAATGTTTTGGATAAAATTATTATTAGTCTGTAAATTTATGATCACTTACGATGAACTAAAAACACTAATGGCGTATCATGTATATATATATGTATCAGGAAGAAATGCAGTGAGCCTTAAATACGTAATAATAATCAATAAATAGCAATGATAATGCCCTATCGAGTCACGAGTGCAAGGTCTGTTCTCCTCAGCCTCACCTTGTTCCTCAGGTGAAGGAGAACACGTCACCCAGGTCCCGTAGTACTGTCATTGGGGGAAGGTTCACGTACACCTAGTTTACACTCTCTTGCCTTGCTTAAAAACAACACGTACCTTGAGTTCTGTCCTTTCGAGCGAGTCGTTCATGCAGGTATGGTTGACAACGAATAAGATTTTGTGGTTATGTGTGAACTAAAATAATTGTGGTATAAATTGCATTTCTCATGTATCGGTAATATTGTGTGAATTTGGTTATGATAATGATTCAAAAACACAGTAACGTGGACACAAAGATGAAAGGGAAATAGACATTGTTTATTGTGGCTGTTTCCTTTTCATAAACACTAAAATCATATTATCTTCTTCCCTCAGGCTTCGGACATGTTCGACAACGGCTCGAAACCTCCCGGCGGAACACCAGTCCAAGGCTCGACCCTCCCCCGCAATTTCTACGCGTATTCCCCTT
>NC_091567.1:3402252-3404752 GCF_042767895.1 Penaeus vannamei
GAGTCTCGGTGTCATACGAGAAAAATGTCTGTCATTGTAAGCGTGCAATATCAACTTATAAACAAATTACCTGTCATTTATTTTTGTCTCTTGTTTTTCCTCTTTCTTCTTCTCTTCTTTTTTATGCTCTTCTTATTCCTCTTCTCTCTCTTCTCTCTTTTACTTCGCTTGTTCTTCATGTTTTATCTACTATTTCGCACTTTTCTATCTCCTGTTCGTCTCTTATTTTACTGTCTTCACCTTCTTCTTCACCTCTTTTCCTTTGATATTTTCTTCTTTCTCCATTTTCTACTGTCTCCTTTTCCACCTCCTCCGCCTCTTCCCTGTCCCTTAAAACTCCTCCTCTTTCTGTCTTTAATTCTCCCTTCCTTCTTCTTCCTCTACTTCCTCCTCCTCTCTTATTTCCTCTTACTCCTCCTCTTCTTTCTCGTTCTCTCTTATTCCTCATCTTCCTCCTCCTCCTCTTATTATTATTCCTCATCTTCCTCCTCCTCTCTCCTTCTTCCTACTCATCTTCCTTCTCCTGCTCTTCTTCCTCTTCCTCCTCCTCCTCCTCTTCCTTCTCTTCTTCTTCTTCTTCCTTCTCCCCTCCTCCTCCTCCTGCTCCTCTTCTTCCTCCTCCTCCCTTATTCTTCCTCCCCCTTTTCCCCCTCTTCCTCTTCCTTCTCCTCCTCCTCTCTTCCTTCTCCTCCCTTACTCCTCCTCCCCTCTTCCTCCTCCTCCCCCTCACCCCTTCTTCCTCAGGTGAGCACGAAGAAGAAAGGTGAAGGGAGGGGGGAGGGGCTTGGCGGGGGTGGGGGGTGAGGGCGGGGAGGCAGGGGGCGGGGGTGAGGGCGGGGAGGCAGGGGGTGGGGGTGAGGGCGGGGAGGCAGGGGGCGGGGGTGAGGGCGGGGAGGCAGGGGCAGGGGTGAAGGGGGCAGGAGGCAGGGGCGAGGGTGAGGGGGAGGCAGGGGGCAGGGGTGATTGTCATATGATGGGCGTGTACAATTTGGTCCAGCGTTGATCCGCGGCCATGTTTGAGGACAAGATTAAAGTGTGACGGAGGAGGAGGAGAGGGAAGGAGGTGGAGGTGGAGGTGGAGGTGGAGGTGGAGGTGTGGAGGGAGGGAGGAGAGGAGGTGGAGGTGGAGGTGGAGGAGGAGGTGGAGGGAAGGAGGTGGAGGTGGTGGTGGTCGTGGAGGTGGAGGAGGGAGGTGGAGGTGGGGAGGAGGTGGAGGTGGAGGTGGAACGGGAAGAAGAGGAGGGGGAGGAGAAGGAAGAGATAGAGAAAGAAGAGAGGGAAGAGAATGAGGAGGAGGACGAGGAAGAAAGGAGAAGGAGGAAAGAAAAAAGACGAAAAGAAGAGGGGGAGAAAAAAGGGGAAAGAAAAAGAAGAAGCAACAAGAGATGAGAGGGGAGGACTTGGGTATGTTTGAGGACAAGATTAAAGAGTGATGGAAACGCCCACCTCATGAAGGAAGCCACGCCCCCTCCTCCTCCCTAACCCCTCCTCCTCCCTCTCCTCCTCCTCCTCCTCCCCCTCCCTCGTATCTAAACGTATTGTCTTCTCTTTCATTCTTATCTTCGTTGAAAGAGAGAGGAAGAAAATAAGAAGAAAAGAGAGAGAGAGGAAGAGAGAGAGAGAGAGAGAGAGAGAGAGAGAGAGAGAGAGAGAGAGAGAGAGAGAGAAGAGAGAGAGAGATAGAGAGAGAGAGAGAAGAAGAACTAGAAAGAAGACAGAAGAGACAGAGAGAGAAAGAGAGAAAGAAGAAGAGAGAAGAGAGAAGAGAGAAGAAGAAGAAGAAGAAGAAGAAGAAGAGAGAGAGAGTGAGAAAGAGAGAGATTAAGAAAGAGATACAGACAGACAGACAGACACAGACATACAAATATACAGAGACAATAAAATAATAAAAAATAAATAAAAAAAACATAAAATAATATAAGAGAGCCAGAGAAGAACATTAAAAGAAAAACCGATGACAGACATACACTTCTATGAATAAAAAAAATAATAAAAATACGGAATTAACATCCTCAAAACCACACCTCTAAACAACTTGAAAAATATAAAATCGAAAAGTTAATATACATTTTGTGGAATTCTTGAGTTTTATTTCTTTTCAGGTTCCAAATTGTTATTTTTCTGTTATTATCATTACCTTTATTTTTACTTTATCTTTAACTTTTACTTATCTTTTTTTTTCTTCCTCGTCCTCCTCCTCATTCTCTTCCCTCTCTTCTTTCTCCATCTCTTCCTTCTCCTCCTCCTCCTCCTCCTCTTTTTTTTACTTATTTTTAACAGCATGCATATTCAGTTACACTAATACACAAGACCTAACCAAAACACTTAAGAAATGAAAAGGAAAACTACATTGTCAGTCTGTCATTGCATAAGCATGTCAATAAACAGCTTTTGCACGAAAAGATAAATAAAAATGGATGCTGTCTTTTGTTAATAACACTGAAGTACATCACGAATTCTTGCAAGATCAACAGACAATAAAATATTTTGGAAATTGCAG
>NC_091567.1:3414752-3429752 GCF_042767895.1 Penaeus vannamei
GGGGGTCAAGAGGGAAAGGGTTTAGCTCGAGTCATCTATCCTCCTCCTCCTCCCCCTTCCCCCTGTGCCACCCCCTCTCCCCTCCTCCCTTGTCACTTGACCCCGGCTTGTATCAGTGTTAGGTCAAAGGTAGGTCAAGGGGAGAGAAAAGTACCTGTATGGATAACGCAGATTATCTTGCTTGATCTCAACACACACCTGTGGATATAAAAGTGACTGCAAGACATCGGTGACTTTTTTTTAATATTCTTTTTTACCTGACTTGACGGTATTCTTAAGTGGATTTTAGATTCTTAAAAGTATTAGAAATCATTTATCCATTTAACCATCGTGTTTATTCATACATTTCCGAATATGAAATTAAAATCGATTGTATAACTTATCGTCATTGTCCATAAAAGAATTGAGTGTTATCATCATTCAGTGATAAATATACATAATAGATATTTCTCAAAGCACATCCGATAAACTAATACAATTTTTATACACGAGTTAAGACGCAAAAATGATAATAAAACCCCCAGCTGCTCCCAGTTGTAGGATCGAACCCGATAAAAATCATAAACTCCAACGAGAACATAAACAATAAGCGATCGAATCCTACTCACATAGATACTTCGCGATGCTTAAACAAAAAGAATAAGCTTCCCCCTGGCGCCACTTATCCTCTTCCCCTATAGAACGGCTCTCCACAGACAATAAAGCTTATCAAAACCGTTTATTAATTCAATAGATCGCGATAGATGGAATAATGAAAATGTAAGAAATCAGGCGAGAGATGTTTTTTCGGGTTATTGGCTTCATTGTCGGTCGCTCGCCAAATGTGGAAGGAGGGAAGAGAGAAGAGAAAGAGAGAGATAGAGAGGATGATAAAGGGAGAGAGAGAGAGAGAGAGAAGAACAAAGACGGACGAGGTTTGAAAAGTATCGCCTCTTTCATCACGGCGTCGATGGGAGTACAAGGGTCTCTTCCCCCCCCTCTCTCTCTCTCTCTCTCTTCTTCTCTATCTGGCGTACATCTATCCTCTCTCATCTATCCTATCTATCTCTCTCCTTTTCTCCCCTTTTCCCATTTCCTTTCATTCCATTCTTTTGCCCTTCCCTCTCTTCTTCCTCTCCTGCTCTTTCCTTCTCTCTCTCTCTCTCTCTCTCTCTCTCTCTCTTCTCTCTCTCTCTCTCTCTCTCTCTCTCTCTCTCTCTCTCTCTCTCTCTCTCTCTCTCTCTTTCTCCCCTTTCCCCCATTTCACCCGTTTCCCCCATTCTCATTTCTTTTATCCTCTCCTCTCTTCTTCCCTCTCTGTTCTTTCCCTTCTCTTTATCTCCCTTTCCTTCCCTCTTTTCTCCCCTTTCCTTCTTCTTACCCGTTTCTTCTATTCCCTTCTTTTATCCTTTCCCTCTCTTCTTCCTCTGTGCTTTTCCCCCTCTCTTTCTCTCTTTCTCCCTCCCCTTTTTCCCCCTTTTTCCCCCCAGTTTCCCCTATTCCCTTCTTTTATCCTCTTTCCTCTCTTCTTCCTTCTTCCCTCTCTGCTTTTTCCCTCTCATTTCTCTCTCTCTCTCTCTCTCTCTCTCTCTCTCTCTCTCTCTCTCTCTCTTTCTTTCTCTCTCTCTCTGTGCCCTTTTTCTCTCCTTTCTCCCCCTTCTCCCCGCCTCCCCATTTTCCTATTCCTGCTTTTCTTTTTGTCCTTTCCTCTCTTCCTTCCCTTTCCTTTTTTCCCCCTCTCTTTCTCCCTCTCTCTCTCTCCCCATTTCTCCCCCTTCTCCCTTCTTCCCCGTTTCCCCCTATTCCCTTCTTTTGCCCTCTCCCTCTCTTCTTCCTCTCTTGCTCTTTCCCCTCTCTCCACTTCTCCCCACTTCTCCCCTCTTCTCACCACTTTCCCTCTTTTCCACTTTCCCCTCCCCCTTACGTCACTATCTTTTTTCCCTTTTCTCTTCTTCCTTTCTCTCTTCCCTCTCCCTTTCCCATCCCTCCCCTCCTTTCCCTTTTACCTTCATCTCTCTCCCTCTTTCTCCCTTTCTCCTCTCTCTCCTCTCTCCCTCTCCCTCTCTCTCCCCCTTATTCCCCTCTCTCTCCCATTTCCCCTTACTCTTCCCTCTGCCCTCTCCCTCTCTCTCTCCACCATTCCACTTCTCCCCACCTCTCCCCCTTCTCCACCCTCTCTCACTCTCCACTCTCCCTCTCTCTATTATTTCCTTTCTCCTCTCTCCCCTTCTCTTCCCTCTCTCTCCCCATCTCCCTTCTTTCCCCTCCTCTCTCCATTTCTGTTTCCCCCTCTTCCCCTTCCTCTCCCCTCCTCCACCTCTTCCCTGTAGGATGGTAGAGTGAGACGGGGAGGAAGGAAGAAGGGTGTTGAGGGGAGGCGCGTGGCCATGTTGAAATGCAACAGAAGAATCATCATTGTTCAAGACTGTTTGTTCCCTCATCTTCTCGGCTTTCCAATCATTGCGGGTTGCAAAGGATTTCAAAAGAGTCTCGTGTTTTTAAAATGGTGTCGATGGGCTCTCCACTCTTTTCCCATATTCATTTTCGCATCTCTGGTACTCTCTTTCTGTTCTCCTCTTTTTCTTCTTTCATCTGTTTTATCTTTTATTCCCATTGGCTTCTATCTGGGAGATCGATGGAGATGGATAAAGAGGATAAAAATCAGGTTTTGGGATCCATATGAGCAGAAATTAGACTTTCGTTTCTGGAGCATCTGTTACGGCGGCGGGCGGACTTGCGTAGAAAAAAACAAAACACAATCGCCTATTGTTTACAAAAAATAAAGCGGCGTATTCACGGTAAAACTGTAATCTAAATCCACTGGGATATAAACCGAGTATGTAAAGAACATTAAAAAGCGATCAATTTTGCGATTGTAATCATAATCAAATGTATGTATAAATGCGAAAATTACTGAATTACGCTCGTATCCCAACTCGGTTTGCTCGCGTGACGTTGCAAAATGGCGCGGACTCGAACCAGAATCGGAGGCAACTCGATAATGCTGCCTACAATACCAGCTCAATTTTGATGATACTGTTTACCATGTCTATTGACGAAGAGGATGGAGAGGGAAGGAAAGAGGGAGGAAAAGGAAGGAGAAGAAGAGAGGAAGAGGAAGGAGATGAAGTCAGGAAGGAGGGAGGAGGAGAAGTGAAAGAAGGAGGAAAAAGAAACGAGTAGAATCAGAATAACCGAAAACAAAAGCAAAGAAGACAAGATAGCAGAATAAGAGCAAAAAATCACAAAAAGCTAAAAAAAAAGAAACGAAAATCAACCAAGAAAAAAAAACAATCACAATAACAATAGAAAAAAAGAGAAACGAAAATCAACCAAAAGAAAAAAAAACAACGAAGAAAAAAAGCTTTCAGCAGAAGGCATCATCTGCATCTCTCAAGCCTTTTTGAAGTGGTGCGCCAAACCATTTCCGCCACCACGCTTTGTGAACATTCGCTACGATATTCATCTCTTGTTCCGAAAGACTCCCCAAAAGAAGAGAGGGAAAAATGTTTGGTCCTCCTTCTGTAGACGCCAATTATGAGGGCGGCTATTATTAATTGTTACCGTCATATTAGCATTGACTTTCTTGATCTTCCTTCGCTGCAATATTTTTATGTAGGAGGTTGTGCTTGGGTGATTGCAGTGTGTGTGTGTGCGTGGGGGTTTGGAGTCTTTGTGTGTATGTACGGGGTGTGTGTGTGTTTTGGTCTTTGAGATAACAGTGTGCATCTTGTGTGTATTGTGTGTGTGTATGTTTCTGAGTCTGTGTGCGTGGGGTTTTGGAGTCTTTGTGCTGTACGTACAGGTGTGTGTGTGTTTTAGTCTTTGGAATGAAGAATGTTTTTCTAGTCTGTGTGCGTGGGGGTTTTTCCAGGTCTGTGTGTACGTGTGTGTGTGTATATTTAGTCTTTGAATGTGTGTGTGCTGTGTGTGTGTGTGACTGTTTTTTCTAGTCTGTGTGCGTGGGGGTTTTGGAGTCTTTGTTAGTAATGTACACGTACGGGTGTGTGTGTGTTTTACAATCTTTGATGATGTGTATAGTGTGATGTGCCATGCCGTGTGTGTGTGTGTGACTGTTTTTTTCTAGTCTGTGTGCGTCGGGGTTTGGAGTCTTTGCATATTGTGTATGTACGGGTGTGTGCTGTGTTTTAGTCTTTGAATGTGTATGTGTGTGTGTACATAGCTGTTTTTTCTAGTCTGTGTGCGTGTGAGGTTTCTTGGAGTCTTGTGTGTGTATGTACGGGTGTGTGTGTTTAGTCTTTGAATGTGTATATGTGTGTGTGTGTGTGTGTGTGTGTGTGTGTGACTTGCTAGTCTGTGGTGCGTGGGGGGTTTTGGAGTCTTTGTGTGTACTGTTACGGGTGTGTGTGTATGTTTTAGTCTTTTGAGAGTGCTGTGTGTGTGAATGTGTGTGTGTGTTTCATCTGTGTGCGTGGGGGCTTGGAGTCTCTGTGTGTATGTACGGGTGTGTGTAGCTGTGTTTTAGTCTTTGAATGTGTGTGTGTGTGTGTGTGTGTTTTTCTAGTCTGTGTGCGTGGAGGGTTTGGAGTCTTTTGTGTATGTGCATGTACGGGTGTGGCTGTGTGTGTGTTTTAGTCTTTGAGTGTGTGTGTGTGTGTGAATGTTTTCCAGTCTGTGTGCGTGGGGGGCTTGGAGTCTCTTGTGTGTACGTACAGGGTGTGTGTGTGTTTTAGTAATCACTTTGAATGTGTGTGTGTGTGTGTGTGTGTTTCTAATGTCTGTGTAAGGCGTGAGTGTTTGGAGTCTTTTTGTGTGTACGCGTACAGGGTGTGTGTGTGTTTTAGTCTTTGAATGTGTGTGGATGTTTTCTAGTCTGTGTGCGTGAGGTTTGAATCTTTGTGTACGTATGTACAGGTGTGACAGCATTCTTTAAAGTCTTTGGTGTATGTGTGTGTGTGAATGTTTTTTGGGGGGGTTTGGAGTCTCTGTGTACGTATGTACGGGTGTGTGTGTGTTTTAGTCTTTGAGTGTGTGTATGTGTGTGTGAATGTTTTCTAGTCTGTGTGGGTTTTGGAGTCTTTGTGTGTATGTACGGGTGTGTGTGTGTTTTAGTCTTTAGAATGTGTGTGATGTTTTTTTCTAGTGTGTGTGCGTGGAAGTTTGGAGTCTTTGTGTGTATGTACGGGTGTGTGTGTGTTTTGAAAAAAAGTCTTTTGAGTGTATGTGTGTATGTGTGTGTGTGTGTGAATGTTTTCTGGTCAGCTGTGGGGGGTTTGGAGTCTTTGTGTGTACGTACAGTGGGTGTGTGTGTGTTTTAGTCTTTGAATGTGTGGTGTATGTGTGTGTGTGTGAATGTTCTTTTAGGAGGGTTTTGGAGTCTTTGTGTGTACGTACGGGTGTGTGTGTGTGTGTTTTAGTCTTTGAATGTGTATGTGTGTGCAATGTGCGTTTAGGGGGGTTTTGGAGTCTTTGTGTGTGGATGTGTACGGGTGTGTGTGTGTTTTAGTCTTTGATCACATGTGTACTGTGTGTGTGTATTAGCGTTAGGGGTTTTGGAGTCTTTTGTGTGCTTTATGTACAGGTGTGTGTGTGTTTTAGTCTTTGAATGTGTATATGTGTGTGTGTGTGAATGTGTGTTGGGGTGTGTGGGATTATACTAGTCTGTGCATGCGTGTCAGGTGCGTGTGATTGGGAGTCTTTGATGTGTATGTACACAGAAGGTGTTTGTGTGTGTGTGTGTGTGTGTTTCTAGTCTGGCTGTGCGTGGAGGTTTGTGAGTCTTTGTGTGTATGTACGGGTGTGTGTGTGTGTTTTAGTCTTTGAGTGTGATGTGTGTGCGTGTGAATGTTTTTGGGGGAGTTTGGACTCTTTGTGTGTGTATATGTACAGGTGTGTGTTGCGATTTATAGTCTTTGAATGTGTGTGTATGTGTGTGTGAATGTTTTTTTTTTTGGTCTGTGTGCGTTAAGGGGTTTGGATTCTTTGTGTGTTTGTACTTTAAAGGTGTGTGTGTGTGGTGTTTTAGTCTTTGAGTGTGTATGTGTGTGTGTGTGAATGTTTTTTATAGTCTGTGTGCGTGGGGTTGGAGTTTGTGTGTGTATGTACGGGTGAGTGTGTGTGTTTTGAAGTATTTGGAGGTGTTGTGTGCATGTGTGTTTAGATATTTTCTAGTCTGTGTGCATTGTGGAGGTTTGGAGTCTTTGTGTGTATGTACGGGTGTGTGTGTGTGTTTGAGTCTTTGAATGTGTATATGTGTGTGTGTGTGTGTGTGTGTGTGTTTCTAGTCTGTGTGCGTGGGGGTTTGGAGTCTTTGTGTGTTAACATGTACGGGTGTGTGTGTATTTAGTCTTTGAGTGTGTGTGTGTGTGTGTGTGTGTGTGTGTGTTTTTGGGGGCTTGGAGTCTTTGTGTGTGTATGTACGGGTGTGTGTGTATGTGTTGTAGTCTTTGAGTGTATGTGTGTGTGAATGTTTTTTTCTAGTCTGTGTGCGTGGGGGTTTGGAGTCTTTGTGTGTATGTACGGGTTGTGTGTGTGTTTTGTAGTCTTTGAATGTGTGTGTATGTGTGTGTGAATGTTTTTTTCTCGTCTGTGTGCAGTGGGGTTTGGAGTCTTTGTGTGTATGTGCGGGTGTAGTGTGTGTTTTAGTCTCTTGGAGTGTGTGTGTGTGTCTGTGATTATGTTTTTTTTTTCTTAGTCTGTGTGTAGATGTATTTTTAGTCACTTAAATTTATGTGTATGTGGGCATGTATGTGTGCGTCTGAATGATATATTTTTGTCTGTGTGCGTGTTTTGAAGTCTTTGTGTATGTGTGTGTTTTTGTCTTTGAGGTGTGGTATGATTTTTGTGTGTGTGCGTGTGTGTATTCTAGTCTTTGAGTGTAGTTTGTGATTTTTTTACAGTCTGTTGTGTTTTAGTCTTTGAGTGTGTGTGTGTATGTGTTTTAGTCTATGTGTGGATGCGTTTTAGTCCTCATGTATGTATGTATGTATGCATGCGCAGTGAATGTGCAACTTTAATCTTTGTGTGGATGAATGTGCGTGTGTGAATGCGTTTTTGGTATCCTCGTGCATGTATGTATGTATGCATGTGTGCGTGTGAATCAGATGTGTTTTAGCCTTTGTGTGTGTGGATGTGGACTGTGTGTGTGCGTGTGTATGTGAATGTATTTTAGTCCTCCTGTGTATGTGTTTATTCTTAGCACATTGTCATGAATCTTCAAATCTTATCAGTGACATGTGTATGTAGCGTGTGTGGCGTATGATTGTGTTTGACCTTTGTGTTGGATGTGGACAGTGTGCGTGTGTATGTGAATGTATTTTTAGTTATCGTTGCTGTATAATACTTTGCCGTGTGAATTGTGTTTTAGCCTTTGTGTGGATGTGTGGACGTGTGTGCGTGTGTGGACTTATTTTTAGTCCTCGTATGTATGCTTAATAGCGATTATTTTAGCCTTTGTGTGGATGTTACTTGTGTGCGTGTGTATGTGAATGCGTTTTAGTCTCGTGTATGTATATATGCATGTATGTATGTATGCGCGTGCATTAAAGTGTATTTAGTCCTCGTGTGCATATATGTATGTATGCATGTGCGTGTGGTGTGTTTTAGCCTTTGTGTGTGGATGTGTAGTGCAATATGTTTGTGTGTATGTGAATGCGTTTTAGTCCCTCGTGTGGCATATGTATGTATGTATGCATGCGCGTGCGTGTGAATGTCATTTTTAGTCCTCGTGTATGGCACATGTATGTATGTATGCTTGTGCGTGTAGAATTGTGTTTTAGCCTTATCGATGTATTCTGGTGTGTATGAATATGTATGGTCACTAACAACATAATAATATGATTACATGTGCGTGATCGAATTGTGTTTTAGCCTTTGTGTGCGGATGTGGACGTGTGTGCGTGTGTATGTAGCGTGGCTTTATGTAAGGATTATGCTGCACAGCTGCGAGTGTTGACTCGTTTCTGTGCATGAATGCACAAGAGAAGTGAATTAAGACTTTTGTGCAATGAACTCAGTCTGTGAGAAATGCATTAGATTATATTTGTATGTTAGTTGGTGTGTAAAAGACAATAATAGATAAATAGATAAATCTAGTATGATAAAAAAGTAAAAAGCAAATTATTTGGTGATTGGATAGAGAAAAAAATACAATGAATTTTTAAAAAGGTAGCACATTGGATTATATGTGTATGTTAGTTGGTGTGTAAAAGACAATAATAGATAGATAGATAAATTTAAGATGGATATAAGATAAAAAAAAAAAAAAAAAGGATTAGATGATTGGATAGAGAAAAGAATAAAGAATTTTTAAAAAGGTAGCACATTGGATTATATTTGTATGTTCGTTGGTGTGTAAAAGACAATAATAGATAAATAGATAGATTTAAGATGAAATAGCAAATGATTAAATGATTGGATAGAGAAAAAAAATACAATGAATTTTTAAAAAGGTAGCACATTGGATTATATTTGTATGTTCGTTGGTGTGTAAAAGACAATAATAGATAAATAGATAGATTACACGGTCAAGGAAAAGATGAAAAAGTAAATGATTTAGATGATGGATGACAGAATAATGATTTTAAAAAGGTAGCGCATTGGTTTATATATTCGTTGATTCATAAAGACAATAATGGATAAATGAACAAGTTTGATAAGAAAAACAAATGATTGAAATGTGAGATTGGATAGAGAAAAATAACGAATTTTTAAAAGGTAGCACGTTGGTTTATATTTGTATCTGTTAGTTGTCTTGGTGTGTAAAGATTAATAATAGATAAATAGATAAATTTAAGATGAGAAAAAAGATGAAAAAAACAAATGATTATATGATTGGATTGAGATGGAAAAATACAATGATTTTTAAAAAGAGTAGCGCGTAGTGGATTTATGTTGTATGTTAGTTGTCTTGGTGTGTAGAAGACAATGATAAATAGATAGTAAATGATTTAGAAAGCTGATAAAGAGGAAAAGGAAGTAAAATCATTTGAAAGGTGAAGTTGGAAAGGAAAAAAATACAATGAATTTTTGAAAAAGATGTAGCGTTAGGATTATATTTGTATGTTAGTTATGGTGTGTAAAGAAGACAATAATAGATAGATAGATAAATTTGGGATGAAAAAACAAATGATTGGATAGAAAAATCCACAATAGATTCGTACAAAAGGTATGTTTGGATATCATTTTATGTTAGTTGTCTTGGTGTGTAAAGACAATAATGATTGATGAATAAATTTAGGATGGATATAGATGAAAAAACAGAGGGTTAGATGATTGAATGGGAAAAATGCAATGAATTTTTAAAAAGGGTGAGCATTAAGATTATATTTGTATGTTAGTTGGTATACTAAAAATTGATAATAGGATAGATAAATAGATTTAAGATGGATATAAGTTGAAAAAACAAAGGTTTAGATGATTGGATGAAAAAATGTGTGATTTTCTTGAACGAATCATTTGGATTATATTTGTTAAAATTATTAAAAATAGTTTTTAAAAGGTATTTTGTTAAGTTATATTTATATGTTGGTGCCTTGGTTTTGAAACAATAATTGATAAATGGTTTAGCCTGATAAAGAAGCATCAGATATTTTAAGTGGTGGATAAAAAAAATAATAAATTTTCAAAATTTTGATGATTATTGTGTAGTTGGTGTGTAAGAAGACAATAATAGATAAATAGATAAATTTAAGATGGATATAAGATGAAAAAACGAAAGGATTAAATGATTGGATGGAAAAAATACAATGAATTTTTAAAAAAGGTAAGCACGTTGGATTATATTTGTATGTTAGTTGGTGTGTAAAGACAATGATAGATAAAGTAGATAACATTTAAGATGAGAAAAATAGGAAATGAAGCAAAAGGATTAGATGATTGGATAGAGAGAGTGTGTTGGATTATATTTGTGCAGGGTTTCATTAAAAATACAATGAATTTTTAAAAAGGTATGGCGCATTGGATTTTATTTGTATCTTAGTTATTGTCTTGGTGTGTAAAAGAAGTTTAATAATAGATAGATAGATAGATTTAAGATGAGAAAAGATGAAAAAACAAATAGATTTAAATGATTGGATGAAGAAAAAACATGATAATAATTTTTAAAAAGGTAGCACATTGGATTATATTTGTATGAAAAATAATTCAGATTTGGTTGTTGACATGTAAAAGACAATAATAGATAAATAGATACATTTAAGATGAAAAAGCAAATGATGAAATGATTGAATAGAGAAAAAAATATAATGAATTTTTAAAAGGTAGGCGTATGGATTATGTTTGTATGTTAATTGTCTTGTTGTGTATAAGGCAATAATAGATAAATAGATAGATATAAGATGATAGAAGATGAAAAAGCAAAAGGATTAGATGATTGGATAGAGAAAGAATACAGATGATTTTTTAAAAAGGTAGCACGTGTTGGATTTATATTTGTATATTTAGTTGAAAACTTGATGTGTAAAAGACAGTAATAGATAAATAGATAAATTTAAGATGACAAAGAAGAAAAAGCAAATTATTTGATGATTCGATAGGAAAACAAATACAATGAATTTTTTTTTTTTTTTTAAAAAGGTAGCTTTTTGTATATTGTTTTTATAGATTCGAAATCTATTCGTCTGTTTGCTAAAGGTGGAATATATTCCATGGCTTTACAACTTTTGTATTTTAATGAAGGGAAGGGGAAAAATTACGAAACAGATACAAAGCAAAGAGACTGCGGAGGAAAAGAGAAAATTAGACAGATAGGTAAATAGAAAGAGACAGAGTAACAGACAGAGAACAGAAAGTCAGATGCAGAGAGAGAGAGAAAGGCAGAAAGACAGATGCAGAGAAAGGATGAAAAGAAGGAAGAACGTAACATAGAGAGAGATGATGTAGAACAAAGCCAAAACAAAAACAAAAAATACATATAATAACAAGGTCCCTCAGCATGCAGAAAACAGGAGTCGGCGCGCATTAGGGCGAGGGGAGACTAAAACATAAAAAGAGACGTCGGGTCATTTGGGTTTTAATGGTAGTGGTGTCCATCCACCGCCGTTGTTTTAAAGAAATAAAAACTCCTCGGCCCCTGGCTCCTTTCTCGAGCGGCAACTTGGGGCTAATGACGATACAAACCTACCGCCATTGTGAGGAAGGAAAAGGGAAAACATTCTTTTATATCTCTGGCGTGGCTCCCCCTCCCTCTCCTCCTCTCCTCCCCCTCCCCCCCCTTCTCCCCTTCTCCCCCTCTCCCCTTCTCCCTCTCCCTCCCTCCTTCATTTCGACACTTACACTTACCCTCGTCCTCCCCCTATTCCCCAACACCCCTACACGCTTTTTTTTTTGCATTAGAAGGGAGTGCTCTACGTATCGATATTAAAGTTGTATAGTGAGCGTAATCAAATATTTTATTATCTTCTTCGTTTTCTTCTTTTTCTGTATTTCTTTTATGGTGTGGGTTTTATGGTGCTTTCTATGGTAGGGTGTATGGTGTCGTGTGCGGTGTCAGTAGGGTGTGTCGTATGGTGGCTGGATTGAATGTTGTGTTTGGTGGTGTGGTCGGCTGTATGGTGTATGTTATAGTGCATGGTATGGTGTCCTGTATGGGAGTTTATAGGCTGTGTCATATGGTGCTTTGTATTGTATGGTAGTGTGAAAGGCGTGTATGGGTTCCATGGTGAGGTTTAATGGTGGTTTGTTAGACGTGATAATATGGGTGGTTTTGTATATTAATATTAAGTATGTAGTGTGATTGTATGAACATGTAATTGTTATTGTGCTATATGGTGTATTGTATGGTGCATGGTGTATTGTATAGTACACATATTGGAATAGAAGGATATTATAATGGTAATATTTTTGTTTATTTGCGAAACTCATTTAATATCTATTGCATTATTTGCCGTGTCTATTAATCTGTTTACTTATTCACTTTTATATCTCTTTATTTATCTATCTTTTCTATCCATTTCAGTGTGACGAACAATAAACAAATACAACTAAAAACATTAAGAAACAAACCATTAAGATAAAACTCCTAATTTCATAACGTTTTAGATTAAAAAAAAAAAAAAAAATGTTGCATGATCCATCTCAATGATATTTGCAACCCCCCTGCCATTGCTAACAGATACGATCACATCTTGCCTAATATATATGACGGATGTGCACTTATCATTAATAAATCTGGCTGAGAGAGTCTGTGGCGATCGCTTTCGGGGTCCTTATCTCTCCTTATCCATGGCTCTCTCTCCTTATCTCTCCTTATCTCATCTTCTCTCTGTCTCTATCTCTCTCTCTTTCTCTCTCTCTCTCTCTCTCTCTCTCTCTCTCTCTCTCTCTCTCCTCTCTCTCTCTCTCTCTCTCTCTCTCTCTCTCCTTTCCTTATCTTCCAGGATCTGCCGATATCAGTTCTAAGAACCCCTGGTTCCCCTCTGCTGTCTCCCCCTCCCCCTCCTCTACACTGGCTCTCCCCTTTTCATATAGCTTATATATTGTTGTTTTATGTCGTTGTTGTTGTTATTGTTGTTGATGTTGTTGTTGTTGTTGTTGTTGTTTTGTTGTTGTTATTATTGTTCGTTGTTTCTTCTTGTTCTTCTATTGTTGTTGTTGTTATTTTTATTATCGTTATTTATTGTTGTTGATTACATTGTTGACATTAGTTGGGTAGGTGACAGTGGTGCAGTCTTTGTTTGTAATGTCAGTTTGTATTTGAGCGCTATTGTTTTTGGACGCTTGTGGTTGTTTCTGATCGTGTTATTGTTGCTGTTGTTGCTTTTATTGTTGTTATTTTTATTGTAGTTGTTGTTGTCGAGGTTATTAATGATTTAGACTATTTAGTGTCGTTGTTGTTGTTGCTCTTATTATAATTGTTGTTGCCATTGTTGTTATCTTACCGAAGCGAAGGTGCACAAAGGGGGTGATACATACACTATATCAGAACAGTATAGCTGTATTTAATACAACTGTTATAACCAACCTGTTACTTGCCAAATCACCCCCTTGCATTTATCTAATAATTATGAAGACCAACCTATCAATTATCAAATAAAAATAATCACCAACACGTCAGTTATCACATAATTATTACCAGTAATTATAATTAAAAACCTGGTAACCTGTTGTTAGTCATCAGCTGTTAAAGAAAATACTGGAGTGAGGAAAAAAAACAAATAAAAAACACACACAAAATAAAAAATAAATAAAAATTAAAAAAAAAACATCAAATACAGTAATGTATTAGAATGTGAAAACACCAAAATAGAGATAATAAGAGAGGAGACGAAGAAAGAGAAGAGATGATAAAAGCGAGAATAAGAAAAGAGAAAGAGAAGTGAAGGAAGACAATAAACAGAAGAGAAGAGAAGAAAAACGAGAGGAGATAATAAAATCGAGGATAGATAGAAAGAGAAGTGAAGAGAGAGACATTCTGGCGGAGGAAAACTCAATGTGAGAAGAGACGAAAAAGGAAAGAGGTAATAAAGGCGAAGAAAAAAGGAAGAGAAGTGAGGAAAGATGATAAACAGAAGAGGAAACAATAAAAGGGAAGAAAATTAAGGGAGAGCGAATGAAGGAACAACGCCAAAATACAATAAAGTATATGAATGCGAAAAATTAAGAGAATTTGATAATTAATTTCATCTACATAGAGTTTATTCAATTATTTCCTTCTCTTTGCACTAAACATTTATCCATTTTCTCTTATATCCGAATTCTTCTTCGTGAATAATTAAGTTCTTTTCTTATTCTCTTCCTCCCTTCGTCTATCCATCTATCCTTCTATCTATCCTTCTATCCTTCTATCCACCTATCCTTCCTTCTGTCCATCCTTTTATCCACTTCCTTCCTCTCCATCTTCCACCCTACTTCCTTCCCTCTCCCTCCTTTTTTCCCCTTCCACCCTTCCTCCCCTCCCTCCTATTCCCCTCCCCACCCTCTCCCCCTCTCCCTCCTCCTCCCACCCTCTCCCCTCCTCCTCCCACCCTCTCCCTCCTTTTTTCCCCTCCCACCTTCTCCCCTCCTCCTCCCACCCTCTCCCCTCATCCCACCTTTCCCCTCTCGCCACCAGCCAGCCCACCAGCCCACCAGTCCCCTCTTCCAACCATATGTTCGTTATCAATACCTCTCTCTCTCTGTTCTTTGTGGGCGCACCTGCCCCCAACACCACGCAGGCTGGGGGTAAATTGTTAGGGAAGCGCTGGGTGGCAGGTGTGACCACAAGGAGCGCAGGTTGGGGAATGGTTGGGGGTTGGGTCGGTTGAGTGTTGATGGTGGGGTTTGGGTGGGTTGGGGGTAAATTGTTAGGGAAGCGCTGGGTGAGTGTGACCGCAAGGAGGGTGGGGTTGGGGGTGGGTTGGGGTGTGGGGTGGGGTGGGTTGGGGTGTTGATGGTGGGGTTGGGGTGGGGTTGGGGTACAGGTTGGGGTGTGGTGAGGTGGGTTGAGGAGGTGTTGATGGTGGGGTTGAAGTGATATTTTGTGGGTTAGGGGTAAATTGTCAGGAGGCGCTAGGTGAGTGTGACACAAGGAGGGTGAAGTTGGGGTGGGGTGGGGTGGGGTGAAGTGGGTTGGGGGTGGGAGAAGTGAGTGGTGATGGTGGGTTGGAGGTGAATTGTTTTTGGTGGGTTGGGGTGTTGAGGGTGGGGTTGGGGTGGTGCTGACATTTGGAGTTAGGGTGGGGTGGGGTGGGGTTCAGGAGGGTGGAGTTGGGATGTTGAGGTGGGCGTTTGGGGTTGGTGTGTTGATGGTGGGGTTGGAGTGATATTTTGGTGGGTTGGGGTACCGTAATGAAGTCAGGTTGGTATCTTTTGGTTGGGTGGGTTGGTGGGTTGGGTTGAGCTTAGGTTGGGGTTGGGTTGCAGGTGGGTTGGGGAGTGGCGTTGAGGTGATTGGTGGGAGGGTGGGTTGGTGGGTTAGTTTGAGCTTGGGTTAGGGTTGGGTTTCAGGTGGGTGGGGGGTGGCGTTGAGGTGATTGGTATGAGGTGGAGTTGGTGGGTTAGTTTGAAGGCTTGGAGGTTGGGAGTTGGGTTGCAGGTGGGTTAGGAAGGGTGGCGTTGAGGTGATTGGTGGGGTGGAGTTGG
>NC_091567.1:3442252-3449752 GCF_042767895.1 Penaeus vannamei
CCCTCCCATCCTGCCACACTGCTACCTTGCCTCCCTGCCACCAGACAGCCCTAACACCTTGCCACCCTGCCTCCCTGCCATTCTACCACCCTGCCATCCTACCACCATGTCATCTTGCCTCCCTGCCACCACACAGCCCTGTCATCCTGCCACCCTACCTCCCTGCCTCCTGCCACCCTGCCATCCTACCACCCTGTCATCTTGCCACCCTGCCACCACACAGCCCTGTCATCCTGCCACCCTACCTCCCTGCCTCCTGCCACCCTGTCATCCTGCCACCCTGCCTACTTGCCTCCCTGCCACCTTGCCTCCCTGCCTCTCTGCCATTCTACCACCATGCCATCCTACCACCCTGTCATCTTGCCTCCCTGCCACCGTACACAGCCCTCCCATCCTGCCACCCTACCATCCCCTGCCTCCTGCCACCCTGCCATCCTACCACCCTGTCATCTTGGCTCCCTGCTACCCTCCCATCCTGCCACCCTGCCACCACACATCCCTGCCATCCTGACACTCTGCCACCCTGTCACCCTGCCACCACACAGACCTGCCACCGCGGTTCATCATAGTCACCCACACCCTCTCCCTCACTGTTACTCCCCCCCTCCCTCTCCCCTCCCCTTCCCCACTCCCCGCCCCCCCCTCTTTCCTTCCAATATTTCCCTATACTACACTCCAATATCGCGTCTCCCCCCCCTTTCCCCCTTCCCCCTCTTCCCCCTTCCCCTTCCTTCCATCCCCTACCCAACACTGTACTCCCTTCCCTTCCTTCCATCCTCTCCTACTCCTCCTCCCCATACCCTCCTCCCTCCCACCCTCCCCCAGTCCCCCCTCACCCTCACCCTCTCCCCAACCCACCTCCTCCCACCTCCCCTCACACCCTTCCCCTTCCCCCCCCCCTCCCTCCCCCTACCCCACCCCCCGCCGAGGCTAAAAGGTCGAAAAGGGGATTTGTTCCACGCAGGATTTCACAGATATTCATCCGCGCTAATCCGCCAGGACCTTTTTTTAATCCGTCACGTGATAAATCTCCAAAACCCGAGTCTAGCTTTTATTTTTCCCAATGTTAAAATTTGAATGATTTGTCCCCCGGGGAAAAAAAAAAATAATAAATAAATAGAATATATATCGCGTGATGAAGAGCATCCAATATAGAACCATGTTGCAAGTTGCGTAAAATCTATATTTGCAAACACGGCCATGCAGGCAGCGGTTGGCCAGGCTGCCGCTGCTTTTAGTATTATTACGGGGGGTATTTGTTGGCACTGGTGTTGGCACTGGTGTTGTTGTTATAGTGATTGTGTTTTGTTGGCACTGGTGTTGGCACTGTTGTTGTTGTTATTGTGATTGTGTTTTGTTGGCACTGGTGTTGTTATTGTTATTGTGATTGTGTTTTGTTGGCACTGGTGTTGTTGTTATTGTGATTGTGTTTTGTTGGCACTGGTGTTGGCACTGTTGTTGTTGTTATTGTGATTGTGTTTTGTTGGCACTGGTGTTGTCATTGTTATTGTGATTGTGTTTTGTTGGCACTGTTGTTGTTGTTATTGTGATTTAATGGTGTTTATGTTGGCACTGGTGTTGGCACTGTTGTTGTTGTGCTCGTACTTATGATTGTGTTTTGTTGGCACTGGTGTTGGCACTGTTATTGTTGTTATTGTGATTGTGTTTTGTTGGCACTGGTGTTGGCACTGTTGTTGTTGTTATTGTGATTGTGTTTTGTTGGCACTGGTGTTGGCACTGTTGTTGTTGTTGTTATTGTGATTGTGTTTTGTTGGCACTGTTGTTGTTGTTGTTATTGTGATTGTGTTTTGTTGGCACTGGTGTTGGCACTGTTGTTGTTATTGTGATTGTGTTTTGTTGGCACTGGTGTTGTCATTGTTATTGTGATTGTGCTTTGTTGGCACTGGTGTTGGCACTGTTATTGTTGTTATTGTGATTGTGTTTTGTTGGCACTGGTGTTGGCACTGTTGTTTTGTTATTATGATTTGTGTAACATTGGCACTGGTGTTGCTTTTGTTGTTGTTGTTGTTATTGCAGTTGTGTGTTTTGTTGGCACTGGTGCTGTCATTGTTATTGTGATTGTGTTTTGTTGGCACTGGTGTTGTCATTGTTATTGTGGTTGTACTTTGTTGGCACTGGTGTTGTCATTGTTATTGTTGTTATTGTGATTGTGTTTTGTTGGCACTGGTGTTGGCACTGTTGTTGTTGTTATTGTGATTGTGTTTTGTTGGCACTGGTGTTGGCACTGTTGTTGTTGTTATTGTGATTGTGTTTTGTTGGCACTGGTGTTGGCACTGTTGTTGTTGTTGTTATTGTGATTGTGTTTTGTTGGCACTAGTATTGTTGTTATTGTGATTGTGTCTTGTTGGCACTGGTGTTGTTATTGTGATTGTGTCTTGTTGGCACTGGTGTTGTTATTGTGATTGTGTCTTGTTGGCACTGGTGTTATTGTGATTGTGTCTTGTTGGCACTGGTGTTATTGTGATTGTGTCTTGTTGGCACTGGTGTTGTTATTGTGATTGTGTCTTGTTGGCACTGGTGTTGTTATTGTGATTGTGTCTTGTTGGCACTGGTGTTGTTATTGTGATTGTGTCTTGTTGGCACTGGTGTTGTCATTGTTATTGTCGTTATTGTGATTGTGTTTTGTTGGCACTGGTGTTCTCATTCTTATTGTTATTATTGTGATTGTGTTTTGTTGGCACTGTTGTCATTGTTATTGTCGTTATTGTGATTATGTTTTGTTGGCACTGGTGTTGTCATTGTTATTGTTGTTATTGTGATTGTGTTTTGTTGGCACTGGTGTTGGCACTGGTATTTTTGTTATTGTGATTGTGTTTTGTTGGCACTGGTGTTGGCACTGGTATTTTTGTTATTGTGATTGTGTTTTGTTGGCACTGGTGTTCTCATTCTTATTGTTATTATTGTGATTGTCTTTGTTACTGTTATCAGTGTGTTATTGTCGTTATTGTATGATTATGTTTTGTTGGCATTGCAGGTATTTGTCATTGTTATTGTTGTTGTTGTGATTGTGTTTTGTTGGCACTGGTGTTGCTATTTTATTCGTGGTGTATTGTGTTTTGTTGGCACTGGTATTTTTGTTATTGTGATTGTGTTTTGTTGGCACTGGTGTTGGCACTGGTATTTTTGTTATTGTGATTGTGTTTTGTTGGCACTGGTGTTGGCACTGGTATTTTTGTTATTGTGATTGTGTTTTGTTGGCACTGGTGTTGGCACTGGTATTTTTGTTATTGTGATTGTGTTTTGTTGGCACTGGTGTTGGCACTGTTATTGTTGTTATTGGCAGTTATTACATTTCATTAGCGCTGGTGTTGGCGCTTTATTATTTTTGTTATTGTGATTGTGTTTTGTTGGCACTGGTGTTGGCACTGTTATTGTTGTTATTGCGATTGTTTTGTTGGCACTAGTGTTGGCACTGTTATTGTTGTTATTGCGATTGTTTTGTTGGCACTGGTGTTGTCACTGTTATTGTTGTTATTCTGATTGTGTTTTGTTGGCACTGGTGTTGTCATTGTTATTGTGATTGTGTTTTGTTGGCACTGGTGTTGTCATTGTTATTGTGATTGTGTTTTGTTGGCACTGGTGTTGGCACTGTTATTGTTGTTATTGTGATTGTATCTTGCTGGCACTGGTGTTGTCATTGTTATTGTTGTTATTGTTATTATAGTAGTAGTAGTAGTAAACTACATTGTTCCTATCATTATAAGAGTTTTAGTATAATTATTATTATTTAGTAGCGTTGCTATATAGTTGCATCGCTATTATTATTACTATTATTACTGCTGTTATTATTACCATCATTATTGTTATTATTCTTATTAGTGTTGTTAATGTCATTGTTATGATTATTATTGTCATTGTTATCGCTATTATCATTATCATTATTGTTATTATCATTATTATCATTATCATTATTGTTATTATCATGATCATCATTGTTTTTATTATTGCTATCATCGCCATCATCATTGGTGTCATTATCATTATCATTATTAATATCATCATTGTCATTATCATTATCATTGATACTGTTTTCATTAATATTTTCATCATGATCATTATTATCATCATCACTGTTGTTATTACTATTATTGTTACCATTATCATCATCATTATTATTGTTATTATCATTATCATTATCATCACATTGTTATTATCATCATTATTATTATTGTAATCATTATCATTAAGATCATTGTTATTATCATCATCATTATCATTATTATTATTATTATTATTATCATTATTACTATTACTATCATTATTATTATCAATATTATCATCACAATTAACGTTATTATCATTCTTGTTATCATCATCATCATCATCGCATTATTATTACTGCTATCATTATCATAACCATCATCATTATTGTTAACCAGCATCATCATATCCATCATTATCATTATCATAGTCACTATTACGATAATAATAGATATAATAATTCAAATAAAAAGATCACACTGTCATCACTTTATCCTACATTTACAACGAAAAGGAAAGGGTTAAAGTCATGTAAAAAATCCGATTTTTCCTCGTCCAAAAATGATAATAAATGAGTAGAAAAAATCCCATATAAGGTAGCTGAAAATATACTCTTTTCTTTCGTGTCAAAACAAATAAGGAGATTAAGATGAAGATAAAGATTCTCTAAGGTCAGCAAAAAAAAAATCTTATTTCTCCCTCTTATTAAAATAAATAGATAAAGATATAGATTCTACATGTCATAAAGATACAGAATCTACATGTCATAAAGATACAGAATCTACATGTCATAAAGATAGAGATTATACATGTCATTGAGATAAAGATTCTACGTCATAAAGATAAAGATTCTACGTCATAAAGATAAAAATAAAGATTCTATATGGTCAGCAAAAAAAAAAATAATCTTACTTCTCCCTCTTATTAAAACATCATATGTAAGTCACTTTAAAAAATCGTACCAAAAAATAGATAAAATCCTATGTAATTCGGGTTAAAAAAAATCAATTTTACGCGCATGCCAAAATAAATAAAAATATATAACCCTAAATATATCACCTCAGAAGAAATCCTTCCTCTTGCCAAACAAACAAATAGACAAAAATCACCTCGAAAAAAAAATCCCTTTCATAAAAATCCTACACAAATGACCTCAAAGAAATCCTTCACAAAAACAACACACAAATCACCTCGTTTTTTTTCCCTCGTGCCACAACAAATAAATAAATAAATAAAAAATACAAGTAAAAAATCCCTTTCATAAAAATCCTACACAAATGACCTCAAAGAAATCCTTAATAAAAACAACACAAGTCACCTCGAAAAAAAAACGTTTTTCTCCCCTCGTGTCACAACAAATAAATAAATAAAAAAAAATCTAGTCACCTCAAACAAACAAAACAAATAAACCAAAAAAATCCTAGTCAAGTCACCTCAATGTTTTTCTTCTCGGTCATGTCACCCTTCCCAGGCCTGGCCGAGCTTCGAAAAATATCACGTTAGTATTCGGTAATATGTTACTCTCTCGATACCCGTGGCAGGGGGGTGGGGGAGGAGAGAGGGAGGGGGAGGGAAGGGGGGACTCAGAGCCGAGGCAGGGGGGTAGAGGGGAGGGAAGAGGAGGGGGAAGGAGGGGAGGTGGGAGGAAGGGGAAGGGGAAAGGAGGAGGAAGGAGGAGGAGGGAAGAGAAGGGGGAAAGGAGGGGAAGGGAGGAAGGGAAGGGGAAGGAGGGACATAGGACTTAGAACCGAGGCAGGGAGGGGAGGTGGGGGGAAGGGAGGGAAGGGGGAAAGACGGGGAAGGGGAGGAAGTGGAAGAGAAGAGAAATGGGAGGAGAGGGAGCATATTATCCAGAACCAAGGCAAGGGTAGAAGGGAATGGAAGGGGCAAGAGAGGGGCATAGGACCCAGAACCGAGGCAGGGAAAGGAAGGGAGAGAAGGGGCAAGAAGCAAGGAGCACTGGGACCCAAAACAGAGGCAGGGGAGAGGGAGGAATTGAAGAGAAGGGGCAAGAGGGGGGGCATAGGACCCAGAACCAAGGCAAGGAAGGAAGGGAGGAAAAGAAGGGAAGCGGAAGGGGGAAGCGAGGAGCATAGGACCCAGAACCGAAGCAAGGAAGAAGGAAGGAGCGGAAGAATAGGAGCAAGAGGGAGGGCGGGGGTAGGGGGGGAGCATAGGACTGAAATGAGCTGAGAGAAAGAGGAGGAACGGAAGAATAGGGGCAAGAGGGAGGGATGCGGGGGAGCATAGGGCCCAAAACCGAAGGAAGGAAGAAGAGAGGAACGGAGGAAGAATAGGGGCAAGAGGGAGGGCGGGGGGATAGGGGGAGCATAGGACCCAGAACCAAGGCAAGGAAGAAGGGAGGAAAGAGAAGGGAAGAATAAGGGCAAGAGGGAGGGGGGTGGGAGAGGGGGAGCATAGGACCCAGAACTGAGCCGAGGCATATTTCCCGGTTGTGGTGTAGTATATCCGTCCTAATTACGGGTCGGGAAGGAGAGAGGCCTCGCGGGTGCCTTAAAGCAAAGGTAATGGCGCGTGTGGCATGGAAGAGCTCGTGGGGGGGGGGTCCTCTTGCTTCGGGGGGAGGGGAGGGTCCTCTTGCTTCATTGTGGGGGAGGGGGTCCTTTGCCTTCAGGGGAGGGAGGAGGGAGGGGTGTGTGCTTTTTGTTGTTGTTGTCTTTCTTTTTTGTCTTTTTTCTTTTTCTTCTTCTCCTTCTTCTTCTTCTTTTTCTTTTCTTCTTCTTTTTCTTCTTCTTTTCTTCTTCTTCTTCTTCTTCTTTTTCTTCTTCTTCTTCTTCTTCTTTTTTCTACTTCTTCTTTTTCTTTTCTTCGTCTACTACTACTACTACTACTTTTTCTTCTTCTTTTCTTCTTTTCTTGTTTCCTTCTTTTTCCCTCTCCATCTGTTACCGCTCTCCTCTCTTCCCTCTCCTCATCTCTTTTCCATCTTCTTTTCGTCCTCTCTTTCTTTTCCACCTTCCCCTTTTCCTCTCTTTCCTTTCCTATTCTTCTTCCCCTCCTCTCTGCCTTTTTCATCCTTCTCCTTCACCTCCCTTTTTCTATTCTCCCCACTCCTTTTTTCCTTCGATTATTCTCTGCCTCTCCCTTCCTCCTTTTTCCTCCCTCTCCCACCCATCCAATCTCCCTCCTTCTTTTCCATTTTTTCATCTCTCTCACCCTTCCCTCTCCATATTTTCTCTATCCTTTCCCCATCCCCTTCTCTCCCTTTCCACACACACCCAATCCCTTTTCATCCATCCCGTCCCACCCCCCTTCTCTTTCCATCCCTCCCCCATCCCCTTTTCCTACCCTTCCCCCCACCTCCCATAGTCCATCCTTCCCACCCACTTCATTGCTCCCCTTTCTCCTCCTTCTCCTCTATTTCCATCTCCCTATCCCCTACCTCTGCTTCACCCTTCCCTTCCCTTTCACACCTCCTCCACCTCCTCCATTCCAGCTCCTTCCATCCTCCTGTCTCTCTCTTTCTCCACCCCTCCC
>NC_091567.1:3457052-3467052 GCF_042767895.1 Penaeus vannamei
TTTATTTGATAATTGATAGGTTGGTCTTCATAATTATTAGATAAATGCAAGGGGGTGATTTGGCAAGTAACAGGTTGGTTATAACAGTTGTATTAAATACAGCTATACTGTTCTGATATATTGTATGTATCACCCCCTTTGTGCACCTCAAGATAACAACAATGGCAACAACAATTATAATAAGAGCAACAACAACAACACTAAATACTCTAGATCATCAATAACCTCAACAACAGCAGCTACAATAAAAATAACAACAATAAAAGCAACAACAGCAACAATAATACGATCAGTAACAACCACAACCAAAACAATAGCGTCAACAACGACATTAGCACCATCAACAACAATAACAACAATAACAACAACAATAACGATAATAATAACAACAACAACAACAGCAACAACAAAAGCAACAAAGACAACAACAACAACAACAAAACAACAACAACAACAACAACAACATCAACAACAAAACAACAACAACGACATAAAACTAAGCATATGAAAAGGGGGAGAGCCAGTGTAGAGGAGGGGGGGAGGGGGGAGACAGGTATGAGGGGACCAGGGAGCTTAGAACTGATATCGACAGATCCTGGAAGATAAGGAAAGGAGAGAGAGAGAGAGAGAGAGAGAGAGAGAGAGAGAGAGAGAGAGACAGAGAGAGAGAGAGAGAGAGAGAGAGAGAGAGAGAGAGAGAGAGAGAGATAAGGAGAGATAAGGAGAGAGCCATGGATAAGGAGAGATAAGGACCCCGAAAGCAATCGCCACAGACTCTCTCAGCCAGATTTATTAATGATAAGTGCACATACATCATATATATTAGGCAAGATGTGATCGTATCTCTTAGCAATGGCAGGGGGGTTGCAGATATCATTGAGATGGATCATGCAACATTTTTTTTTATTTTTATCTAAAACGTTATGAAATTAGGAGTTTTATCTTAATGGTTTGTTTCTTAATGTTTTTAGTTATATTTGTTTATTGTTCGTCATACTGAAATTGATAGAAAAGATAGATAAATAAAGAGATATAAAAGTGAATAAGTAAACAGATTAATAGACACGGCAAATAATGCAATAGATATTAAATGAGTTTCGCAAATAAACAAAAAATTACTGATGCAAATATCCCCCCACACTATGTACTATACAATACACCATGCACCATACAATACACCATATAGCACAATAAATTACATACCATACAATCACACTACACACACACATTACACAAACCACCATACGTCTAACAAACCACCATAAAACCTCACCATGGAACCCATACATGCCTTTCACACTACCATACAATACAAAGCACCATATGACACGGCCTTTAAACTCCCATACAGGACACCATACCACGCACTATAACATGCACCATACAGCCGACCACACCACCAAACACAACATTCAATCCAGCCACCATAGACACACCCTACTGACACCGCACACGACACCATACACCCTACCATAGAAAGCACCATAAAACCCACACCATAAAAGAAATACAGAAAAAGAAGAAAACGAAGAAGATAATAAAATAGATTACGTCACTATACAACTTTAATATCGATACGTAGAGACTCCTTCTAAATGCAAAAAAAAAGTGTGTGTAGGGGGTGTTGGGGGAAGAGGGGAGGGACGAGGGTAAGGGAAGGGGTTAGAATGAAGCAGGGAGGGAGGGGGAGAAGGGGAGAAGGGGAGAAGGGGGGAGGGGGAGGAGAGGGAGAGGAGAGGAGGGGGAACTACGCCAGAGATAAAAGAATGTTTTCCCTTTTCCTTCTCACAATGGCGGTAGGTTTGCATTTCATTAGCTCCGTTGCCGCTCGAGAAGGAGCCAGGGCCGAGGAGTTTTTATTTCTTTAAAACAACGGCGGTGGATGGACAATTACCATTAAAACCCAAATGACCCGACGTTCTTTTGTTTTAGTCTCCCCTCGCCCTAATGCGCGCCGACTCCCGTTTTCTGCGCTGAGGGACCTTGTTATTATATGTATTTTTTGTTTTTGTTTTGGTTTTGTTCTACATCATCTCTCTCTCTACGTTGGTTATCTTTTCCTTTCTCACTCTCTGTCTCCGTCTCTTTACATCTGTCTTTCTGTTCTCTGTCTGTTACTCTGTCTCTTTCTATTACCCATCTGTCTAATTTTCTCTTTTCCTCCGCAGTCTCTTTGCTTCGTATCTGTTTCGTAATTTTTCCCCTTCCCTTCATTAAAAATACAAAAGCGTAAATATGGAATATATTCCACCTTAGCAAGACGAATAGATTTTGAATCTATAAAAACAATATACAAAGCTACCTTTTTAAAAATTCATTGTATTTTTTTTCCTATCGAATCATCAAATAATTTGCTTTTTCTTCTTTTGTCATCTTAAATTTATCTATTTATCTATTACTGTCTTTTACACATCAAGACAACTAACATACAAATATAATCCAACACACTACCTTTTTAAAAAATCATTGTATTCTTTCTCTATCCAATCATCTAATCCTTTGTTTTTTCATCTTTTTCTCATCTTAAATTTATCTATTTATCTATTATTGTCTTTTACACACCAAGACAACTAACATACAAATATAATCCAACGTGCTACCTTTTTAAAAATTCGTTATTTTTTCTCTATCCAATCATTTAATCATTTGCTTTTTCATCTTAAATCTATCTATTTATCTATTATTGTCTTTTACACACCAACTAACATACAAATATAATCCAACGCGCTACCTTTTTAAAAATTCGTTATTTTTTCTCTATCCAATCATTTAATCATTTGTTTTTTCATCTTTTCTCATCTTAAATCTATCTATCTATCTATTATTATCTTTTACACACCAAGACAACTAACATACAAATAAAATCCAATGCGCTACCTTTTTAAAAATTCATTGTATTTTTTTTCTCTATCCAATCATCTAATCCTTTTGCTTTTTCCTATTTTTCTCATCTTAAATTTATCTATTTATCTATCATTGTCTTTTACACACCAACTAACATACAAATATAATCCAACGTGCTACCTTTTTAAAAATTCATTGTATTTTTTCCTATCCAATCATTTAATCCTTTGTTTTTTCATCTTATATCATCTTAAATTTATCTATCTATTATTGTCTTTTACACACCAAGGCAACTAACATACAAATATAATCCAATGTGCTACCTTTTTAAAAATTCATTGTTTTTTTTTTTCTTTCCAGTCATCAAATGATTTGCCTTTTCCTCTTTTATCAGCTTAAATTTATCTATTTATCATTGTCTTTTACACACCAAGACAACTAACATACACATATAATCCAATGCGCTACCTTTTTAAAAATTCATTGTATTTTTTCCTATCCAATCATATAATCATTTGTTTTTTCATCTTTTTCTCATCTTAAATTTATCTATTTATCTATTATTGTCTTTTACACACCAAGGCAACTAACATACAAATATAATCTAATGCACTACCTTTTTAAGAATTCATTGTATTTTTTTCTCTATCCAATCATTTGTTTTTTCATCTTAAATCTATCTATCTATCTATTATTGTCTTTTACACACCAACTAACATACAAATATAATCCAACGTGCTACCTTTTTAAAAATTCATTGCATTTTTTTCTCTATCCAACCATTTAATCCTTTGTTTTTTCATCTTATATCCATCTTAAATTTATCTATTTATCTATTATTGTCTTTTACACACCAACTAACATACAAATATAATCCAACGTGCTACCTTTTTAAAAATTCATTGTATTTTTTTCTCTATCCAATCACCAAATAATTTGCTTTTTCCTCTTTTATCATCCTAGATTTATCTATTTATCTATTATTGTCTTTTACACACCAACTAACATACAAATATAATCTAATGCATTTCTCACAGACTGAGTTCATTGCACAAAAGTCTTAATTCACTTCTCTTGTGCATTCATCCACAGAACAGAGTCAACACTCGCAGCTGTGCAGACCCACATAGCCAATACACATACACACGCACACACGTCCACATCCGCACACAAAGGCTAAAACACAATTCACACGCACATGCATACATACATACATACATACACGAGGACTAAAACACAATTCACACGCACAAGCATACATACATGCATACATACACGAGGACTAAAACACATTCACACGCACGCGCATGCATACATACATACATACACGAGGACTAAAACGCATTCACATACACACGCACACACGTCCACATCCACACACAAAGGCTAAAACACAATTCACACGCACATGCATACATACATACACGAGGACTAAAATACATTCACATACACACGCACACACGTCCACATCCACACACAAAGGCTAAAACACAATTCACACGCACATGCATACATACATACATGCACACACGAGGACTAAAATACATTCACACGCACGCGCATGCATACATACATACATACATGAGGACTAAAACGCATCCACACATAGACTAAAAACATACACACACACACTCAAAGACTAAAACACACAGACTGTAAAAAAAATCACAAACACACTCAAAGACTAGAATACACACACGCACACACACAAAAATCATGCACACACACACATACACAAAGACTTCAAAACACGCACACAGACAAAAAAATATCATTCAGACGCACACATACGCCCACATACATAAACAAGGACTAAAAATACATCTACACACAGATTAAGAAAAAAAAAAACATTCACAGACACACACACACACACACTCCAAGACTAAAACACACACACACCCGCACATACACACAAAGACTCCAAACCCCCACGCACACAGACTAGAAAAAAAAACATTCACACACGCACACACACACACTCAAAGACTAAAACACACACACACCCGTACATACACACAAAGACTCCAAACCCCCACGCACACAGACTAGAAAAAAACATTCACACACACATACATTCAAAGACTAAAACACACACACACCCGTACATACACACAAAGACTCCAAGCCCCCCAAAACACACACACACACACACACACACACACACTCAAAGACTAAATCACACACACACCCGTACATACACACAAAGACTCCAAGCCCCCACGCACACAGACTAGAAACACACACACACACACACACACACACACTCAAAGACTAAAACACACACACACCCGTACATACACACAAAGACTCCAAGCCCCCACGCACACAGACTGGAAAAAAAACATTCACACACACACACACTCAAAGACTAAAACATACACTCACCCGTACATACACACAAAAACTCCAACCCCCCAAAAAAACATTCACACACACACACATACACTCAAAGACTAAAACACACACACACCCGTACGTACACACAAAGAATCCAAACCCCCACGCACACAGATAAAAAAAAAAACATTCACACACACATACACACACATTCAAAGACTAAAACGCACACACACCCGTACATACACACAAAGAGTCCAAACCCCCCAAAAAACATTCACACACACACATACACTCAAAGACTAAAACACACACACACACCCGTACATACACACAAAGACTCCAAACCCCCACGCACACAGACTAGAAACACACACACACACACACACACACCCGTACATACACACAAAGACTCCAAACCCCCACGCACACAGACTAGAAACACACACACACACACACACACACACACATATACACATTCAAAGACTAAAACACACACACACCCGTACATACACACAGACTCCAAAACCCCCACGCACACACACACATACACATTCAAAGACTAAAACACACACACACCCGTACATACACACAAAGACTCCAAAACCCCCACGCACACACACACATACACATTCAAAGACTAAAACACACACACACCCGTACGTACACACAAAGACTCCAAACCCCCCAAAAAAACATTCACACACACACACATACACTCAAAGACTAAAACACACACACACCCGTACGTACACACAAAGACTCCAAACCCCCCAAAAAACATTCACACACACACACACACACACACATACACTCAAAGACTAAAACACACACACACCCGTACATACACACAAAGACTCCAAACTTCCACGCACACACACACATACACATTCAAAGACTAAAACACACACACACCCGTACATACACACAAAGACTCCAAAACCCCCCCAAAAAACATTCACACACACATACACTCAAAGACTAAAACACACACACACCCATACGTACACACAGAGACTCCAAACCCCCCAAAAAACATTCACACACACACATACACTCAAAGACTAAAACACACACACACCCGTACGTACACACAAAGACTCCAAACCCCCACGCACACAGACTAGAAACACACACACACACACACACACATTCAAAGACTAAAACACACACACACCCGTACGTACACACAGAGACTCCAAGCCCCCCAAAAAACATTCACACACACACACACACTCAAAGACTAAAACACACACACACCCGTCCGTACACACAAAGACTCCAAACCCCCACGCACACAGACTAGAAAAACACACACACACACACACACATTCAAAGACTAAAACACACACACACCCGTACGTACACACAGAGACTCCAAGCCCCCCAAAAAACATTCACACACACACACATTCAAAGACTAAAACACACACACACCCGTACGTACACACAAAGACTCCAAAACCCCCACGCACACAGACTAGAAACACACACACACACACACACACACACACACATATACACATTCAAAGACTAAAACACACACACACCCGTACATACACACAAAGACTCCAAACCTCCACGCACACACACACATACACATTCAAAGACTAAAACACACACACACCCGTACGTACACACAAAGACTCCAAACCCCCACGCACACAGACTAGAAAAAAAACAGTCACACACACACACACACACACGCATTCAAAGACTAAAACACACACACACCCGTACGTACACACAAAGACTCCAAAACCCCCACGCACACAGACTAGAAACACACACACACACACACACACACACACACACACACACACACACACACATTCAAAGACTAAAACACACACACACCCGTACATACACACAAAGACTCCAAACCCCCACGCACACAGACTAGAAACACACACACACACACACACACATTCAAAGACTAAAACACACACACACCCGTACATAAACACAAAGACTCCAAACCCCCACGCACACACACACCGCAATCACCCAAGCACAACTCTCCATAAAGACAGTGAAGGAAGATCAAACAGTCGTTAATATGACGGTAACAATTAATAGCCGCTCATTTGGCGTCTACAGAAGGAGGACCACTTTTTTTCCCTCTTTTTTTGGGGAGTCTTTGAACAAGAGTGAATATCGTAGCGAATGTTCACAAAGCGTGGTGGCGGGAATGGCTTGGCGCACCACTTCAAAAAGGCTTGAGGATGCAGATGATGCCTTCGTGTTTTTTTTTTCGTTGTTTTTTTTTTCTTTTTTGGTTGATTTTCGTTTCTCTTTTTTTCGTTTTATTGTGATTGTTTTTTTTTTCTTGGTTGATTTTCGTTTCTTTTTTTTTTTAGTTTTTGTGATTTTTTGTCTTATTCTATCTTGTCTTCTTTGCTTTGTTTTCGGTTATTCTGATTCTATCGTTTTCTTTTTCCTCCTCTTCACTTCTCCTCCTCCTCCTCCTTCTCCTGACTCATTTCCCTTCCTCTTCCTCTCTTCTTCTCCTTCCTTTCTCCCTCTTTCCTTCCCTCCCATCCTTTCGTCAATAGACAGAAACAGTATCAAAATTGAGCGGTATTTAGGCAGCATTATCGAGTTGCCTCCGATTCTGGTTCGAGTCCGCGCCATTTTGCAACGTCACGCGAGCAAACCGAGTTGGGATACGAGCGTAATTCAGTAATTTTCGCATTTATACATATTTGATTATGATTACAATCGTAAAATTGATCGCTTTTTAATGTTCTTTACATACTGGTTTATATCCCAGTGGATTTAGATACAGTTTTACCGTGAATGTCGCTTTATTTTTTTGTAAACAATAGGCGATTGTGTTTTGTTTTTTTTCACGCAAGTCCGCCCGCCGTAACAGATGCTCCAGAAACGTCTAATTCTTGCCATATGGATCCCAAACCCGATTTTTATCCTCTTTTATCCATCTCCATCGATCTCCCAGATAGGCCAATGGGAATAAAAGATAAAACAGATGAAAGAAGAAAAAGAGGAGAACAGAAAGAGAGTACCAGAGATGCGAAAATGAATATGGGAAAGAGTGGAGAGCCCATCGACACCATTTTAAAAACACGAGACTCTTTTGAACCTTTTGCACCCGGCTGATTGTGCCGAGAAGATGAGGGAACAACAGCTTGAACAATGATGCTTCTGTTGCATTTCAACATGGCCACGCGCCTCCCTCAACACCCCTCTCCCCCCCTCCCCCCGCCTCTACACTCTATGATAACAGGGAAGAGGTGGGAGGAGGGGAAGGGGAAGAGGGGAGAGAGGGAGGGAGGGGAAAGAAGGGAATGGGGAGAGAGAGGGAAGGAAGAGAGAGGAGAAAGGAGGAGAGGGAAGAGAGGGGAAAGGAGATAGGGAGAAAGGAATGGATAGAGAGAGGGAGAGGGCAGAGGAGAGAGGGGAAAGGGAATGGGGAGAGAGAGGGAGAGGAGAGAGGAGAGAGAGGGAAAAGGGGAAAGGGGAGAGAGATGAAAGTAAAAGCGAAAGGAGGGAGTGGGGAAAAGGGAGAGGAAAGAGAGAAAGGAAGAAGAGAAAAGGAAAAAAGAAAGAGGAGAAGGGGGAGGGGAAAGTGAAAGAGGGAAAGTGGTGAGAAGAGGGGAGAGTGGGGAGAAGGTAGAGAGGGGAAAGAGCAAAGAGGAAGAAGAGAGGAGAGGGCAAAAGAAGGGAATAGGGGAAACGGGGAAGAAGGGAAGGGGGAGAAATGGGGAGAGAGAGAGAGAGAGAAAGAGAGGGGAAAAAGCGGAAAGGAAGAAGAGAGGAAAGGACAAAAGAAAGGAATAAGAAAAACGGGGAAAGGGGGAAAAGGGAGAAAGGGGGACACAGAGAGAGAGAGAAAGAGAAGGGAAAAAGCAGAGAGGAAGAAGGAAGAAGAGAGGAAAGGATAAAAGAAGGGAATAGGGGAAACGGGGAAAGGGGGAAAGGGGAGGGAGAAAGAGAGAAAGAGAGGGGGAAAAGCACAGAGGAAGAAGAGAGGAAAGGATAAAAGAAGGGAATAGAAGAAACGGGTAAGAAGGGAAAGGGGAGAAAAGAGGAAGGAAAGGGAGATAAAGAGAAGGGAAAGAACAGAGAGGAAGAAGAGAGGAGAGGATAAAAGAAGAGAATGGGGGAAACGGGGAAATGGGGAAAGGGGAGAGAGAGAGAGAGAGAGAGAGAGAGAGAGAGAGAGAGAGAGAGAGAGAGAGAGAGAGAGAGAGAGAGAGAGAGAGAGAGAGAGAGAGAGAGAGATAGATAGATAGATAGATAGATAGATAGATAGAGAGAGAGAGAGAGAGAGAGAGAGGGGGGGGGGGAAGAGACCCTGTACTCCCATCGACGCCGTGATGAAGAGGCGATACTTTTCAAACCTCGTCCGTCTTTGTTCTTCTCTCTCTCTCCCTTTATCATCCTCTCTATCTCTCTCTTTCTCTCTCTCTTCCCTCCTCTTCAAATTACGGCGAGCGACCGCACAATACATCCCGAAAAAACATCTCTCGCCGATTCTTACATTTTCATTATTCCATCTATCGCGATCTATTGAATTAATAAACGGTTTGATAAGCTTTATTGTCTGTGAAGAGCCGTTCTATAGGGAAGAGGAGGCGCCAGGGGGAAGCTTATTCTTTTTGTTTAAGCATCGCGAAGTATCTATGTGATAGGATTCGATCGCTTATTGTTTATGTTCTCGTTGGAGTTTATGATTTTTATCGGGTTCGATCCTACAACTGGGAGCAGCTGGGGGTTTTATTATCATTTTTGTGTCTTAACTCGCGTATAAAAATTGTATTAGTTTATCGGATGTGCTTTGAGAAATATCTAT
>NC_091567.1:3495309-3497809 GCF_042767895.1 Penaeus vannamei
TTATATATAATATACATATATATATACATATATGTATATATATATATATATATATATATATATATATATATATATATATATATATATATATATATATATATATATATGTGCGTGCGTGTGTGTGTGTATGCGCGCGCGCGTGCGTGCGTGTGTGCGTGTATGTATGCATACATAAACTGTCCATTACATACCAAATAAGCCCTTTTTACCGCCGAGGCATTACTTCCGTGACAATGGTCAAGCGAAGCAAGGGTTAACAGTATGCAACTGTCCTCACTGATGTATACTTAGCAACGAGGCGCGGAGTGACACGCGAGGGGCCAGCACGCACTCGCTCCGCCTCTGGCACTCGTCCTGCAAGCACAGCAGGCATGACTCCGCAGGGCAAGCACTCGGGAGGAAGCGCTTGTAATAGCTAATTCATCGCTAGACACGGGCCGTGCTTGGAATCAACGCGGGAGGGAGGGAGGGAGGGAGGGAGGGAGGGTAGGAGGGGGGGAGGGGAGGGAGGGAGGGGAGGGAGGGAGGGGGGAGGAGGGAGGGAGGGGGGAGGGGGGGGAGGAGAGGGGGAAAGGAGGGAGGGAGGGGGAGAGAGGAGAGGGAGGGAGGGAGGAAAAGGAGTAGGAAGGAGGGAGGGGGAGAGAGAGAAAGAGAGAGAGAGAAAGAAAGAAAGAATGAAAGAGAAAGAGAGAGAAAAGAGAAAGCAGAGAAAGGAAGAAAGTGCGAAGAAAATTGAAGATAGAAATCACTTCACGCAAGAAGTCACTCCAAGACAAAAAATACCAACAATAAAAGAACTTACTGACATAAAGATTTTTAAAAAATGCTACAAAAATATCATTTAAAATATATATACTACTTTTTCGCAACTTGCCTTTCCATCCAACCTTCGCTTCTCAATAAAAATATATATACTACTATTTCGCAACTTGCATTTCCCTCGCTTCTCAATACATCCTCCATACCCCCTCCCCCTCCCCCCCCTCAAAAAAAAATCACAAAAAAAACCTCCCCCCCCAAAAAAAAAAAAAAAAAAATAAAAAAAAAAGCAGAGGACAAGAAACACAAAACAAACAATCATAGTCGCTCATTTGATGTTTTGCCTAATCTTTGTGTGTACGTGATACTTCAAAACTGTTTACCCTGGGGGGGGGGGGGGAGCTGAAGTCATGCACCGGAGTCCCACTGGAAGGCGACTTACTAAGTGTCACACGATCTTTTTCCCTTTGAAAGAAGCGACAAAGAAATGTGTGTGAGGGAGGGAAGGAGGGGGGGGGGATGGATTCTTTATTTGTTTGTTTTTTTGTTGTTTTATTATTAGTTTTCTTAGATTTTTTTTTTGTTTCTTTTTTTTTTTTTTTGTTACTGTGTCACACGAATTTTTTCCCTTTGAAATAAGCGACAAAGAAATGTGTGTGTGCGTGTGGGGGGGGAGGGAGGGGGGGGAAGCGTGGGGGATTCTTTATTTGTTTGTTTGTTGTGTTGTTATTATTAGTTTTCTTAGATTTTTTTTTTTTTTTTTTTTTTTTTTTTTTTTTGCTGTGGCTCACACGTGTGATCTTTTTTCCCTTTGAAAGAAGCGACAAAGAAATGTGTGTGTGTGTGGGGGGGGAAGGGGAAGAGGTAAAGGGGGGGGATGGATTCTTTATTTGTTTGTTTGTTTGTGTTGTTATTATTAGTTTTCTTAGAGTTTTTTTTTTTTTTTTTTTTTACTGTGTCACACGATCTTTTTCCCTTTGAAAGAAGCGCGACAAAAGAAATGTGTGTGGGGGGGAGGGAGGGGGAGGGAAGGGGGGAGGGAGGGTAAATTGGGGGAGGGGATGGATTCTTTATTTGTTTGTTTGTTGTATTGTTTATTATTAGTTTTCTTGTTTTGTTTTTTTTACTAGTAGTCACACGATCTTTTTCCCTTTGAAAGAAGCGACAAAGAAATGTGTGTGTGTGAGGGCAGGGGAAGGAGGGGGAGGGAGGGGGGTAAATTGGGGGGGATGGATTCTTTATTTGTTTGTTTGTTGCTGTATTGTTATTATTAGTTTTCTTAGATTGTTTTGTTTTGTTTTTGTTTTTTTTTTTTTACTGTGTCACACGGTCTTTTTCCCTTTGAAAGAGGCGACAAAGAAATGTGTGTCAGGGGGGGAAGGAGGGGGGGGGGATGGATTCTTTATTTGTTTGTTTGTTGTGTTGTTATTATTAGTGATTTTAGATTTTTTTTTAGATTTTTTTTTTTTTTTTTTCTTTTTTTTGGATGGGATTGGATCTGTCGAAGAATTTGGGGGAATACTTTTTTTAAGAATATATGATCTTTTTGTTTGTTTCTTTGTTTTGTGTTTTTCCATTGGTCTGGGGAGATATTTTGATGGGATATTATCATCTTTATTGGCTTTGTTTGTTTAATTCTGAGGTTTATGTCCACTGGGGAGAGGGGAGAGGGGGGGAGGAGGGGGGGAGGGTGGGGATGGAAGTTGAGATGTGTGCGTGCGTGTGTGTGCGTGTGTGTGCG
>NC_091567.1:3502809-3505309 GCF_042767895.1 Penaeus vannamei
TATATATATATATATATATATATATATATGTATATATATGTGTGTGTGTGTGTGTGTGTGTGTGTGTGTGTGTATGTGTGTGTGTGTGTGTGTGTGTGTGTGCGTGCGAGTGTGTGTGTGTGTGTGTGCCGATCTACCCATCTATCAGTCTAACTGTCTATTTACCTATTTATCTATCTATATGCATGCCCATCTATGTATCTATCAATCTACCTCCCCTCTCCTCCTCCTCCTCCCCTCCACCTCCTCCTCCACCTCCTCCTCCTCCACCTCCTCCACCCCCCCTCCCCCTCCACCTCCACCTCCTCCACCTCCTCCTCCAACCTCCCTCCAACCTCCCCCTCCATCTCCTCCTCCAACCTCCTCCTCCAACCTCCCCTTCACCTCCCTCCTCCACCTCCTCTGCACCTCCTCCTCCACCTTCGCCCTCCAACTCTTCCTCCATCTCCCCTCCTCCTCCTCCTCCTACTTCTATTCCTCCTCCACCTCCATCTCCCCTTCCACCTCCTCCTCAGCCTCCCCTCCTCCTCCTCCTCCACCTCCTACTTCTATTCCTCCTCCACCTCCACCTCCTCCACCTCCTCCTCCAACCTCCCCTCCAACCTCCCCTCCACCTCCTCCAACCTCCTCCACCTCCTCCTCCACCTCCTCCTGCACCTCTCCTCCACCTCCACCTCCACCTCCTCTTCCAACCTCCTCCTCCAACCTCCTCCTCCACCACCCTCCACCTCTCCTCCTCCTCCTCCTCCACTTCCTCCTCCTCCTCCTCCACTTCCTCCTCCTCCACCTCCATCTCCCTCCACCCTCCTCCTCCAACCTCGCCCTCCACCTCACCCTCCACCTCCAACCTCCTTCTCCAACCTCCCCTCCACCTCCTCCTCCACCTCCCCCTGCGCCTCCTCCTCCTCCACATCCATTCCCTCCACCACCACCTCTTGCTTTATAAATGACACAGTGTAATATTATTTACTTTTTTGCCATTTGCTTGTCACGGCACTCAAAGAAAACCGCAATTTAATTTTTCTCTTTTTTCTCTTGCCAAGATCGGCGCCCAATTTGATGTGGGTTGCGCTTGCAGTACCCCCCCTAACCCCCACCCTCCACCCTCTCCCTTCTACCATACTCACAACTTACTCCGCTCTTGCCAGACCGACTACTCATAACTCCCTCATGACGACCACCACACCTGCATACCCCTTTATAACGACTCCTACCCTATATACTTGTTACAACGACCACCCACCTTCCACCTCATCCTCCCTCCCCCCCCCCCCCCCCCGCTTATCCACCTCAGACACACCCGCGTGCCACATCCACCCCCATCCACCCGACCTCCCTGTGTCACATTCCCCCATTCCACCCCTCATCCAAATCACCCCCCCACCGTATCACATCCCCCATCCACCTCACCTCCCTCATCCACCTCCCCCCTCCGCATCCCATACCACATCCCCTCCCCCCTCCAACCCCGTGCCACCCCAGCCCCTGTCGCACATCCCACCCCCTTCCACCCCACCCCCCACCCCCGGTTCCTCACCCACTCCCCCCCTTTCCCCCACCCTCCCCCCACGTGCCACATCCCTCCCCAATCCACCTCATCCACCTCCCCCACCTCACCCTCCAATCCACCACACCCACCCTCATCCACCTCCCACCCCCCCTCACCCCCCCTCATCCACCCCACCCCCACCCTCGGTTCCTCCCCCCACTCCCCCACCTCCTTCCCCCCTTCCGCCCCGCTGGTCGTTCCGGTCGTCTCCCGCGTGGGCGCGTGTCGTGGGCGGGCGTCACATCCGGCGTCGCGCTCGGGTCGTTGCCCCGGCAAGAATTATCGGGTTGGTGGCGCGTGCAGTCACGTGGGGGGTGGGGGTGATGGGGGAAGGATGTGGGGGTATTGGGGGAAGGTGGAGTTGGGAAGGGGGTAATGGGGGTGGTGGAGAGTGTGGGTAATGGAGGTGGGGTGGAGGTGGGGAGTGGGGGATGGGGAGGTAATGGGGTGGGGGTGGGGAATGGGGAGTGGGGGTAATGGGGGGGGAGGGAGGAGTTAGGGGTGTGGGTGGGGGTGGAGTTGGGGGAATGGGGTGGGGGTGGGGGGAATTAAGGGGAATGGGGGTGGGGGTGGGGAGGTGATGGAGGGATGTGGAGTGGGGGTAATGGGGAGTAGGGAGGAGTTAGGGGGAGGTAAGAGTGGTGGGGGTGGGGGTGGAGTTGGGGTGATGGGGAGTTAGGGGGTGAGGGGGTGTGATGGGGGATGGGGCAGTGATGGGGGTAATTGGGGGTTAATGGGGAGTGGGGCGAGGTGGAGAATAAGAAGGAGAAAGGAGGAATAAGAGTGAGAAAGAGGGAGGAAAAGGAGACAGGGTAGAAGGAGTTGAGGGAAAGGAAGGGTTGAATGAGGGAGAAGGATGGAGAGAAGAGAAGAAGGGTTATGGATGGAAGAAGAAGAGAGAGAGGGAGAGAAAAGAGGAAGAAAGATAGAGGGAAGTACAAAAAATGAATA
>NC_091567.1:3510309-3512809 GCF_042767895.1 Penaeus vannamei
ATCTTAGAGGAGGGTATACAGTGTGTGTGTATGTGTGTGTATGTATGTATGTATGTATGTATGTATGTATGCATGTATGTATGGGTGTATGTATGTATGTATGTATGTATGTATGGGTGTGTGTGTGTATGTATGTATGTATGTATGTATGTATGTATGGGTGTGTGTGTGTATGTATGTATGGGTGTATGTATATATGTATGGGTGTATGTGTGTATGTATGTATGGGTGTGTGTATGGGTGTATGTATGTATGAATGTATGGGTGTATGTATGCATGTATGTATGTATGCATGTAATGTATTCGTATGTATGTATTATGTATGTATATATGTGTGTGTATGTATAGACAGATATACAAACGTAGATATATAGATAAATCGGATTTTCTGTTTTTATTTGTTACTCTAAAACGTTTTACCTTTTTTCAATATTCTAACATATTGATGATGATATATATTTTATGATTACAGTTAATGATTATTGCCTTGATTCAGGTACATGTAATATCAACAAATACATGTAGAGTATGTTAAAAAGAATCTTTTATTTTATTTCAATTTATCTTATTTTATTTCATTTTTTTTATTTTCTTTTTCTTTTTCTTTCTTTTTCTTTTTTCTTTCTTTTCATCTTTTTTTACTTTTCTTTCTTAGTGTCTCTTTTTTATATATCGTCTTCCCCTCTTCTTTTTCTTTTCATTTTTTTACTTTTCTTTCTTAGTCTCTTTTTTTATATATTGTTTTCCCCTGTTCTTTTTCTCTTTACTTTTACTAAATTCCGTTTATTTTATGTCTTCCCTTTTTCTCTCTCTCTTTTTTTTTTTTTTACTAAATTTCGTTTTATCTGTGCAACAAAAAGCTGTAATGCTATAATTTTTCATACATTGTCTTCCCTTTTTCTCTTTTTTTTTTTAATTAAATTTCGTTTTATCTGTGCAACAAAGAGCTGTAATGTGTACTGTATTGTGCAACCCTAGTAGGATTTTACACGTTCATATGCCTGAAATATATCACTGGAAGAACACTAGTCGTTTTTACGTTTTTATATATTTTTCGCTATCACGTCCACTTTCTACTTATCTGTATGTATGTATGTATGTACGTATGTGTGTATGTGTGTATGTGTGTGTGTGTGTGTGTATGTATGTATGTATGTATATATATATATATATATATATATATATATATATATATATATATATATATATATATATATATATATGTATGCATCTATGTATGTCTTCCTGCCTCTCTCTCTCTCTCTCTCTCTCTCTCTCTCTATCAATCTATCTATCTAGCTATCTATCTATCTACCAGTATGTCTGTCTGTCTGTCTACCTATATCTATCTATATGTATCTATATCTGTCTATCAATCAATCTATCTATCTACCTATCTACCTATCTATCTACCTATCAATCTACCTATCAATCTACCTATCAATCTATCTATCTATCAATCTATTTATCTATCTATCAATATATCTCTCTCTTTTGGTCTTTTGTTTCTCTATCTCTCTCTTTTTTGCTCTCTCTCTCTCTCTCTCTCTCTCTCTCTCTCTCTCTCTCTCTCTCTCTCTCTCTCTATCTATCTATCTATCTATCTATCTATCTATCTATCTCTTTCCCTCTCTCTTCTCTCTCTCTCTCTCTCTCTCTCTCTCTCTCTCTCTCTCTCTCTCTCTCTCTCTCTCTCTCTATCTATCTATCTATCTATCTATCTATCTATCTATCTATCTATCTATCTATCTCTATCTATCTTTCTGCCTATCTATCTATCTACCTACCTATCAATCTCTCTCTCTCTCTCTCTTTTGGTCTTTTTTCTCTCTCTTCTCTTTATCCACACCAAAAAGTACTTACACCCCCTCGATCTTACCTCAACAAAATGTCTCTCTCCCTCAACCATATTTCCCACCATTTGAACCCAACATTCCAAATTACTTTACCGATTCCCGAAACTATGAGATTACACTTCAACTGACGCACCACCCACGCACGCCCGCACGCCCGCACGCACGCACGCACACACGCACGCACGCGCACACTCACGCACGCACGAAAAGCGAACTGACACACGTATGTATTTGTTATATACTTATGTGTCTGTTATCCCGTTCCATAAGTACACAAAACGAAATGGACGAAAGACAATTCAATATTTTTTAGTTCAGGTATATTCTTCCCCAACATAGTACATGAAATATATGATAGATATAACATTAAGGTATGACGGTACAGCTTTGTTCTGTATCAAATAAGAACTTTGTATTATGATTTATTTGTTACAATCGTTATCATTAAATAAGTGGTTGTTATATACTTAGTAAATTTACTATGCAGATTCAACTGAAGATTATGCGCAAAACAAAAAAAAAAAAATATATATATATATATATAAAGAATAATAATGAAAAAAATAGTAATAATGATAATAATGATAATAATAATGATAATAATAATAATAATAATAATAACAATAATAATAATAATAATGATA
>NC_091567.1:3530309-3535309 GCF_042767895.1 Penaeus vannamei
CACCCCACCTCTCTGCTTTTATTAATCGCTAGTATTGTTTTCCCCTTTGTGTGTGGGCGTGTGGGTAGGGGTGTGTGTGGGCGTGTGGGTAGGGGCGTATGTGTGGATGGGTGTGGATCTCTGTGTGGGTTTGTGGGTGTGAAGTAGAGATAGATAGATAGATTAGATAGATAGTTGCAAAGAGAGAGGAGAGGGGTGCCACTTAGATAGGTAGATAGATAGAAATGGATAGATAGACAGAGATTGATAGAGAGAGAGAGAGAGAGAGAGAGAGAGAGAGAGAGAGAGAGAGAGAGAGAGAGAGAGACAGAGAGAGAGAGAGAGAGAGAGAGAGAGAGAGAGAGAGAGAGAGAGAGAGAGAGAGAGAGAGAGAGAGAGAGAGAGAGAGAGGAGAGAGAGAGAGAGAGAAACATATATATAGATAGATAGACAGATAGATATAAAGATAGATGGATGGTTAGATAGATATATAGATAGATAGATAGACGGATAAATAGACATATACATAGACATATAGACAGATATAAAGAGAAAGAGACAGAGACAGACAGATAGTCTCTATGCCATATAGGCCTATACGTGTGTCCATCTGTCTTTCCTTTCTTTCCCTTTCTCTCTTGTTTGTGTCTGTGTCTCTCTATCTATGTACGTACCTCTCCATGTACGTGTATGTACGTCCCCCCCCAAAAAAAACGAGCCGGTAAATCCCCACTCCATCCCAATCCGAACAAAACGACCCGAACGACCCATATATAACGAAGTCGGTCTCGCGGTTACCGAAGCTACGGGTCCAAAAACTACCCCTTTTTTTCGCGTTTATTATTCCCTATTTCCCCTCCCACCCCACCCCACCCCTTCCCTCTCGGATCTTAAACGAGAACACCTCCCCTCTCTCTCGCGCCCGCCCGCCCGCCCGCCCGCCCACTCCCCTCACCCCGCCCCCCCCCCTCCCCCTTCCCCTTTTGCCATTGTTAGTATAAGCTGGATCATCCTTCTGTCACCCGGGCTAATGGGGTGGGGTCGAGAGAAAGTATCGGGTGAGGGGAGAGGAGGGGAGGGGAGAGGAGGGGAGGGGAAGGGGGAGGAGAGGGGAAGGGGGAGGCTGCGGAGGGAGGAGAGGGGAGGAGAGGGATAGGGGGAGGTTGTGAGGGGAGGAGAGGGAGGGGAAGGGGAGGCTGCGGAGGGAGGGGAGGGGAGGAGAGGGATAGGGGGTTGTGAGGGGAAAGGAGGAGGCTGTGAGGGGAAGGGGGAGGGGAGGGAGAGGGAGGAGGAGGGTAGGAGGCTGTGAGGGGAAGAGGGAGGGGAGGAGAGGGATAGGGGAGGTTGTGAGGGGAGGGAGAAAGTATTGGGTGGAGGGAGGGGAGAGGGAAGGGAGGAGAGGAGGGAGGAAGGAGGGGAAGGGGAAGGAAGGGTAGGGGTCGAAAAAGTATTGGGTGAGGGGAAAGGGAGGGGGAGGCTGTGAGGAGAGGGGGAGGGAAGGGGAGCCTCTGATGGGTAGGGTAAGGGAGGAAGTTATCAGAGGAGGGGAGGGAAGGAGAGGGGAGGGGAGGGGGAAGGAGAAGAGACTATGAGGGAAGGGGTGGAGTCTGTTAGGAGAGGGGAAGGGAGGAGGCTGTGAGGGGAGGAAAGGAGAGGGAAGGGAAGAGGCTGTGAGGGAAGAGGAGGGGAATGGAGGGGAGGGAAGGCAGTAAAGGGAAGGGGAGGAGAGGAAAGTATTGGGTGTTGAGAGAGGAGGGGAGGGGAGGGGAGTCGAGAAGGCTGTGAGGGGAAGGGAGGAAGGGGTCGAGAAAAGGTATTAGGTGAGGGGAGAGGAGGGAAGGGGGGAAGAGAGGGGTTTGGGAAGAAATTTTGAGGGGAGGAGAACAGGCTGTGTTGGAGGAAGGGAAAAAAGGTAGGGGAGAGGGAGAGTGGAGGAGAGAGGGAGAGGGAGAGAGGAGAGTGGAGGGAAAATCATGCTGAAAAGAGGGAAGGGGAGAAGAGGGAGAGGAGAGAGAAGACTGAGGGGGAAGCGAGGGAAGAAGAGAAGCTATCATGAGGAGAGGAAAAGGAAGAAATGGATACTGGGGTGAAGTGAGGGGAAGGAAGGCAATTGATGAGGGGAAAAAACGAGACTTTGGAATGAAGTAAAAAAATAAAAAATAAAAAAATATATAAATAAAAATTCAAAAGGTTACCAAACTCTATCAGGGGAAAATATTGCAACTAGCATGGTGGAAGCAAAGCGGTTGCAGAGGTGAGAAAATGGTACGAGAACAAATATACATACATACATACATTATATATATATATATATATATATATATATATATATATATATAGAGAGAGAGAGAGAGAGAGAGAGAGAGAGAGAGAGAGAGAGAAAGAGAGAGAGAGAGAGAGAGAGAGAGAGAGAGAGAGAGAGAGAGAGAGAGAGAGAGAGAGAGAGAGAGAGAGAGAGAGAGAGAGAGAGAGAGACATAGCTAGAATAACTGGAATATTGTGAACACAACAAAAAATATTTAGGATTCTTCTCTGTAGGTCAAGTAATCACAACACTAATACAAAATGAATGACGAAAGAAAAAGAAACAAAAACACAACGCGAGAAATATAACAAAAAAAAAGAAAACACGAAATTGAAACAGAGTAGCCACACTTTCAAGAAAAAAATAAATTTAAAAAAATACATAAACAAAAATAGGAAATAAAAGGCCAGACGGAGCATAATACGCAGGCGGAGCAAATCGCGTAGAAGGAGAAGTGAGGAGAAAGAGCAAATTGTGCAGATTGAGAAGGACCTCCCGAGGCCATACTTGCCAAGAAAGTTTGCCGAGGTGGAGTGGGACCCTGTGCATGTTCAAGGACCAGCTGCGAAAATGGTTTGAGGATGAGCGTGCGTTCGAGGAATTAGGCTGAGCATTAATGCGAAGAAAATTAGTTTACGACTCGGAGAAGGGAGGAAGAACGGCGCAAGGAGAGAATGTTACGTGCCCTTCGATAAAGAGAGATAATAAAGTTAAGGAGGATTATTGTTAGGAAACTGTGCAGGTAGGAGAGATAATGTTAAGATTAGACAGTTGTGGAGGAGGATTGTAAGAAATCTGCAAGATATGCTTCGAAAAAAATGCAATGTTAAGATTAGACTCATGTATGTATACTTCTGGAAGAGCAATATTGTAAGGAAACTGTGTGTGTGTGTGTGTGTGTGTGTGTGTGTGTGTGTGTGTGTGTGTGTGTGTGTGCGTGTGTATATATGTGTGTATGTGCATTTGTAGAGGAGAAATGCCATAGAAAAAAAATCCAAAAAATATAACGTTAAGGCTAGACGTAAGTATCCTTGTTGAGTAAATATATTATTGTAAGAAAATTGCCAAATATACTTCGATAAAAAATTCATGTTAAGATTTTCTTCTGTGTACTTGCAGAGGAGGAATCTTATAAGAACACTGTGCTAGGTATACTTCGAGAAAATATATTAAGATTAGACATATATACTTGTGGAGGAGGACTATTATAAGAAAACTAGATATGCTTCGATGATAAAGATATTGTTAAGACTTGTACGTAAATGTAGAAAAGAAATATTGCAAGAAAACTGTGCTAGATAAGCCTCGATTGAAAATAATAATAATGATATGAAAATTTGACAAGTGTGCGTGTGTAAAACCAAAGGAAATTTCACTTACGAGTATCGTAATATATGATGATATTTATGAAAGTCGTAAGATACAAGTAACTTTTCCTATACTGCGATTAGCATACACCTAACCAAACTGTAGTAAAAAAATACTTTTGAGGGAAAAAACTCTCTCTTTCTCTTTCTTTTGTCTCTCTCTCTCTCTCTCTCTCTCTCTCTCTCTCTCTCTCTCTCTCTCTCTCTCTCTCTCTCTCTTCTTTCTTTCTCTCTCTCTCTTTCTCTTTCTTTCTCTCTCTCTTTCTCTTCTTCTTCTCTTCTTCTCTTCTCTCTTCTCTTCTCTCTTCTCTCTTCTCTCTTCTCTCTCTCTCTCTCTCTTCTCTCTCTCTCTTCTCTCTCTCTCTCTCTCTCTCTCTTCTCTCTCTCTCTTCTCTCTCTCTCTCTCCTCTCTCCTCTCCCTTCCCCTCACCCTCACTCCTTCCCTTCCCCCCTCCACTTTACCCCTTCCCTTCCCCCCTCATTCACATCCAGCATTGGCTTATGATAGACGACAATCATAAGTCAATACTAGATGTGAATGAAAAAAGCCAATGCTGGGTGTGAATGAATAAAGCCAATGCTGGATGTGAATGAAGAGAGCCAATGCTAGATCTGAATGAATAAAGCCAATGCAGGATGTGAATGAATAAAGCCAATGCAGGATGTGAATGGATGAAACCAATCTGGATGTGAAGGAATAAAGCCAATGCTGGATGTGAATGAATAAAGCCAATGCTGGATGTGAATGAATAAAGCCAATGCTGGATGTGAATGAATAAAGACGAAGACCTGTCCCAATTTCTACTTTCTTGACTTAATACTTGATCAAACCGTATTAAACTTTCCTTCGCGTTTCTTTGGGCGCAGATCATAACACGTGACTAATAACATCGTTTAAGTAAACAACAATTATTAACACCAAAGAGGTCATTAGAGGAATTAAAAGGTAATTATCATAGAGAGAAATGCTGAAGGAATAGGGGGTTAATTTGTCGCCTTCTGAGGAGGAGGAAGAGAAATGGGAATAAAAGGAGGAAGTAGGGGGGAATGTGAGAGAAGGGGGAGGTAGGAGAAGATTAAGGAGAGGTGGAAGAAGAAGGGGAAGAGAAGGAGGAAGGCGAGGCAGAAGAGGAAGACAGGGGGAGGAGATGGGGATTAGGAAGACAAAGAGAAAAGGAGTCAGGAGAAGAGTAGAAAAGAGGAAGAGAAGAAGGAAGGTGAGGCAGATGAGAAAGAGGAAAACCGGGAGGAGGCTGAGAAGGAATAAGAAGATGATGGTGATGCGAAGGAGAAGGAATGAGGAATGAAGGATGGTAAGGAGGAGGAAGAACAAAAAAAAAAGAAAAGAA
>NC_091567.1:3555309-3560309 GCF_042767895.1 Penaeus vannamei
TGCATTTATTTTTCTTGTTTTTTGCTTAGTTTTCATTTGTTGTTTCGTTGTTTTTCCTTTCCTATTTGTCTTATTTCTATTTTTTGTACTTACTTAATTTTCTTTCGCTTGTTTCGCTTTTATTTTTAGTTGTTGCTGTTTTGTCGTGTGTTTGTAGTTTTTCTTTGTTTAGTGTTTGTTTCGTCTTTTTTGTTTGTTTGTTTGTTTTTTTGCGCTGGCTCAAATGAACTGATTAAGTGAAGAATCAGCGACAGAAATTAATTAATTGTGCTTGTATGATGATTATTCTCTTAGGCATGATGTAGTCTTCAGTAATGTATCTTTTGTGTATCTCTGTTTATAAATTAAATGTTGGTTTTAAGCTTAATGTTTTTCTTACTATATCTATATATGATATAACTATATTTTTTTAAGTATATATATTTTTACTATAAGATATATATATATATATATATATATATATATATATATATATATATATATATATATATATATATGTATATATAATGTTTTTTATACTCTATCAACTTAAGTAAAATATGTTGAGAATATTCACATCAATTGGGATATAGAATTATCCAATTTGAACTGATTTAGGATTATTCAGCTTTGCATGACAAAAAAGAAATGTATGATATATCCATATTCCCAGATATATACTAACATATCCCTATAGTTCCACATCATATAATAATCATATCTATATATGATATAACTATATTTTTTTAACTATATATATATTTTTTTTTACTATAAGATAAATATATATATAATGTTTTTTACTCTATCAACTTAAGTAAAATATGTTGAGAATATTTATCCAATTTGAACTGATTTAGGATTATTCACCTTTGTATGACAAAAAAAGAAATATATAATATATCCATATTCCCAGACATATAGTAACATATCCTCTTACCTATAGTTCCACATCATATAATAATCATACACCTACACATACCACACACTAACAACACTCTATCAAAACACCAGACCTCATCCACTCCAACACCAACATCCAAACACCACACTCACCTCCAACACTTTCAACACGATCCCAACGAGTTTTAATCCCAAGACCTTCTCAGATGTTGAAAATTGGGTTTTGCCTCCGTAGATTTATGGCCGACGAGCTCATGAACCCTTCCGCCAACCGGACTTAAGGTCGTTCATTTCGGAGTCTCTGGCGCCCGTAAGAATGAACTACGGGCCTGCGAGAGTATTTGCTGATGCTGAACAAACATATTTCTTCTGGTGAACGAGGCTTTGTGAACGAGAGGGAGACAGAGGAGGGTAGAGAGAGAGAGAGAGGGGGGGAGAGAGAAAGGGAGGAGTTAAATAGAGTGGATAGGGAAGAATAGCTGTAGGGGAAGAGGGGGAGAAGAAGAAGAAGATACAGAGAGAGAAAGAGAGAGAGAAAGAGAGAGAGAGAGAGAGAGAGAGAGAGAGAGAGAGAGAGAGAGAGAGAGAAAGAAAGACAGAGAGAGAGAGAAAGAGAGAGAGACAGAGAGACAGAAAATGCCCTTTTTAATCGTAATGTGATCATTATAGTCATCATTTTTCATGTCATTATCACCCTGTTTATTAGTATAAATACAATGATAATCATCAGTCCTATCACTATTAGTCATCTCATCATTTCCTTTTCATTATCATTGTAATCAATGTCATTATTTAAAAAATGAGTAGATCTTTAAAATGAATTAAAATTAGATAAAGAATAAAATAAAATATTGAATAAAAAGTATTAACAGAAAAGGATAAGATCCAAAATTCCTATCTTATATTCCCTCTCTTCCTTCTCCCCTCCCTCCTTCCCTCCCTTCTTTCCCGTATTTTCTTTTCCTCCCCCTTCCTACCCCCCCTTTCCCTTCCCTCCTTCCTTCTCCCACTCCCTCCCTCTCTCTCCCTCCATTCTCCCCTCCCCTCCCTTCCTTCTCCCACCCCCTCCCTCTCTCTCCCTCCATTCTCCCCTCCCTTCCCTTCCTTCTCCCACTCCCTCCCTCTCTCTCCCTCCATTCTCCCCTCCCCTCCCTCCCTTCTCCCACTCCCTCCCACTCTCTCCCTCCATTCTTCCCATTCTTATCCCTTTCTCCCTCCCCCTTATTTTCTCCTACCCCCCTCCCCCTTCCTCCCTTCCCTCCCTCACTTATCCAATACATCCCTTTCCCCTTTTTGTGGTCATTCTACCCCTCCTCCCTATCCCCCCCCAACCCCTAACCTCCCATTCCTCCCCTCCCCTCCCCCCCATTCCCACCCTTCACCACCCCCACCCCACCCCACTCCCCTACTCCCCGCAAATCTCCCCTCTGTTTTTACTCTTTTCCCTTCTCTTTCTCTCTCTAATTCCCCTTTATTCGTCGGTCTGTTGTGTGCCCAATTTTGACCTCTGCCTCACGAATTGGCTATTGCGAGAGCCGTTACAACCTGTTTACGGGATTATGTCTCCCCTTGTTTGTGCCTGGGGGGGGAGGGGGGTAAGGGAGAGGGGAAATAAGGGAGAGAGAGAGGGGGAGAGGGGAAATAAGGGAGAGAGAGGGGGGGAGAGGGGAAATAAGGGAGAGGAGAGAGAGAGAGAGAGGGAGAGGAGAGAGAGAGGGGGGAGAGGGGAAATAAGGGAGAGAGAGAGGGAGAGACGGAGAGATAGAGAGAGGGAGAGAGAGAGAGAGAGAGAGTGAGAGAGAAGGAGAGAGACAGACACACAAAGACAGACAAACAGACATATCCAGACAGACAGACAGAGACAGAGACAAAACCGATGAAACACAAACAGAAACATAGAGAAAGATACATACAAAACAAGCAGAAAATAATTAAAGAAGGGGAGGTGAGAGACGAAAGAGAGGGGGAGGTCACAAGGGAGAGGGGAGAGGGGAGAGGGGAGAGGGACGTGATATGAGGTCATCGAGGGAGATTGGAGGGCGGGAGGGTGACGTCAGATGAGGGGAAACGAGAGGGGAGAAGGGAGAGGCTGTGTGAAGTCACGGGTGATGCAAGGGCGGGGGGGGGGAGATTTGGTGGGGAGAGGGGGGGGAGATTTGGTGGGATGGGGGGGTGTAGGGAGGGTGTGGTGGGGGATATAGTGGGGAGGGGGGGAGGTGATTTAGTGGGATAGAGGGGGGAGGGGTGGGTGGTGTAGGGGGGTGGGGGGATATAGTGGGGGGGAAGTGTAGGGGGGGGAAATAGTGGGGAGGGGGAGGAGAATTGGTGGGATAGAGGGGGTGGGTGTAGGGAGGGTGTGGTGGGGGATATAGTAGGGAGGGGGGGAGGAGCTTTGGTAGGCCGCGGGGGGTGTAACGGGGTGTGGTGGGGGATATAGTGGGGAGGGGGAGGAGAATTGGTAGGATAGAGGGTGGGGTGTGTGGTGGGGGATATAGTGGGGAGGGGAGGAGATTTGGTGGAGGAAGGGAGGGGGGGGAGAATATGAAGGCAGGGAATGAGAAGCGAAAATGAGGTATGGAAACACCGGATGAAAATGAGGGAGTGAGATACAGAGATAAAAAAGGGAAAGTACATACAATGAATACTGTAAAGAATATGTGAAATAAAGAAAAAAAAAATATATGAAAACGAAAATAAAAAAAGATAATGTAGTACTCAAAAAAAGTAAATATGAAAAACGAAAATATGAGGCAGAAAGGAATATATATAAAACTTCAAAATAAGGATAATCTAATGACGAAAATGAGAAAAAAAGAATGAGGAATGAGAACTAAAATAAACGACAAGCGAAATGAAGAAAGACAAAGAGAATCGTAAATAAAGAAAAGAAGAGAGAGAAGAAAAAAAAGAGTAAAATTGAGAACAAAAATAAAGAAATCAGAAAAAAACAAGAGAAAGAAAATGAAAAAGAAGACATAACCGAAATTTAAGATAAAGAGGAGATAAAGACGTGACAACAACAAAGAAAAAACAAAGAAAATAGGAGAACGAAAAATAAGAAAAGAAATTAGACGATTGAAAGAAACAACGTAAAAACATCCAGAGAAGAACAAAAGAACAAAAAAAGAGGGAAATGAGAGGAAGAAATTGATGCCGCGATAATTATTGTTATTTCTCTAATGATAAGGATAATGATAATTATTATTGTTTTGAAAATAATAGTGTTATAATTGCAATCATTACTGTAATTGATATCATCATTGCTGTTCATGTTATCATCATCTGTTATTGTCATCCTTACTACCGTTATTTTGCTGTAGTTGCTGCCGACACTATTATTTACCTTCGCACACATACATATATATATGTATATGTATATATATATATATATATATATATATATATATATATATATATATATATATATATATATATACATATCATATATATATATATATATATATATATATATATATATATATATATATATATATATATATATGTATATATATGCATATATATATATATATGTATATATATATAGATACATATGAATATATACATGTATTTATGTATGTATATGTACACACACACACACACACACACACACACACACACACACACACACATATATATATACATATATATATATATATATATATATATATATATATATATGTATGTATGTATGTATATATATATATATATATATATGAATATATGTATATACATATATATATATATGTATATATATATGTATATATATATACATACATATATACAAACACATATACATATATATACATACACACATATACATATACACATGTATATGCAAGTGTGTATATATGTATATATTTGTATATATATACATATACAAATATGTATATATATATATATATATATATATATATATATATATATATATATATATATATATATAGAGAGAGAGAGAGAGAGAGAGAGAGAGAGAGAGAGAGAGAGAGAGAGAGAGAGAGAGAGAGAGAGCTACAGACAAACAAAAAACAAACAGAGAAAAGATACAGAGAGATGATGATAAGCGAAGCAAAGAAAAAGATACAACGAAAAAAAATCTAATTAACACAAAGACACACACC
>NC_091567.1:3565309-3570309 GCF_042767895.1 Penaeus vannamei
CCTTGGGATATCCATAGCGCCAATCATCACAGGAAACCGGTCATGTCCCCAAGCCCCCGTGTGCGTGTGTGGGGGATGCGTGTGCACGTGTGTGTACGAGTGCGTGTGTGTGAAGGGGTGTGTGTGGGGGGGGGGGAGGGGAGGGAAGGGGAGGTGTTTGTGTGTGTGTGTGGAGGGAAGGGGAGGTGTTTGTGTGTGTGTTTGTGGAAGGAAGGGGGGGTGTTTGTATGTGTTTGTATGTGTGTGTGCGTGTGTGTGTGTAAGTTTGTGTGTGTGTATGTGTGTGTGTGTGTGTGTGTGTGTGTGTGGAGGGAAGGGGAGGTGTTTGCGTGTGTGTGTGTATGTGTGTGTGGAAGGAAAGGGGGTGTTTGTGTATGTGTGTGATTGCAGTGGGATGGTGATGATGGTGATAACTGAAAAGCGATAATAAGGATGATAATTATTGTTGATATTGGATTGTCATGTTATCATTATCATTATCATTATTATTATGATTGTCATTTCTGTCCTTGATAATCGTTATCATTATTACTACTATGATTGTCATTATCACTGTTATTACTACAATTATCATTATCTTTAACACTATTATTATTATCATTATTATCATTGTTATCAATATTATCATTATCATTATTATCATTGTTATTAATATTATCATTATCATTATTATCATTATTATTAATATTATCATTATCATTATTATTAACATTATCATTATCATTATTATCATTTTATCATCATCATCGCTATTATTGATACTACTATTATTACTATTATCATCAATATTATCCTTATCATTATCATAATAACTGCTATTATCATTAACGTCATTATCATTATTACTATCTTCATAATCTTCATCGTCATTATTGTCATTGATTTGATTATCCTTGTAATTATCATTATTATTATTGTTATTATTACTGATATTATTCTTATTACTAGTAGTAGTAGCAGTAGTATCATTATTGTTATCATCATTATCATTATAATCAACATGATCATCATTATTGTTAGCATTATCACTATTAACGTTATTATCATTACCATGATTATTATCATTATCATTATTATCATTATCATCATCGTTATTATTACCATTATCATCGTTTTTTATTATCATTATCATTATTATCATTATTATTATATTCATCATCATTATCATTATTATTATTATATTCATCATCATTATCATTATTATATTCATCACCATTCTCATTATTATTTTCATCGTTATTATCATTATTGTCATTATTTCCTCCACCAAGAAGGCTATATTTTTGTTAGCGTTGGTTAGTCAGTTAGACAGTTTGGAAGCTAATTCGAAGAACTTATGAACAAATCTTCATGATTTTTTTTACCAGAACATTAACCAGACAAAGTAATCAAAATCTTAGCGGGTGTTCTTGGCCGTCTTGTTAAGGTCGAGCGTCAACTCCCTCTGGGTTCGAGGTCGAGGTCGAGGTCGCTGAAAGGTCCTACTGCACGGGCAGACAGACCCGAAGGAAGGGTGAACTTGTCTGCTTTCACGACGTCTTCCTAGTAGTCGTCCTAGCTGGGGCAGAACCTGGTCCGTCATTGATAGAATCGTTATTATCCGTATCATTATTACTAGCATTGCTATTGTTGTTATCGTGTTATTATTATTATCAATATCATTATTACTATCATTATTATTATTGTTATCGTGTTATTATTATTATCAGTATCATTATTACTATCATTGCTATTATTGTTATCGTATTATTGTTATTATCAATATCATTATCACTATCATTGCTATTATTGTTATCGTATTATTATTATTATCTATATCATTATTACTAGCATTGTTATTATTGTTATCGTATTATTATTATTATAAATATCATTATTACTATCATTATTATTATTGTTATCGTATTATTATTATTATCAATGTCATTATTACTATCATTACTATTATTGTTATCGTATTATTATTGTTATCAATATCATTATTACTATCATTACTATTATTGTTATCGTATTATCATTGTTATTAATATCATTATTACTATCATTACTATTATTGTTCTCGTATTATTATTATTATCAGTATCATTATTACTAGCATTACTATTATTGTTATCGTATTATTATTATCATCAATATCATTATTACTATCATTACTATTATTGTTATCATTATCATTATTATTATCATTATTATTATTATTATCATTATTGGTATGTTATAGATAAAGGGTATTTTTTAAATTCTATGTAGATTAATATATCTGCAAAGAGAGACTATAAATATCAGATTGAAAAGAGGCAATTACTTTGTTATCTAAAATATTTAATTTACCTTTCTAGAGATGTCTGTACATTAGATTATATTAAATAAGATCATATCATAATATCACAGTATAGTTCTAAGATTAAATATCGTTATACTTTCTAATATATCAACAGAGAATAGATTATAAAAAGATATTTTGTCTAATGGCTTCACTGCATAATGAAATGTTATGAACATGTCCCGTAGACTTTTCACATGAAGTTTATTGGAATAATTAATTTAATAAGAAAATATGAAAGGAAAGGAAATGAAGGAGGAGGAAAGAGTGAAAGTCGAGGAAGAAAGGAGAAGAGAGAGAATCAAAGAAGGAAAAATCAAAGAATAGGAGAAAGAGAGAGAATAGAGAACGAATAAAAATATATATAACAAAAAAATTCACTTCGATTTATTTATAGATTATATTGATTTATATACTAATCTTGCGTTAGATTTTTCTCTTACTTTTATACATGAATTGAATAAATCTATATTCAGATTGTACGTTATCTTTTTTACTTATATCTATATATAAATTAGATTCATATAAAGATTTTAAGTTCAATATTTCTCTTACAGTTACAAATATATCTAATAAAATTATATACTAATCTAACGATATATTTTTCACATCCTATCAATTTCTTAACAGCCAATCAAACAAATCCACAATAAGAAAAGAAAAAAAAACACCAACACACAAACAAACCACAAAAAAAGAGGAAAAAAAGAGTCCACCTTCATAGCACTTCATTGCCCCCAAATTACAGCCTAGCCCCCTACAAGATCCCAAACCTCGCCCTTATTCAGAACTATCATAAAGACCGCATATTTTCTCGCCCTATCCGTCACCTGCCATGGACGTATCCGAAGTAAGTAGTGGACACACACATTTACATACCCATTATAGGCCCGGTGACCCCCCTATCGTTCCCCCTACCCCCCCCTTTACAAAATATACCCATTATAGGCCCTGTGACCCCCTATCTTCCCCCTACTCCCCCCCTTTACAAAATATACCCATTATAGGCCCGGTGACCCCCCTATCGTTCCCCCTACCCCCCCCCCTTTACAAAATATACCCATTATAGGCCCTGTGACCCCCTATCGTTCCCCCTACCCCCCCCTCTTTACAAAATATACCCATTATAGGCCCTCTGACCCCCCTATCCCCTATGGTTCCCCTACCCCCCCCCCCTCCCCTACAATACATACCCATTATAGGCCCTCTGACCCCCCTATCGTTCCCCCTACCCCCTACCCACCACCCCCACCCCCTACAAAAATGCCCGGGTTCATATAGTGTGAGTCAACATCCGCGGTCACAACGGGTAGTCTGAACGGAAGTAGTGCAAACAGAGAGAACGGTTAACGGGTGAACGGATATTTAGAAGACAGAACGGCCAACGGGTGTCATTAACAGAGAGAACGGCCAACGGGTGTCTTAAAGCAGACAGAACGGCCAACGGGTGTCATAAACAGACAGAACGGCCAACGGGTGTCATTAACAGAGAGAACGGCCAACGGGTGTCTTAAAGCAGACAGAACGGCCAACGGGTGTCATAAACAGACAGAACGGCCAACGGGTGTCATTAACAGAGAGAACGGCCAACGGGTGTCTTAAAGCAGACAGAACGGCCAACGGGTGTCATAAACAGACAGAACGGCCAACGGGTGTCATTAACAGAGAGAACGGCCAACGGGTGTCTTAAAGCAGACAGAACGGCCAACGGGTGTCATAAACAGACAGAACGGCCAACGGGTGTCATAAACAGACAGGACGACCAACGGGTGTCATAAACAGACAGAACGGCCAACGGGTGTCATAAACAGACAGAACGGCCAACGGGTGTCATAAACAGACAGGACGGCCAACGGGTGTCATAAACAGACAGAACGGCCAACGGGTGTCATAAACAGACAGAACGGCCAACGGGTGTCATAAACAGACAGGACGACCAACGGGTGTCATAAACAGACAGAACGGCCAACGGGTGTCATAAACAGACAGAACGGCCAACGGGTGTCATAAACAGACAGAACGGCCAACGGGTGTCATAAACAGACAGAACGGCCAACGGGTGTCATAAACAGACAGGACGGCCAACGGGTGTCATAAACAGACAGAACGGCCAACGGGTGTCATAAACAGACAGAACGGCCAATGGGTGTCATATACAGACAGAACGGCCAACGGGTGTCTTAAAGCAGACAGAACGGCTAACGGGTGTCATAAACAGACAGAACGGCCAACGGGTGTCATAAACAGACAGAACGGCCAACGGGTGTCATAAACAGACAGAACGGCCAACGGGTGTCATAAACAGACAGAACGGCCAATGGGTGTCATATACAGACAGAACGGCCAACGGGTGTCATAAACAGACAGAACGGCCAACGGGTGTCATAAACAGACAGAACGGCCAACGGGTGTCATAAACAGACAGAACGGCCAACGGGTGTCATAAACAGACAGAACGGCCAACGGGTGTCATAAACAGACAGAACGGCCAACGGGTGTCATAAACAGACAGGACGACCAACGGGTGTCATAAACAGACAGAACGGCCAACGGGTGTCATAAACAGACAGAACGGCTAACGGGTGTCATTAACAGAGAGAACGGCCAACGGGTGTCTTAAAGCAGACAGAACGGCCAACGGGTGTCATAAACAGACAGAACGGCCAATGGGTGTCAT
>NC_091567.1:3577809-3580309 GCF_042767895.1 Penaeus vannamei
GCTTAATAGAGGACGATTGGGGATAAAATTGGGGTTGGGCCTTTGTGGGGAAAGAGGAGTGACAATCTTATGATTATGGGAGGTGGGGAGAAGTGTTCACGGGGAAGAATTAGAGAGAGAGATGAGGAAGGAACCCCCTCCTCTCAGAAATAGGGGAAGGAACCCCCTCCTCTCAGATATAGGGGAAGGAACCCCCTCCTCTCAGATATAGGGGAAGGAACCCCCTCCTCTCAGAAACAGGAGGGGGTTGCATATGAAGCTTAGCGAATTATGCGGTTAATGATAGCAAGAACATGCAACCTTAAAATCCCAGTTAAACCCAATATGACGAATTATACATTGCAAATGGCAGACTTGCAAGAGGAGGATGCACAGGAGAGGCCAAGTTAGAGACAGCTAGGAATTAAGACAATGAGGGAGAAGAAGAAGAAGAAGAAGAAGAAGACAGTGAAGGAGAAGAAGAAGAAGAAGAAGACAGTGAAGGAGAAGAAGAAGAAGAAGAAGACAGTGAAGGAGAAGGAGAAGAAGAAGACAGTGAAGAAGAAGAAGAAGAAGACGATGAAGGAGAAGAAGAAAAAGAAGACAGTGAAGGAGAAGAAGAAGACAGTGAAGGAGAAGATGAAGAAGAAGACGATGAAGGAGAAGAAGAAGAAGACAGTGAAGGAGAAGAAGAAGAAGAAGAAGACAAAGAAGGAGAAGAAGAAGAAGACAGTGAAGAAGAAGAATAAGGCGACGAAGGAGAAGAAGAAGACAATGAAGGAGAAGAAGAAGGCGACGAACGAGAAGAAGAAGAAGACAATGAAGGAGAAGAAGAAGAAGACAAAGAAGGAGAAGGAGAAGAAGAAGAAGAATAGGGCGACGAAAGAGTAGAAGAGAAATAATTTTGGAGACAAATAGGGAATAGTGAGGCAATGACATGTATATCAATTAACTATACTGATAATTATGAAGAATATAGTTACGATAAAAAGATGGTGTTACATGGCAGTGATATTATTTGTGTCTTTTAACGGACTGGTAACATTTTAGTAGTTTTGGCTGTATAACAGGGGCCAAGATGTCAAATTATATATTTTCGTGGAATGCTAAAAAAGGAAGTCTGAATGGAAAATAACAAATATTCATTAAACATCAGATTGCTAAATATATATATATATATATATATATATATATATATATATATATATATATATATATGTGTGTGTGTGTGTGTGTGTGTGTGTGTGTGTGTGTGTGTGTGTGTGTGTATGTGTGTGTGTGTGTGTGTGTGTGTGTGTGTGTGTGACGGGTCCATGAATATACAAACCTGTATGCATCTTTACCTGAACCGAATGCCCAAATACACACACACACATACACTCCCCCACACACAAACACACACACACACACACAAACACAAACACCCCCCCCACATACACATACCCCCCCCCCCCGCCGCCCACACACACACATACACTAACACCCCCCCGCACACAAACACACACAAACACACTCAAACATTCGCACACATCCGCACAACACCTACAAAGGGTATGTAAACACCCCACCCACCCACCCCACCCCCCTCGCCCCCCCACTACCCCCCCACTACCTCCTGGCACCCACAGGCACCCACAGGCACTCTGAGGCACCCACAGGCACTCTGAGGCACCCACAGGCACTCTGAGGCACCCACAGGCACTCTGAGGCACCCACAGGCACCCACAGGCACTCTGAGGCACCCACAGGCACTCTGAGGCACCCACAGGCACTCTGAGGCACCCACAGGCACTCTGAGGCACCCACAGGCACTCTGAGGCACCCACAGGCACCCACAGGCACTCTGAGGCACCCACAGGCACTCTGAGGCACCCACAGGCACTCGGAGGCACCCACAGGCACTCTGAGGCACCCACAGGCACTCTGAGGCACCCACAGGCACCCACAGGCACCCACAGGCACCCACGGGCACTCTGAGGCACCCACAGGCACCCATAGGCACCCATAGGCACTCTGAGGCACCCGCGGGCACCCACAGGCACTCTGAGGCACCCACAGGCACTCTGAGGCACATGACAGACTTGTGGTCTTTCATTCGTCCGACATAATGTTGAAGGAAAGGTTAGTGTGCAATTTTTTTCTTGCATTTTTTTTCTGCAATATCGGTCCAGAGATGACTTTGATATTTGCAAGTGTAAACATCGTATAGTTAATTTGATTGTTTCATCAAGTACTTTCAATAAATGAAGATGATGATTGTTATTGTTATTATGATTGTTATTATTTTATTATCTTTATGATTATTTATCATTATCATTATTATCGTTGTTGTTTTTACTGTATTATAAGCATTAGCATCATCATTATCATTATAATTCTATGATTATTATCATTATCATTATCCTCATTCTCATTATTTTCTTCATTGTTGTTGTTTTTGTTATTGTTGTTGTTATTATTATCATTATCATTATCGGTATTATGAATATCATGAATATCATCATAATTATTGTTATCAGCA
>NC_091567.1:3585309-3587809 GCF_042767895.1 Penaeus vannamei
AGAAAAGAAAAGAAGAGGGGAAGCAGGTGGGGAACAGAGGGGAGGGGACAAGTAGGATAAAGAGGGGAGATGACGAGGGGAAGGAAAGGGACAGGTGGGTGGCTTAGGGATGAGGAGTTTGAAGAGGGGAGAGAAAAAAAGTGCATGGGACAATTTTTATTATATAATATTTGATAAAAGATTAATAACTGTATGACAAACAGCCTCTGATGTTATCATATATATTTCATCATAAAAATCTGATTTAAGATTAATAACTGCATAACAAACAGTTTGTGATGTTATCTTATATATTTCATCATAAAAATCTGATTTAAGATTAATAACTGCATAACAAACAGTCTGTGATGTTATCATATATATTTCATCATAAATATCATATCCATCTATGTTGTTTTTTCATATTTCTATATTTTTCTTTTTTCGTAAATAAAATTCTAATTCAGAACAACTTAATGTCCACAAAAAAGGTTCTGAAAATCACATTATATTACATTTATTCCACATGTCTATCATTTCCATAATAAGAGGATTAATTACTCAATGTACTAGGTTAAATAATTAAATTGTACTAGATTAAATAATATATTAGGCACCATCACGCCTCAGTTGATAATAATGATAATAAAGATAATAGCAATAAGAAGAATAATTATAAGAATGATGAAGATGATGATAATGATAATGGTGACAATAATAATAATAATCCTAATTATAATGATGATTATAACAATAACAATGATGACGCTAATCACAATGACGATGAAAAAGATTTCAGTGATAATGATAATAATAGTGATCATAATAATAATAATAGTGATGATAATAATGATAATCATAATAGTAATAATAATGATAATGGTAATAGTAATGATACTAATAACATCAACAATAATGATAATTACAATAATAATTATAGTAATAATAATAACACTAATAATAATAATAATAATAATAATGATAATAAAAGTATTAAGGATAAAAACAATAACAAAAATAATAATGACAATAATAATAATAACAATAATAGCAATGATGATAAAAATTATAATAATGATGATAATAATAACAATAACAATAACAATAATAATGATGATGATGATGATGATGAAGATGATAATAATAATGATATTAATAATAATAATGATGATGATGATGATGAAGATGATGATAATGATAATAACAATGATAATAATAATAATAATGATAATGATGGTGATGAAGATAATAATAATAATAATAATAATAACAATAATAATAATAATAATAATAATAATAATAAATAATAACAATAATAATAACAACAACAATCCTCATGATAAAAGGAAAACAAAACTCCGGCTCCCTCGATTCCCCAGATAATTCAAGGAATCGAACAGGAGGCGAAGGAGGCCAGAGAATCAGCTTAAGGAAGGCACAAAGAAGACCCTCTCTTCTCCCCTTCCCCTCCCCCCCCCCTCTCTTTTCCTCTTTCCTCTTCTTCTCCACTCTTTTTGGTCTCTTTTTCCTTCTCTTTTGTCTCTTTTTTTTTGTTTTCCCTCTATTTTTCTGCTTTTTTTTCCTCAACCTCAGTATTTTTCCCTTATTTTTCTTGTTTTTTCTCGTTTTTTCTCGTTTTTTTTACCTTTTCTCCCTTCTTTTCCCGTCTTCTTCTCTCTCGCCTGTCTTTCCCCTCTTTTTCCCTTCTCCCCTTCTTTTCTAGTCTTCTTCCCTCTCCCAATTTTCTCATTCTTTTCCCTCTCCCCTCTTTTCTCCTTTTTCCCTCTCCCCTCTTTTCTCTTTTTTCCCTCTCCCCTTCTTTTCTCATTTTTTTCTCTCTCTCCCTCTTTGATAGTCTTTTTCCCTCTCCACTCTTTTCTCTATTTTCCTCTTCTCCCTCTGATTCCCTCTTCTCTCTTTTCCCATCACTTTCCCCTTTCTTTCGCTCTCTTTTTTCCTCTTCCCTTAAACCCCTCCCCTTCTTCTCTCTTACCTTTTATTTCCATTATCTGTATCTCTTCTATACGTGATCTAATTCACTGTGTTCTCTGGCTTTACTTTCTTCCTCTCTTCCATTTTCTTTGTTATTTCTATTCTTTATTACTCTCTTTGATCTTTCTTCCTCTTCCTCCTTTCTTCCTACTTCTTCATTGGTCCTGCATTTTTCCTCCTTCATTCATCCTCTTCTACCCCTTCCTACTCTCCCCCCTCCCTGACATCATTCCCTCCCCACTCCTCCCTATCCCCTCTTCCCAACCCTCTCCACTCCCTTCATCCTCTCCTACCACCCCCTTCCCCTTCCCCCTCCCCTCTTCCTCACCCCCTCCATTCCCTCCGCTCCCTCCATCCTTTCCAACCTCCCTTCCCTCCCCCTCCCTCTTCCTCACCCCCTCCCTCCATCCTCTTCCAACCACCCTCCCCTGTTCCCCACCTCCTCTCCTCCCTCACTCCACCCCCTCCCTCCATCCTCTCCCCTTCCCTCCCCTCCCTCCTTCCACCTCCTCATTCCACCCCCTCTCCT
>NC_091567.1:3610309-3612809 GCF_042767895.1 Penaeus vannamei
ACAGATACAAAGAGAAAGAGAGAATCAGAGATAGGGTAAGAGTGAGAGAGAGAGAGAATCAGGGATAGGGTAAGAGTGAGAGAGAGAGAGAATCAGAGATAGGGTAAGAGTGAGAGAGAGAGAATCAGAGATAGGGTAAGAGTGTGTGTGTGTGAGAGAGAGATAGACAGACAGAGAGTGAAAAAGAGAGAGAGACAGACAGACAGACAAACAGACATAGAAAGAGACTGAGAGAAAACCAAACACCTACACAATACCAAAGGGAGAGAACCAAAAACACACACACAAACACAGAAACAGAACCAGAGAAAGAGAGACAGAAACAAAGAAAGAGAGAAAGAGAGAGAGAGCGAGCGAGAGAGAGAGAGAGAGAGAGAGAGAGAAACAGAGAGAGAGAGAGAGAGAGAGAGAAGCAGACAGAGAGAGAGAGAGAGACAGACAGAGACAGAGACAGACAGAAACAAAGAGAGAGAGAGCGAGAGAGGGAGAAGCAGACAGACAGAGACAGACAGAAACAAAGAGAGAGAGAGAGAGAGAGACAGAGACAAAGAGAGAGAGAGAGAGCGAGAGAGAGAGAGAGAGAGAGAGAGAGAGCGAGAGAGAGAGAGAGAGAGCACGAGGAAGACAGCTGTGGTAAGAGAGACAGCATTGGTGGCTGAAACATCAGCTTTAACCGAGCCTCACGCGTATCTCTCGCGACCTGTTCTATATGTCATATCATATGGCACGACTCTGCTGTGGGGGCGAGTAGATAGATAGATAGACAGGTTGATAGGTAGATAGATAGGCAGTGGATATGGACACTGATAGATAGATAGATAGATAGGTAGATAGGCAGTGAATATGGACATTGATAGATAGATAGATAGGTAGATATGTAGCACGACTCTGCTGTGGGGGCGAGTAGATAGATAGATAGGTAGATAGTTAGATAGATAGGTAGATATGTAGGTAGTGGATATGGACATTGATAGATAGATAGATAGATAGATAGGTAGAGAGGTAGATAGATAGGCAGTGGATATGGACACTGATAGATAGATAGATAGATAGGTAGATAGGCAATGAATATGGACATTGATAGATAGATAGATAGATAGGTAGATATGTAGGCAGTGGATATGGACACTGATAGATAGATAGATAGATAGGTAGATAGGCAGTGGATATGAACATTGATAGATAGATAGGTTCATAGATAGGCAGTGAATATGGACATTGATAGATAGATAGGTTGATAGATAGATATGTAGGCAGTGGATATGGACACTGATAGATAGATAGGCAGGTAGATAGACAGATAGAGGTAGATAGATAGGAAGTGAACATGGACATTGATAGATAGATAGGTTGATAGATAGATATGTAGGCAGTGGATATGGACACTGATAGATAGATAGGCAGGTAGATAGACAGATAGAGGTAGATAGATAGGAAGTGAATATGGACATTGATAGATAGATAGATAGATAGATAGAGAGGTAGATGGAGAGGCAGTGCATATGGACATTGATAGATAGATAGATAGACAGATAGATGGAGAGGTAGATAGATAGGAAGTGAATATGGACATTGATAGATAGATAGTTAGATAGGTAGGGAATATGGACATTGTCTGCTTGATAGATAGATAGACAGATAGATAAGTAGATAGACAGATAGATAGGTAGATAGACAGATAGGTAAATAGATAGTCATTGAATATGGACATTGATAGATAAATAGATAGGGACGCAGGTAGATAGGCAGATAGAGGTAAATAGATAGGAAGTGAATATGGACATTGTTAGATGAATAGATAGATAGACAGATAAAGAGGTAGGTAGATAGACTGGCAGTGAATTTGGACATTGCCAGAGTGATAGATAGGTAGATAGATATGAAATTAATATAGACATTGCTAGGTTGATAGATCGATAGATATATAGCAAGTGAATGTGGCCATAGATAGACAGATAGATAGAGGGATAGATACGCATAGATAGATGGATAGATACGCGTAGATAGATGGATAGGAACTGAATATGGACATTGTTAGATTGATAGGTAGAAAGTGAATAAATAGACAATGATAGATTTATAGCTGGATAGATGGATAGATAATGAGTGGATAGGCTTTGACGATTAAAAGATTAAAGATATAGATAGATAGACACTGATAGAATGGTAGAAAGATAGATAGATAGATGGCGTATAAATAGACTTTGAAGGATAAATAGATGTAAAGTGAATTAATAGCGAATAGAATTAATAGATAATCGGATAGATACATAGATGGTGTAATAATATAGACATTGATAGATAGACTGATAGATAGTTAGATAGATAAACAGTGAATATGTACACTACTAGACTGATAGATAGAAAGTGCACGGAGAGGTGGATAGATGGATAGGTAGAGGTGTAGATAGACAGAGGTATACGTGATAGACAGATAGATAGGTAGATAGATAGAGCAAATGTATGACTAGAGACAATAAATAGATATGAAGAGACGGAC
>NC_091567.1:3627809-3632809 GCF_042767895.1 Penaeus vannamei
TTTAAGGGTTTACATTATTCCTACAAGACAGAAGAGACACGTTCCATTTTTTTTTTTTTCAGGCAAATATGACATCCGACAAGAGATTTCACAAAGAAACTAAAAACAGGACAAATGAACGAATAATTGAATAAATAAATAATAAATAAATTGAATAAATAACGCCATTACTCGAGTCATTCCTGACTGGATGACACCGACGCTTGGCACAAAAAATTCTCCTGGAATGTTCTTTCTGTTCTACAAGGTGATAATGGCAAAGGCTTTTTTTTATCTAATTATCCGAATTAATTAAGACTGACCATCAATTTGACTTCGGAATTTTTTTATATGAAGTGGATCGAAAATTCGTGGAGTTGGGTTTAGCAGACGTCAAACTCATGTGCATCTAATCATTCGTAATTAAAATGATTCCTTAGTTAAGAGTAAATTTCTATCGTTACTTCGTTCCAAGGGGGGGGGGGATACATGAGGGGGGGGGGTTAAATCGCACTAAACGTATGACATTATCACAGTAAGACTCGGTTGTGTGGGATCCTTCAAAGTGTCAAGCAGCTGCAGTCGTGACAGCTCCAGAACGACAGTGACAGCGCCAGGGAGAAGGGGGGGAAATGCCTTCGTTTTCGGGGTCGAATATCTTCGGAAGTTTTATCGAAGTTTTGGGGTCTAAATTTACCTCTGATATTTACGTTACGTGGTCTATGTTTTATATCAACGTAATCGAGAGATGATTTTTTAATATCAAGTTGTAGAATTAGCTAATGTGATACGTAACGTGACGGGAATTGACATCAAGGAACTCGTGAGGCATTCTTCCCTGCTGACACCGCCTCGACTGACGTTCTGTACTGCTGATTATGCAGCTGCAGCCTTCTGATGAAAGCTTTGACGGTCACAGAGATATTGCTTATCTCTACTGATAGCCAGATGGTTTGTTTTAACAACCGCTTAAACTCTGATATATTTTTATTTGGAAAGTTAAGTGAAACCATGTCTGAATGATAGCAAGATAGTGTGATACCACAGGCCAAGCGACAGACAAGCCTCTTGTTGCTAAGGCCGGATTTGCTTTTTGATAAAGAAGAGAACAAAAAAAATGGTCTTTTCCCAGGTTTATTTTTTATAAAAAACAAAATAAGATTCAATAACAAATACATGAAAAAATATACATATACTACTAAATCTACCAGATCATAGTTTTAACAGAAAAAAAAACAAAGAGAACCAGATGCATGTTGGAGAGATGGTGAAAAGGAAAACAAGAACATTTCTTGGCCTTGGTGGAAGTCTCGTGTTCGGGCGCGGCAGTTCAGTACTTCGATGTTTCGGGGGATTTCCGGTCTATGAAGCTCAGGGTTTGTGAACGGAAAGGTTACACACACGACTTCGGGATATGTGCGTGCAGGTCAGGTCGCCCTCGCCGCCGCCTATCGCCACGAACGGCCGGCGACGCGACGAGAGGCCATGACGGGAAGTTATTAATTTTTTGTTACGAAAAGGAAGCCGAAACGGGAATTAACTCTGCCATTGTTGTTGTAATTTCAACGTGAAGTGTAACATCATGATAGAAGAAGGGCTGACAAATTAAAAAGAGTTATGCATTTTTCTTTTTCTTTTTGGTCTTAGAAAAATATGAAAATATATTTCTTTAGGAGTGTACATCCAAGGCTAACAAAAGAATGAGAGATTAAAAACCCGACAACGGCCACTACATAAAACATGGTTGAGAAATGACAATAATAATAGATGCGAGAAAAAGGAGAGACACACACATAACGAAGCATCGTGGGCATAGATCATAACGGGGGACAGTTTCCGATTACGAATACCGGCCGGGCTGGAAGTGGCCGCTAAACCCTCTCTCTCTCGACAAGCCATCTGCCATACCACTACCAGATAAGCTCACACAGCTCAGGACTCCACAACGTACCTCATTATTTACGTTTTTTTTTCTCTCTCTTATCTTCTACAGAATGCTGCCGGAACGACCTGCAGACTCTCCACACACTGGACATTCACACATTATTTACAGGGGTCGGGTGGGCGAGGTGTTGAGGGGATCACCACCCCCGCCCACATCAGAGGGGCGTGGTGGTGTGGTGGTAGAGCGGCGGCGGGTAGTATCCCCCGTGGTCGCCGCCCATGCCGTGGTGCGAGGGCGTGGCGGTGGAGGCAGGAGGCAGAGGACTCAAATACCCGCCATAGGAGTCCTTGTTCTCGGCTGCGATGATGGAGGTGATGCTGAAGGGGTGGGCGGGAGCGGGGTAGTTCTTGAGGTGGTCGTAGTCCTTCAGGTGGCCGCTGTAGTCCTTCAGATAGCCGCCGTAGTCCTTCAGGTGTCCGTTGGAGTAATCCTTCAGGTAGGCGGAGGCGGTGTAGTCCTTCAGGAGGGACGGATGGAGGGGCGGCGCGGCGTGTAGGTCATGGGCGGTCGGTGTGCCGAGATGGGCGGCCTGATGCTGCTGTTGCTGCTCCTGCTGTTGCTGCTGCTGTTGCTGTTGTTGCTGCTGCTGCTGTTGCTGCTGCTCGGCGGTGTACTTGTCGGCCACGCTGACGGAGGGCGGCGGCATCTGGTAGCCCGCCTCCGGAGGCTCCAGCTTGGTGGCGGCCTCCAGGAGCTGGGTCATGCCCGACACGGGGTCGCTGGGCGGCGGCTGCTGCTGGCTCACGTGGGCGTGGTGGCCGTTATGCAGGCCGTGGCCATGGCCGGGCGAGGCCAGCGCCGTCTCCATCTTGGAGTCGGCCTCGTCGCTGCTCTCCTGCTTGGTGGGCGCCGAGCTGGGGCTCTGGTGCTGCGTCTGGCCCTGGTGCGGCGTCTTGGTGGTGCGGAGCGCCTCCTTCTTCTCGCACTTGAAGCGCTTCTGGCGGCGGAGGTAGCAGCCGTTCTCGAACATGTTGCCCGAGTCGGGGTGCAGCGACCAGAAGGAGCCCTTGCCCGGCTTGTCGGGCGTCCTGGGGATCTTGATGAAGCAGTCGTTGAAGGAGAGCGAGTGGCGGATGGAGTTCTGCCACCGCTGCTGGTTCTGCCGGTAGTACGGGAACAGGTCCATGATGAACTGGTAGATCTCCGACAGGGTCACCATCTTGTTGGGGGAGTTCTGGATGGACATGGTGATGAGGGAGATGTACGAGTAGGGCGGCTTGGCGTGCGTGTACGAGCGCCGGTACGTCTTGTCCTGCCGCGCCCTCTGCAGCGCCGACGAGACGGGACTGTCGGGTTCCTGCAGCTCCCGCCCGTACGGCACCATCTGGTTCATGCCGCCCATGCCGCTCATGCACCCGCTCATGCCGTTCATCTGTTGCATGGAACTGTTCATGGGCGGAAAAGCGCCCATGCCCGTCATCCCTGGACTCATACACTGGCCGCCCATGCCCATGGCCCCAATACCTGTCATGGAAGACGAGAAGTCCATGTTGGGCGGCAGGCGCTGCTGGTACGTGTTCATGCCCATCATGCTGTTCATGGAGTTCATGCCGTACGTCGTTTGCGACATGGGCGACACGGGGGGCGCCGCCGAACTCATGGGCGTCATGGTGTCACTGTATAACTTCTGGGACAACATGGTGGCCCGCTTCACAACACTACTGGAGACACTGTCTACACGCACCGATCACGCACTGTACATATTCCTCCGGCGGGACTTGTGCAGGCGAGCAACAGGACACAACAAAACACCGTGACTGTTGTCGCCACGGAGGGTCACGCCGGCCACACGCAGCTCAACAGGTCAACTAAGGTCGCGTAGCCAACACTCACAGCACAGTTCACGGCGAGAGTCTACGGCAAATTGAATGACCAAACACTTATCCTAATCATATGTGTACGTTTCTCAGTTTAACTTGGTCTTGTTTAATTCTGTGATCAGCAAAAGTACTTGTAGCACTCACAGACAGTAATAAGCGCACGGTTGGCCCTAACCCTGAGTAAATACACGGATGTTTGGGCAGAATAAAGACGCTCCGCCCCGTGAAGTGACTACGGCGAGAGCGCGGATCTGATTGGCCGGGAGGAACCGATGGGCGTCACCGTCCACGCTAAGCTCCTCCCTCCTGCTCGGTCACCCGGCAACGAGCGCGAGGGGGCGGGGACTCTCTTGGCTCCTCCCACCGGCGGACGTACGCGAGCAGCCCGGCGAGAGCTCACACCGGCGCACAGTCCCGATACGCACTGAGGACGCAGCGAGGCCGGCGGGTCGCTCTCGATCATTGCAAGAGTCGCCACCAGTCTGGTTCCGAGAGCGACGGTCCCTCCGCTGCTGCTGGCTGGCCGGACTCCATGCGCAGTTCCCCCCCCCCCCATTCCGTAGCGCTTTTTTGCTTGTTGCTCCCGAGTACATTTCCGGTAATACTAACATACACACCGCGAGTTTATTGCGGGTTACACATTTCGTTAGCGATTTAGGTTAATGCGCCGCACGGAATGGCGAACGCAGCGACTCGACGTAACTTTACCTCTGGTCCTCCCTTATCGCCGAAACGTACTATGGCCTCCGAGTTCCATTGCGTTTCATTCTCGATCGACACCTCTCCCATTTTCGCATTTTTCTGCTTCCTCGTTTATCGCCGGGTTTTCGTTTCCTCTCTTTCGCCGCGCCTTGTCCGTGTGTTGTCTTTCTCCCAGACGTAATCGTCATATTTTTCTTATCGCTTAATCTCTCTTATCATTATCTCTAAATAATTCATTTTATCACAACACTGTGATTATTTCCGATTATTGTTATACGTATTTTTATGTTATATGGTAGTTTATTATCCCTTTCATTTCATAAATATGTTTGATGATCACACTGTAGATAAACGAAGATAATAATCCTATAATTCATATTATTATTATTATTATTATTATTATTATTATTATTATTATTATTATTATTATTATTATTATTATTATTATTATTATTATTATTATTATCATCAGTATTAGTATATTATTATCATCAGTATTAGTATATTATTATCATCAGTATTACTATATTATTATGATATCATTATTGTTATTA
>NC_091567.1:3642809-3645309 GCF_042767895.1 Penaeus vannamei
TATTTATCTCTTTATCTCTTTATCTCTTTATCTCTTTATCTCTTTATCTCTTTATCTCTTTATCTCTTTATCTCTTTATCTCTTTATCTATTTATCTATTTATCTATTTATCTATTTATCTATTTATCTATTTATCTATTTATCTATTTATCTATTTATCTATTTATCTATTTATCTATTTATCTATTTATCTATTTATCTATTTATCTATTTATCTATTTATCTATTTATCTATTTATCTATTTATCTATTTATCTATTTATCTATTTATCTATTTATCTATTTATCTATTTATCTATTTATCTATTTATCTATTTATCTATTTATCTATTTATCTATTTATCTATTTATCTATTTATCTATTTATCTATTTATCTATTTATCTATTTATCTATTTATCTGTTTATCTATTTATCTATTTATCTATTTATCTATCTATCTATCTATCTATCCATTTATCCATTTATCTATTTATCTATTATATAGTTATCTAGTTATCTAGCCATCTATCTATCTATCTATCTATCTATCTATCTATCTATCTATCTATCTATCTATTTATCTATTTATCATCTATTTATCTATTTATCTATTTATCTATTTATCTATTTATCTCTTTATCTCTTTATCTCTTTATCTCTTTATCTCTTTATCTCTTTATCTCTTTATCTCTTTATCTCTTTATCTCTTTATCTCTTTATCTATTTATCTATTTATCTATTTATCTATTTATCTATTTATCTATTTATCTATTTATCTATTTATCTATTTATCTATTTATCTATTTATCTATTTATCTATTTATCTATTTATCTATTTATCTATTTATCTATTTATCTATTTATCTATTTATCTATTTATCTATTTATCTATTTATCTATTTATCTATTTATCTATTTATCTATTTATCTATTTATCTATTTATCTATTTATCTATTTATCTATTTATCTATTTATCTATTTATCTATTTATCTATTTATCTATTTATCTATTTATCTATTTATCTATTTATCTGTTTATCTATTTATCTATTTATCTATTTATCTATCTATCTATCTATCTATTTATCTGTTTAACTATTTATATATTCATCTCTCTATCTATCTATCTATCTATCTATCTATCTATCTATGTTTTTTCTCTCTTTCTTTCTTTCTTTCTATCTATCAGTCTGTCTTTCTGTCTGTCTTTCTATCTGTCTATATGTCAGTCTATCTATGTGTCCATCTCTAGCTTTCTTTTTATCTATCTATCTAACTCGATTTTAATCTATGCATCTCTATACATCTTTCTATCCATCTACCTATTTTATTTCCATCTATCTCTCTATCTTACTATATTTATCTATCTACATTTATATCTACTTATCTAATTACCTATCACTATATATATATATATATATATATATATATATATATATATATATATATATATATATATATATACACATATACAAATATACAAATATACAAATATACAAATATACAAATATACATATATGTGTGTGTGTGTGCGCAAGCGTGTGTGTATGTGTGTGCATACATACATAAACGCTAAAAAGGAATATTTGCCTGAGTCAGATCAATGGAAAATATGTTTTTACTCTAAAATCTGGAAACGTCAAGCTGTGCCATCCGGTCAGGGCGGGTGGCTCAGGTGACCCGCCTTGACCTAATGTCTTTCGTGGCAGTGCAGAAGCCGGCGTGTCGGCTTGGACGCGGAAGATGGAAGGAGAGGAAGAGGGGAAGAGGAGACGAGGGGAAATAGGGAAATTCTGTGTATAGCTTTTTTTTTTATCTTTATTCTTCTTCTTTCAGTTTTTATTTCTTTGTTACATATCAGTTGAATTATGTTTTGTAGGTTTTGGATGTATGTTTGTTTGTGTGTGTGTTTGAGGATGTGTTGTGTGTAGTGTGTGTGTGTGTGTGTGTGTGTGAGAGAGAGAGAGAGAGAGAGAGTGAGTGAGTGTTGTGTATGAGCATGTATGTGTGTGTGTGTTTGTCTGTTTTGTTTTGTTTTCTTGAGTGTGTGTGTGTTTGTCTGTTTTGTTCTGTTTCTTGAGTGTGTGTGTGTTTGTCTGTTTTGTTTTGTTTTTTGAGTGTGTGTGTGTGTGTTTGTCTGTTTTGTTTTGTTTTTTGAGTGTGTGTGTGTCTGTTTGTCTGTTTTGTTCTGTTTCTTGAGTGTGTGTGTGTGTTTGAGGATGTGTATGTGTGTGTGTGTTTTTTTGTGTGTGTGAGCTTGTGTGCGAACGTTTAACCGACATGGGTCTTATCACTTATCAACTGATTATCTACAATTATATAATAGTTAACGCATATCACTCTATCTGCTTCTACTTTGTGTTTTTTGCTGAATCATTCTGAACTCATGCGATTCACGAGAGATGACGCAATCTCTGTCTGGTCTCTTCCTCCCCCCCATATTCCCCACCCCCTTCATTCCCCTCTCCCCTCCCCCGTCACTCCCCCATTCCCCTCCCCCGTCTCTCCAGTCTCCCCT
>NC_091567.1:3665309-3670309 GCF_042767895.1 Penaeus vannamei
CTCCTCCTTCTCCCTCTTCCTCCTTCTCCTCCTTCCTCCTCCTTCTTCCTCCTCCTCCTCCTTCAGTTCCTCCTCCTCTCCATCGTCATCATAATCTTCCTCTTCTTTTATTTCGCTTTCTTTATCTGCGTTTTCTTTCCTTCTTCCTTTTATTCGTATTCCGATTTCCCCTTCCCACCCCATCCCCTTTCCTCTCCCCACCCCCCCCTCCCCCCTTTCCTCTCTGCCCCTCTCCCCTTTCCCCTCCCCCCCTTTCCTCTCCCCCTCTCCCCTTTTCTCCCCCCTCTCCCCTCTCCCCTTTCCCCTCCCCCTCTCCCCTTTTCCCCTCCCCCTTTCCCTATCCCCCCTCTCCCCTTTCCTCTCCCTCTCCTCCCTTCCCCCTCCCCCTCCCCCCTCCGTCCTCCACATCCCCCTCCTCATCCAACGATTTCAAAGACGAGAAAAGCCGTGATATGCAAATAGGATAAGATGTTTCAAAGTCCTCAGAGAATTGAAAAAAAAACAACTAAATCAGAAAAAAATACACAAAGCTAATTTGATATTACAATTAAGTAAATGTTTCAGACTATCTTTTAGGGTTTAAAAAAAAAGAAAAAGAAAAAAAAAGGCAGTACGCATTTTTTTTTTCTTTTTTTTACTGATGACGTGACGTGGCGTTTCACCGAAACAAGTGAGATCTGATTTGCGTGAATTTTTGGCGGGAATTACAAGCGTAACTTCTAATTGCTTTCGAATAGTTTCATGACGAAAAGGTAAATATTTGTTATCTCATTGCCGAGTATGTTTCAGGGTTGCTTTATGTACGAGTATATTAGTTCTGTATACAGGAGTAATGTTTATTGTGAAATAATAGTCGTATATCACGAGAACAATGATATAGTTCTCTTATTGTCCATCGTCATAGCATTGTAAACGTGATTCTTGTTCTTATCCTCATTCTTTCTCTCTCTTTCTCTATTTATCATTGCATTCCTTTGTTATTCTTTCTATAAAAATTGTAATCGTTTCCCCAATGCATCCGAAAAAGGATCTGAATCTTTTTAAAAATGTCAAGAGGATCCAAACCTATTTAAGTGACTCTGACCTCTCCACTTATGATCAAGAATTCGAAATTCTTATCTGTTCATCTCTCCGTTGATATATAATTGTAATTCTTCCCGATCTATTTATCTGTTAACGTAAGATACACTTAAATTCAGGAACATAGGAATTGATGTCACTGATAGGAATGGTATCACATATAGGACTGATGTCAACTATAGGATTGATGTCACTTATGGGTCTGCTGTCACATATAAGAATGATGTCACGCCTATGATTGATGTCACATATATTGACATCCCGTATGATTGATGTCACATATATTGACATCACGTATGATTGATGTCACATATATTGACATCACTTATAGGTCTTACGCCACATATAGGGCTGATGTCACCTATAGGACTGATGTCACGCCTATGATTGATGTCACACATATGATTGATGTCACATATATCGACATCACTTATAGGACTTACGCCACATATAGGACTGACATCACTCTGAATGACGTCACAACTCTGAATGACGTCACATCTCTGAATGACGTCACAACTCTGAATGACGTCACAACTCTGAATGACGTCACAACTCTGAATGACGTCACAACTCTGAATGACGTCACGACTCTGAATGACGTCACGACTCTGAATGACGTCACGACTCTGAATGACGTCACAACTCTGAATGACGTCACAACTCTGAATGACGTCACAACTCTGAATGACGTCACAACTCTGAATGACGTCACAACTCTGAATGACGTCACAACTCTGAATGACGTCACAACTCTGAATGACGTCACAACTCTGAATGACGTCACAACTCTGAATGACCTCACAACTCTGAATGACGTCACAACTCTGAATGACGTCACAACTCTGAATGACGTCACAACTCTGAATGACGTCACAACTCTGAATGACCTCACAACTCTGAATGACGTCACAACTCTGAATGACGTCACAACTCTGAATGACGTCACAACTCTGAATGACGTCACAACTCTGAATGACGTCACAACTCTGAATGACGTCACAACTCTGAATGACGTCACAACTCTGAATGACCTCACAACTCTGAATGACGTCACAACTCTGGAATAATGACGTCACAACTCTGAATGACGTCACAACTCTGAATGACGTCACAACCTCTGAATGACCTCACAACTCTGAATGACGTCACAACTCTGGAATGACGTCACAAACTCTGAATGACCTCACAACTCTGAATGACGTTCACAACTCTGAATGACGTCACAACTCTGAATGACGTCACAACTCTGAATGACGTCACAACTCTGAATGACGTCACAACTCTGAATGACGTCACAACTCTGAATGACGTCACAACTCTGAATGACGTCACAACTCTGAATGACGTCACAACTCTGAATGACGTCACAACTCTGAATGACGTCACAACTCTGAATGACGTCACAACTCTGAATGACGTCACAACTCTGAATGACGTCACAACTCTGAATGACGTCACAACTCTGAATGACGTCACAACTCTGAATGACGTCACGACTCTGAATGACGTCACGACTCTGAATGACGTCACAACTCTGAATGACGTCACAACTCTGAATGACGTCACAACTCTGAATGACGTCACAACTCTGAATGACGTCACAACTCTGAATGACGTCACAGACAGTTCCGACGCCGTATAACAGACCAGCTGTCACCTACACATCGAGGGCGACAGCCATTAAATCGCACATTATCTCAGATCAGACATCGGCCGGACCGCCTGTTTATAATCAACACGAACTGAAATGTATCCGCAAACGATTCAGCCATTATAAAATATTCAGAGTATTTGGCGTTTAAATATTTGCAGGATTTTGTACAGCAAATGGCCTAGATAGGATTTTATACGCTGCATGACGGCAGCTTTTATATTGAACATGACCCAAGCTGGCACTGTTATGTTTGGGTAAATATTTGATTACTAATCATGTGATTGCATACGCGAATATACACATCAAGTTTACGTGTAGCGTGTGGGACGGTGTGAGGGGGGTGGGGGAGGGGGGGGAGAGGAGGAGAGGATGAGAGGGCAGGAGGGGAGGAGGGGAGGAAGAGGGAATAGGGGAGGAGGAGGAGAGGATGAGAGGTGAGGAGGAGGGAGGGAGAGGGAAAGAGGGAAGAGGAGAGAGGATGAGAGGGAGGGAGTGAGAGGGAGGGGAGAGGATGAGAAGTGGGGGAGAAGGAGGAGGAGTGGAAGAGAGAGGGAAGGAGGTGAGGAAAAAGAGATGAGAGGCAGGAGAGAGAAGGGAGGAGAGAGAGGATGAGAAGTGGGGAGAGAAGGGGAGGATGAGAGAGAGGGAGAGAGGGAGAGGTGGGGAGGGGAGGGAGAGAATGAGGGATGAGAGGAGGAGTAGGAGGGAGAAAAAGGAGAGAGGAAAGGGAGGAGGGAGGAGAGAAGGGAAGGAGGATGAGAGACAGGGAAGAGGAGAGGGATGAGGAGGGGAAGGGGAGAAAATGAGGGGGAGGGAGAAGGGAAAAGAGACAAGGAAGAGGAGAGGGAAAAGGAAGTAGGAGAGAGAAAAAGAGTAAGACAGCCAGGGGAGGAGAGAGGGAGAGGGGAGATACAGTAGGGGGAGGAAAAGGAGAAGAAAAGAAGGAAGAGGAAATAAAGTTGGAGAGAAGAGAAGGAGGAGAAAAGAAAAGGAAGAGGATTTTAAAGGGAGAAGAGAACTGAGAGAAGTGGAAAAGAAGTGGAGGAGGAGAAAGAGGTAGCGGAGATAAAGAAGAAGGAGGAGAAGAAGAAAGAGAAAGAAAAGGAGAAAGAGAAGGAGGAGGCGGAGAAAGATTAGAAGGAGTAAGAGAAGGAGAAGGAGGAGGAGGAGAAGGAGAAGGAGGAGGAGGAGAAGGAGAAGGAGAAGGAGGAGGAGGAGAAGGAGAAGTAAGAGGAAGAATTGTGACAAGGACAGGTGTCATGTTGTGAAAAGGTGATGTCGAAAAGGGAATGAAGTTTTGAGTTGTATTTCTTCATGTCTTTGAGTTTTCTTTGTTTTATGTCGTGTTTTGGTCTGTGTGTATGTGTTTCCTTGCTTGTTTATTCGTGTGTGTGTGTGTGTGTGTGTGTGTGTGTGTGTGTGTGTGTGTGTGTGTGTGTGTGTGTGTGTGTGTGTGTGTGTGTGTGTGTGTGTGTGTATGTGTATGTACGTTTGAGTGTGTGACAATGTGGAAGGTGTGTGTGAGGGTGTAGCGTCGTGTGTTTGTGTGTGCTTGTCCTTCCCTTCGTATGTGTCTGTGTGTATGTACGTTTGCTCGGCTATTCGTGCAACAGGAACAACGAAGGGAAGGACAAGAAAACACACGAGAGGGCATATTCGTGTGTTTTCTTGTCCTTCCCTTCGTTGTTCCTGTTCCTGTTGCAATCTGTTCATCATGAATTCCACACACTGGCTATTCGTATGTGCGCGTGCGTTTGTGTGCGTGCACGTTCATCTTTTTTATGTGCGTATATGTATGGACTCCCAAGCATGTGTATTTTTACAACACGTACATCTAGTCCACGAACAGTTCACACCAACCTATACTTACCTGAAAAGACCCAAACCCACCCACAAATACACGTTCGAACACAGCTGACTCCCGCTTAACGACAGACAGACTAGTGAGCAAGATAAAGATTGCGACAGACTTGCGCGAATGATAATGGCGCTGATTGATAAATCCGTGACTCGGCGAATAGTATGAGTCAACATTTTGCGTGTGAGGGTCATAAAAACTCGGTGTGGATAAAGTTAAAATATTTAGGAGATAGATGGATGGATAATCGGGGAGGATAAGAAAAAAATAAAATAGAATAAATAAATAAATAGAAAAAATAATAATAAATAAAAAAAAATATATATATATATATATATATATATATGTATATATATATGTATATATATACATACATATATATATATATATATATATATATATATA
>NC_091567.1:3677809-3680309 GCF_042767895.1 Penaeus vannamei
GTGTGTGTGTGTGTGTGTGTGTATTTATGTATGTATGTATACACTCACACATATATATGGGGGGGGGGTGTGACATGACCTAAAAGTATCCCTCTCTTCATTCTTCTTCCAATGAAAATGAGCATAATTAATCAATTCAGGCTAATTGTGTATCATTTCCAATTACTTACGCCCTACACCAGTACCGTTTTCCGGGTAATACTTAACAATGTGTGCACAAAGTTATCGGTATTTTTTTCACTATTCATTCCGGGAAAGGTTGCTCCCCCTCCCCCTACCCCCCCCCTACCACCACCACACACGCGTTTTTTTTTTAAACTTTGGATAATATTGTACTGCAAAATGCTATATCATTGGTACGAAAATGGTTTAATATAGACGCAATTATGGTGCATAATCATTATCTTAATTGGTATAATTGTCATCATCATATTGTCATTATCATTCAGTACTATCATCATCGTCATCACCATTTACCATCATCATCATTATTATTATCATTATCATTACATAATCACAATCATCATTATCATTACATAATCACAATCATCACAACCATTATCATCACCACGATGATAATAATAATCATAATACACTACACTTTATAGAGAAATAATAATCTATAAAGAAAGAAAATAACAAACAAAATCAAAAGCTAATTTCTTAACAAATTGATTAACTCATTTCTTCTTCGAGTCGACCGCCAAAGATCTAAGAAGAATGACTCGGGTCTTTGTTCTTGCGAGAAAGACTTGTCCTTGTAACACTTCCTCTGACATGCTTTTCTGTTCTTCTTTTCCTTGTTTAGTTGTTGCTGTTGTTGTTGTTGTTGTTGTTGTTGTTGTTGTTGCTGCTGCTGCTGCTGCTGCTGTTGCTGTTGTTGTTGTTGTTGTTGTTGCTGCTGCTGCTGCTGTTGTTGTTGTTGTTGTTGTTGTTGTTGTTGCTGCTGCTGCTGTTGTTGTTGTTGTTGTTGTTGCTTGCGTTGGTAATTGCTTTGTTTTGTTTTGTTTTGATTTTAGTTGGTGTGACACTGTCCTTGTTATTATCATCATTATTGTCATCATGATCATTATTATCAGTGTAGCAGTAGCAGTATTATCATAATAATATATACTATTATTATCATCATATTTATTACTATTTTCATTATATAACTATCATTATTATCACTATTGTTATTATCATTGTGATCATCAATATTATTATTGCCAATATTACTATTATTATTATAATTATTATCATTGTAATTATCATGGATATTATTGTTATCATTATTATCATTTCCTTCCTCCTTCTTTTCCCTTGCTTCTTCTTTCCTCCCTCTTCCTCCTCCACCTTTTCCTTTCCTTCTCTTTCCTTCTCTCTTCACCGCCCCCCTTCTTCCCTCCCTCTCTTTCTCCCACCATCTTTATTTATCCCCCTCCCTCCTCCCTCCCTCCACATTTCTTCCCTCCTTATTTCCATAATCCTTCTCTCTTCCTCTAAAACTTCCATTTCCTGAGTCCCTTCCCTCCTCTTCCTGCCCTTCTCCACTCACCATCCTCCTTCTCTCCCTCCCCTCTCCCCTAACCCTTCTCTCCTGTCCTCCTCCTCTCCCCAATCCTTCTCTTCCTCTTTCTCCCCTGTTCTCCTCTCTGTCCCTTAACCTTCCTCCTCCTCCTCCTCTCCCTCTCCCTTAATCCTCCTCCTCCTCCTCTCCCTCTTCCTTAACCCTCCTCCTCCTCCTCTGTCCTCTTATTCTCCCTCTCCCTTAACCCTCCTCCTCCTCCTCCTCTACCACCACCACCACCCTCTCCCTCCATTCCTTCCTTCCTCCCACTCCCTTTTCCCAAACCCTCCCCTAACCCTCTCTCCCCTACCCTCTCCCTCACCCAACCCTCTCTCTCTCCCTAACCTCCCTTTCTCTCCCCCTCACATCCTTCCCTCACTCCCTCCCTCTCCCCAAACACTCCAAACCCTCCTCCACCCTCTCCCCACTACCCCACCCTCTCTCTCTTTACCCCTACCCCAACCCTCTCTCCCTACCCTCTCTCCCTACCCAACTCCCTCTCTCCTTACCCCAACCCTCCCTCCTCCCTTCCTCCACCCTCTCTCCCTACCCAACCCTCCCTCCTCCCCTCCTCCACCCTCCCTCCCTCTCCACCTACCCTCTCTCCCTACCCAACCCTCCATCCTCCCCTCCCTCCACCCTCTCTCCCTACCCCAACCCTCCCTCCACCCCTCCTCCACCCTCCCTCCACCCACTCTCCTCCACTCCTCCACCCTCTCCCCTTCTCCACCCCCTCTCTCCCTACCCCAACCCTCCCTCCTCCCCTCCTCCACCCTCCCTCCTCCCCTCCTCCACCCTCTCTCCCTACCCCAACCCTCCCTCCTCCCCTTCCTCCCCTCCTCCTACCCTCTCTCCCTCCTCCCCTCCTCCACCCACCCTCCCTCCTCCTTCTCCTCCACCCTCCCTCCCCTCCTCCACCCACCCTCCCTCCACCCTCCCTCCCCTCCTCCA
>NC_091567.1:3695309-3697809 GCF_042767895.1 Penaeus vannamei
AACGTACTACCAATATAAAAAAAAAAGAAACAATAATATGAAATGCTTTCATGTCATTTCGGAAATCTGCAAGTAACGAAGTCACCCAGAAATAGGCAGCGAAATCCCCAGCAACAACGGAGGTCCTCAGTCTCGAAGATGACCCTCTCGCTCTCCCCGTGGCCACGTACCAACAGTCCAACACGAAAGAAAAAAAAATGACTCTGTGATCCCAACTGAAGCTGAACAAATATCTCTTTTACTACTTGATATGGTCATTGTTGACACTGCACCCGGAGATAAATATCAGCCTCACAAAATAATAATTACAGGCTATGATAAAAGCTCCTGTTTGCCCCGGACGGCTCAGTACACGCGGCGACTTTGCTCAAACACCTTTTGCCAGCGTTGTCACAGGCACACCTCCGCCGCGCGCATCCAGCGATCAAAGTCCCTTGTTTGCGTCCGGGAATGAATCCACACACACTTAACAACCCTCCCCCCCCCCCCCCCGAACAAGTGCCTCTAATTTCACCCCAGGATCACCACCTGATGTCCCCCCCCACCCCCTCTACCTCACCCCTTTGTCGTCGCTATTTAACGGCGGCAATTTTCGAAAGATAGGCGGACGAAGGAGATGGTTGAGGGGGTGGGGGGTGGAGGGTGTCTCTCTCTCTCTCTCTCTCTCTCTCTCTCTCTCTCTCTCTCTCTCTCTCTCTCTCTCTCTCTCTCTCTCTCTCTCTCTCTCTCTCTCTCTCTCTCTCTCTCTCTCTCTCTCTCCTCACTCTCTCTCTCTCTCCCTCTCTCTCTCTCTCTCCCCAGCGGTGCAACTGGCAATGCTGCGCCAAACAGAGCCGGCGTTTGGATTGAGCCACTGGGCAAACGGGCGCCTATGTCCGAATGGCGTGGGCATATTTGTACTGATGGCCACCTAAACACCGTCCTTTGTGGCACCCCGGCCTCCGGTTCGAACAGAAAATCCGGATGAAATAAATGGCCGATTGTGTACCCCCGCGGACTTGACTCCTCTCGCGGGAGCCTCAACTAATAATGGATATTGTGTCGAGTGTCTGGCCGGTCCGAGGGTCGTCTTTCTTCTGGCAACACTGACGCCTTTCTTTAGTCTAGTTGTTATACGTATTAGCGACAATACCCGCTCGTCTTGGTATTATCGCTGGTAATAATAATGTCTTCCTCTTCTTCCTTTTTTATGTGATGTTTTCCTTGGGATTATTCTTGTTTGCGTTTTATTATTACCCTTGCTGGTGTTTGCTCTTCCCTTGTGGTTGTGTCTTGATACTTCAGATTAACTGTAATAACAGTATTGTTCATATTACCTGTATTGACGTACATCAGGTCCTGTTTGGTTGCTTATTACTGTGATAAAAGTTACTTTATGTGAAAAGTATTGTTGAGGTTATTGCGTTTTATTTGTAGTTGTTTTCTTAGCTATTATTATTGACAGTTTAAAAAAGGGTTAGTAAGTGATATTGTTTTGTTAATGTTGGTTTTTGCTGTAGCAATTTATAAGCAACAGTTGTAGTAGTTAATGGTGCAGTAGCAGTGTCACTATATCCTTGACATGACCGCCATCCTTGTCTTTATTAATCCATCAGTCACTCTATGATCATTATCATCATCACCATTATCATCATCGTCATTATCATCATCATTATCATCATCATTATCTTCATCGTCTTCATCACCATTATCATCATCGTCATCATCATTATCATCATCATCATTATCATCACCATCATCACCAATACCATTGGTGGTACTTTATCACTGTTATCATAATCATGATCATCATCCTGATCACCAACATCAATATCATGATCACCATTAATTATTGTGGTGCTTCACTATTACCAGCAACATTAATAGTATTTGGATATATTTATTGCCATCATCAGCATCGCCATTATTACTGTGGTTATTATTACGATTATCATCATTGTTATTCTTTTAAAAATTTATTATTATGTCTATTACAGTTGTCACAATCACCTGACAACGAATTATATTTGTCTTTTTATATTTTAAAGGTACCGTTTATACGAATTTACAACAGTCTTAGTGTTATGTTTGTTTTCTCTTTTGTTAATTATTTCTAATGTCTGCCTCAAATCCAATAGAATCTTTCCCTAACATAAATCAAAGGGTCAGTATATAGTATTATGAAGTTGTACAATTGCAATAGGCAAATTAGAATGTAATGAGCAAAGTGGGATGTGGAGAGAGAGAGAGAGGGGGGAGAGGGAGAGAGAGAGAGGGAGAGAGAGAGAGAGAGAGAGAGAGAGAGAGAGAGAGAGAGAGAGAGAGAGAGAGAGAGAGAGAGAGAGAGAGAGAGAGAGAGAGGGAGGGAGAGAGAGAGAGAGAGAGAGAGAGAGAGAGAGGAGGGAGGGAGGGAGAAGAGAGAGAGAGAGAGAGAGAGAGAGAGAGAGAGAGAGAGAGAGAGAGAGAGAGAGAGAGAGAGAGAGAGAGAGAGAGAGAGAGGGAGGGAGGGGGGGGAGAGAGA
>NC_091567.1:3712809-3717809 GCF_042767895.1 Penaeus vannamei
GTATATATCTTTATCACATTCTTTATACTAAATGTAAAGTAGGAAATTTTGGTCGTCATCCTACGTATATCTGAAAAAAAAACATGGTAAATGGAAAATCCACTTTTTTAATAGACAAAAATCTGACAAAGAGTTTTTTTTTTTCCTTCTTGTGTGATGTCTCTATCGACTTGTCTGTGTTGGAGTGTTCCTTCCAGAGATTTAAGGAGGTTTTCAAATCTTGGCTTCACATCCATGTTTGGAATGCATTTGTTATCAGATATTTCTTTTCTTTTCTTTTCTTTTCTTTTCTTTTTTTGCTTTTTTTCAATTCCTTCTTTGTGCGTGCTCTGCCTTTTTCGTTTTTCTTTCTTTCTCTTTCTTTTCTTTCTTTCTGTGGTTGTGTCTCTCTCTTTTTGTCTCTTTCTCTCTCTCTCTCTCTCTCTCTCTCTCTCTCTCTCTCTCTCTCTCTCTCTCTCTCTCTCTCTCTCTCTCTCTCTCTCTCTCTCTCTCTCTATCTATCTCTCTCTCTCTCTCTTTCTTTCTTTTTTCTCTATCTATCTATCTTTCTCCCTTTCTCTCTCATATGCTGATGTCGCCGAAGGAACCAATGAATAAACTTACCAAAGGCGTTTCCGACGTCGCTTCCTCACGTGGATTTCCTTTAAAGGGGGGGAGGGGGGAGGAGGGGAGGGGAGGGGAGAGGAGGGGAGGGGAGGGACGAGGGGAGGGGAGGGGGAGGGACGAGGGGAGGAGAGGGGGAGGGGGAGGGGAGGGGAAGGGAGGGGAGAATGAACGTTAAGACTTCAAAAAGATTGAACACGCTTTTGAAGATGTCGAGCAAATCGAATCACAATCTGTTCCTTTTGGGGGGTGTTGGAGGGGGAAGGGGTGGAGGGTGGAAAGGGGAAAGTGGGGGGACGGGTTGGGGGGTGAGGGGTGGGGTTGGGGAGGAGGGGGAAATGGGGTTGCGGTGGGGAGGGTGGAGGGGGAGAGGGTGGTGGGATGAAAGGGGGGAAATGGGGTTGGTGGGGGAAGGGGGTGGATGAGGGTAGTGGGAGAAAGGATGGGGTTGGTGGGATCTGGATGTAAGGGGGAGGGTTGGGGTTGGGGGATGAGGGTGGAGGGGGATGGGGTTGAAGAGGTGGCGAGGGTGGGGTTGGAATGAGAGTGGAGGGGAGAGGGGGAGGGGGAAATGTATGTGGCGAGAGTGGAGGGAGAGTGGGATTGGGGTGAGAGCAGAGGAGGGGGGGGAGAGTGATGGGGAAGGTGAGGTTGGGCTTCGGGGCGAGGGGGGGGAGGGGAGGGGTTGGGGACGAAGGTGGAGGGAGAAATGGGTTTATGGGAGAACGAGGGGGAAAGAAATAGGAACGGGGGGGGGGGGGGGAAGCCAAAAGAATGTTCTAGAAGATGGCGGTGAGGTCGAGCAAGGAAGTCGGTGGAGAAAGCGGAGGAGAGAGACTGAAGGAGGACCTCGAAGGTGAGAAGGAGTGACGCTCGGAGGCGGGGGTCTACGTCGTCCTTGAAGCCTCGGAGGGTGAAGGTTAAACTCGAGTCCTTGCTGATCAAGACTGCTTCGTAATTTTGGCGCAATTTTGACCTTGAGCAAAATTATCCGCGAACAGACTTCGATTTTCAAATTAATATCGTTTGTTTCATTTGTAGATTCCGGTTGTTGTTAGTTTTTAATAAGAAAGAAAAAAAATGTGAATCTGTGTGTACTAGACTCTGCGTGCGTGTGTGTGTGTGTGTGTGTGTGTGTGTGTGTGTGTGTGTGTGTGTGTGTGTGTGTGTGTGTGTGTGTGTGTGTGTGTGTGTGTGTGTGTGTGTGTGTGTGTGTGTGTGTGTGTGTGTGTGTGTGTGTGTTTATTTGCCTAGGAGTTTCCTGCTAGTTAATAAGATATCCCAAAGCAAAGAAAGCTTCTCGTTTTGTTTTGTTTTTTTTATTTACTTCCTATCGCCATTACCCATTTTCACACACCTACCAAAAGACGGAACATTCTTCTACTTACGTTAGAAAATACAAACAAAATGCCCATAGATTTCAAAAAAAGGAAAGTTCGCCAATGAATACCAATAACACCACACCAGTCACATGATACCGTGATTTCTTGAGAATTTCGTAAAATGTCTAGCCTTATCCGCCGTCGCGTTTCCCGCCAAATCTCCGCCTCTTCCCGGCCAATATTTTCCCTTCCAATCTGCCTGGATTCACTCATGTAATTTAAATGTTGTAATTAACTCAGGATAGGAACTCATTAGAAAATGGCGCTCGACGAACCGAAAATGTTTCTAATTACAAAACTTGTGCTCAGTCAGCTTTTAAGCCATTTATTTTTAGTTCCCTCAATGACCCATTTGCATTCCAAAGCTTTTCGTCCTAATAGAATTTCCTTCGCGTTGCCAGCCGTCTATTTCCGGCCTCCTGACTCCGCCGAACTTACCATCCTATCCACGACGCCATATTTCCCAGAGATGCAATTCATTTCCAACTGGAATATATCCCCCAGATCTCGTCAAAAATCGCCGAAGGACCGCTGGCCGCATTTGCAGAGAATAAAACAGCTGAACGAAATAATTAGCTTCCCTCCGAGCTTCATCAGGAATCCGTTAGCGGGAAGGCCGAGCCGAATCCAAGGTTTCGAAAATTGTCAATATTTGCTTACTTCAGCGAGCCCCACGGTCTGGATGGGTTCTCTGACTTTTTTTTTTCTCTTCTCTTTTCTCTCTCTCTCTCTCTCTCTCTCTTTTTTTTTTCCTTTTCTCTTTTTTCCCGAAGTGAGTTGGTGTTTCAGAAACGGATAGCGATAACTTAATATATTTCATGTTGGCATATATGCTAATATTTGTCGGTGGGAAGACTCGTTGGGGGATTTCATTAGATTTGCACAAATTAAGACTCGTGTTCAGAGGAAGCTAATGCGTGGGAGCGAATTTGTGCGACGCCATGTTGTCGGTTGCAGTTAGGTTAACTCGTGTGTGGTGGATTAACCTTAATTATGGACCAAGAACAGTGACTGGCTGCCATTACCGTCTCCAGGAGGTCAGGGAATTGCCGAAAGGGGTTTTCATTGACTTTTTAAGTATATATTCATACATACATACATATGTATATATATATATATATATATATATATATATATATATATATATATATATATAGAGAGAGAGAGAGAGAGAGAGAGAGAGAGAGAGAGAGAGAGAGAGAGAGAGAGAGAGAGAGAGATAGGCATATTGATAGATAAATATAGATATATGTTGTGGATAACTTGGGATATGGTGTTTATAATTATACAAATATTAGATTAATAGAAAAGGGTTTGGTTTTTATTTTATTCTAGTTTATATATCGAATATGATTTATTGTTATAGACTGGTTTCATAGCGAGGTAATATAAAGTCATTGGCCATCTATTAGTCAAAGTGCGAAAGTCGAAAATGGGTTTGTATTCTTGCTCTTGAATAATTAGCAAATTGTTAAATTGCAAAAGGAAATAATGTACAAACATACCTTGACTAATTAATGTCTGGGAAAAACAGACAAAATGTAATTATAAAATCATATAAGAATATCCATAAGTATTTGATATAGTTCTTGTTCAGAGGCTTTGAAGCAATATTTTTTTTACGTGTTTTTTTATTACTGATCTAATGTTCAATAATTACATAAGTGTGATTAACAGGTACGCTCTAAGTAATTTCACAGGTGATATATGTCTGATATTTACCAAGAATTCACTGAAAATTATGCATTTTCTTGTTAAAGAAAAACATTTTGGATACAACTAGGACAAAAAAAACTGCATCCAAAATATTTAAAAAAACAGATTCCTGGCATATTTTCTATTTACCGGTAATGTACTATATTTGCCATAATTACTTTATTATAACAATAAAATCTAACTTATAGGAAGAAAATAAAAGTATATCTTCAATCACAATCTGGACGCAACGTTAATTTTTCTTTTCTTTTTTTTTACGCTTTCTTCCAGCATCGAATGAAAAGTACTTTCAGCTGATCACAAACTACTTTAATTAATGTCTTTGATAATCAGCCATGTTTAGTTACTTTACTGTGAAACAAAAGGTATACAAGAGGACATTTGCAGTGTGGAGTGATTTTTCTCTCTTTGTCTGTCTGTCTGTCTGTGTCTCGTTCTCTTTCTGTCTATCTATCTCCTCTCAATATCACTCTTTATTTCTCTCTCTATTTGTCTATCTATTTATCTCTCACTCTGTCTTTTTGTATCTCTCTATCCATCTCTCTCTCTCTCTCTCTCTCTCTCTCTCTCTCTCTCTCTCTCTCTCTCTCTCTCTCTCTCTCTCTCTCTCTCTCTCTTTCTCTTTCTCTTTCTCTTTCTCTTTCTCTCTTTCTCTCTTTCTCTCTTTCTCTCTTTCTCTCTTTCTCTCTCTCTCTCTCTCTCTCACTTTCTCTTTCTCTCCCTCTCTATCTATCTATCTCTCTATCTACCTGTCTATCTATAATATCTCTCTATCTATATATCTATAATATTTCTCTATCTATCTATCTATAATATCTCTTTATCTGTCTATCTAAAATCTCTCTCTCTCTCTCCCTCTCCCTCTCCCTCTCCCACTCCTTCTCCCTCTCCCTCTCCCTCCCCCTCTCCCTCTCCCCCTCCCCCCTCCCCCCTCTCTTTGTACAAGATGACGTACATGTTCCATACTTAGCTAAGAAGAACCTTGAGCTAAATGACATGCTTCTCTCTCTCTCTCTTTCTCTCTCTCTCTCTCTCTCTCTTTCTCTCTCTCTCTCTCTCTCTCTCTCTCTCTCTCTCTCTCTCTCTCTCTCTCTCTCTTTCTCTACCATCTTTGATACGTCAATGTATACCTTTCTCTTTCTTCCTAATTTCGTTATTCATTGGGCAAATAAGTACGCAAATAAATAAGCAAATAAGTGCAAATAATTCATTGGGATAATAAGTACGAATTATTTCAATTGCAGGATCACGGAGGCGTAGGGAATATTAGGGAAAGAATTTGCAACAAGAATGAGCGAT
>NC_091567.1:3722809-3755309 GCF_042767895.1 Penaeus vannamei
AGGAGGAGGAGGAGGCGGAGGTGAAAGGAGGAAGAGGGAGGAGGAGGAGGAGGCGGAGGTGAAAGGAGGAAGAGGAGGAGGAGGAGGAGGTGAAAGGAGAAAAGAGGAAGAGAAGAAGAAGAAGGAGGAGGAGGAGGTGAGGGAGAAAAGAGGAAGAGAAGAAGAGAAGAAGAAGAAGGAGGTGAGGGAGAAAAGAGGAAGAGGAGGAGAAGGAGGTGAGGGAGAAAAGAGGAAGAGGAAAAGAAGGAGAAGGAGGAGGAGGAGATGGAGAAGGAGAATGAGGAGGAAAATAAGAAGAAAAAAAAAGAAGATGAAGAAGACGAGGAGGAAGGAGAGGAAGACGACGTGGGCTGAAGATGAGGGCGATGGTGAGGTTAAGGAAGAGAGGCAAAGCGTGAGGGAAAAAATGAGGAAAACTGGAGAACAGGGGAATGAAGAGAAAGTAGAAAAGAACAGATGAGGAGAAAGGGGAGGTGGCAGCTGTAAAGGTCGTGTGCGTGTGTGCGTGCGTGTGTGGGTGTGCGTGCGTGTGTGGGTGTGGGTGTGGGTGTGGGTGTGTGTGCATGCGTGCGTGCGTGTTAGTGTGTGTGTGCGTGTGCGTATGTGTGCGTGTGCGTGTGTGTGCGTGTGCGTGTATGTGTATACGTGTCAGTCTGTCAGCCTGTGCTTTACAAATAGACAAAAATCACCCATAATACACCACCAGTGTCCAAAACGCATTAAAACAACACCTTCCTTTCATCATCCTTTAATACAAAAACATTTTTAAAAATCTCCAAAAAAAAACAAAAACTGGCAACCCCGGCGCCGTCTGCCCCCCTCGCGACAAAACGCCGGCTGTCACACGCAGGTCGTTGATTAATTAAGAGTATTTATGCCAAGGCTCTCAATTACAGCCTCGGCGGCGTATTGAAAAAGCCAAAAAAGAGATTTTCCTGAAATGTGCCGAAGCTCTTCAAGATACAGCAATGCATACGGAATCAGTTGCAAACACACGGTACGTATTCTCCTCTCACATTACATTAATATTATGTACATAACAGCAAAACAAAAAGTTTGACATTATCTTGATAAAAAAAGGAAATGAGAAAAAGAAAAAAAAAATTAAGGGTACACATACACTCGACTGCTCCTGATGAATTTAACATGAACCGCGAAAAAACAGTATCATTAACATTAAGCAAACAGAGAAATGTCGAAAATCCAAATTTCCACTAATTACTACTAAAATATTATATCACGAGTTCTGCGGTGCTCAGGCATGCGAGACAGAAAGGGGAGCGAAGATTTAAAAAAAAATTATCTACTGCTTAAAGAACATAATGTAAAATATCTACTTCTGCATAAAGAACATAATGTAAAATATCTACTTCTGCATAAAGAACATAATGTAAAATATCTACTTCTGCACAAAGAACATAATGTAAAACATCTACTTCTGCACAAAGAACATAATGTAAAATATCTACTTCTGCATAAAGAACGCAGTCTAAATGAATTGATAGGAAGGAATCTTAGATTTGCATGACTTAAAACTTTTCTTTGGGGCTCTGCATGACTGCCCCGACTGCGAGGGGAAAAATTTCAGGTCAAGCGAGAGATCAAAGTACCTTAGAAAATTGTTGGCACTCTCATTATTAGCTAACTTCCCTCCTTTATGCTTAAAGGATATGAACTCAAAATAACGCACATACACGCACACGCACATGAGAAGGTACGCACACGGATGAAGTCATTTATGCATGATACAAATGTACACATAGGAGCACCATGCATGTATCTATTCGTTTATTATTTTGTTTTATCTCCTATCTAATCGTTTATTCTTCTTATTAGTGTTTCTTACTTACTCCTAATTTCTTTTTCTTCCCTTCTGTTTTTTTTATTTACTATCATCGTTTTTATTCTGTCTTTAATCTTTCTTTCTCTTCATTCCTCTTTCATCTTCCTTTGTTCAAGTTTTATTTCCTTTACTTTCTCTTTTTTCTCTCTTAGGAGTTAATTCTTCTCCTTTATCTCTCTCTTCATCACATTCCCTTTCCATTCCTCATTTCAATCTATAATCCTAACGGTCCATACTTACTGTCAGATTATTAATTATCCATAAATCCAATATCCATTAGCCTTACAACCTGAGTGACTAGATTAATCTTTACGTATATAGTGACAACCTTACTATAACGAACAACATATCAGTTGTCATAGCAATGTTCATAGTTCATGTTTAAGTGTTTAATCGTATTAAAGATAAAATAGTTTATATTTCAGAATGTCAGCATTGCATTCACAAAGCTGTTAAATATAGGAAGTTGTTATTCATCTTATGTTATTCACGAAGTTGTCCATTCGCATTCTGTTATTCAGGAAGTTTGTAAACACATTCACACTGTTATCCAAGTTGTTCCTTCACACTGTTATCCAAGTTGTTCATTCACACTGTTATCCAAGTTGTTCATCCAAATTATTTACGAGGAGCACAGGATCACTTCCTCTCCGCCAGCGCCCTCTTGCCATAACACTGCGTCGGACAGTCGCTGAAGTAACAGAGCGCACACACGTGAGGCCCCACGGAGGAGACATCCACGCCCGCCTCCTCCAGCGCCTCCTCCAGACGGGTCACGCGGTCCTGGAGCCTCTTGACCTCCTCGTCCATGCCCTCGGCGGTCTTGGCGACGACGGCGTGGCAGAAGGACGGGAAGGAGAGGGACTTGGTGGCCGTGCCGTGGCGGATGTGGTAGGTCAAGTCCATTATCGGGTTGTAGTAGTGTTCCTGTGAGAAAAGCGAAGGTGTTTATGGGAGTTAATAACAAGGCATACCATATTCACACGCCTGTTGTTGGTACCGCATGTATGACTATGCGGCTTGTTCTAAACATACACCGCGCTGTACGACACGAGGCTCGCCGCGCTAGGTCGCCAGAGGTCAGAAGATGAACCCGACCTCGTAGCGACCCACCTTGACCCGTTCTCACTACTTCGCTCACTACCCTCTGGGTCAGACGCCCTCGCTCGCCCCTAGCTGATGACACCGTTACCTGCCAAGCTACCAACTAGCACCGTAACTAACACCGTTAATAAAGTGGAGAAACAAGAAGACTGTGTGTTTCTCTGACCCTGTCACTCAGTATAGTGGGACTCTTTATAACTGAATAAGAGACCACTATAGTGTTGGTGGATGGGGACGAGTGTGATGCTGGTGAGGGAGAAGGGGTACAGGAATGAGGGAGATGAGAAGGTAGAGAAGGATGGTGGAGACGATTAGGGAGGGAGGGATGATGCAGAGAAGGAGGAGGCAGAGAGGGGTAAGGAAGGTGGTGAAGAGGTGATACGGAGGAAGAGAAGGATGATGGAGATGATTAGATAAAGAAGGAAGATGAAGACAAGGAGGAAGAGGGGGAAAGTAAGGAAGATGGAGATAAGGAGGTGGGGAAGGTGGCGAGGAGGGGATAGGAGGAACGAGAGAGAAAGGGAAGAAGAGAAGGATGATAGAGATGATTAGACAAAGAGGGAAGATGGAGAATAGGAGACAGAGAGGAAAAATAGAGAGGAGGAGGAGGGGGAAGGCAGAGTGAAGAAGATGGAGAGGAGGTAAAAAGGGAAGATGAAGAGGCAGGGGAGGCGGAGAAGAGGAGACAGAGAGAGAAGATGAAGACGAGGAGGTAGACAGGTAAAAGTGTGAAGAAGACATATAGAAGGAAAACAGAAAAGTGGGAGAAGACAGATTAACGAACAACAGGAGGTAGACAGGAAAGATGGAGATAAAGAGGCAAGGAAGGCGCAGAAGAGGAGGCAGACAATGAAGATGGAAGAGTTGGAGAAAATAGGAAAGTTGGAGAAAATGAGGTAGAAAGGGACATTCGAGAAGAAAAGGTAATCACAGAAAAAAGAAGAAGAGGAGACAAACGGAGGAGAGGAAAAAAGACAGAAGTCAACTCAGTAGACATTTTAAGCTTAGAAGTCAACTCGGTAGACATTTTAAACTTAGAAGTCAACTCAGAAGACATTTTAAGCTTAGAAGTCAACTCAGGAGGCATTTTAAGCTTAGAAGTCAACTCAGTAGGCATTTTAAGCTTAGAAGTGAACTCAGTAGATATTTTAAGCTTAGAAGTCAACTCAGTAGATATTTTAAGCTTAGAAGTGAACTCAGTAGGTATTTTAAGCTTAGAAGTCAACTCAGTAGATATTTTAAGCTTAGAAGTCAACTCAGTAGACATTTTAAACTTAGAAGTCAACTCAGTAGACATTTTAAGCTTAGTAGTCAACTCAGTAGACATTTTAAGCTTAGAAGTCAACTCAGTAGCCATTTTAAGCTTAGAAGTCAACTCAGCAGACATTTTAAACTTAGAAGTCAACTCAGCAGACATTTTAAGCTTAGAAGTCAACTCAGTAGACATTTTAAGCTTAGAAGTCAACTCAGCAGACATTTTAAGCTTAGAAGTCAACTCAGTAGACACTTTAAGCTTAGAAGTCAACTCAGGAGGCATTTTAAGCTTAGAAGTCAACTCAGTAGACATTTTAAACTTAGAAGTCAACTCAGCAGACATTTTAAGCTTAGAAGTCAACTCAGTAGCCATTTTAAGCTTAGAAGTCAACTCAGCAGACATTTTAAGCTTAGAAGTCAACTCAGTAGCCATTTTAAGCTTAGAAGTCAACTCAGTAGACATTTTAAGCTTAGAAGTCAACTCAGTAGACATTTTAAGCTTAGAAATCAACTCAGCAGACATTTTAAGCTTAGAAGTCAACTCAGCAGACATTTTAAGCTTAGAAGTCAACTCAGTAGACATTTTAAGCTTAGAAATCAACTCAGCAGACATTTTAAGCTTAGAAGTCAACTCAGCAGACATTTTAAGCTTAGAAATCAACTCAGTAGACATTTTAAACTTAGAAGTCAACTCAGTAGACATTTTAAGCTTAGAAATCAACTCAGTAGACATTTTAAGCTTAGAAGTCAACTCAGTAGGCATTTTAAGCTTAGAAGTCAACTCAGGAGGCATTTTAAGCTTAGAAGTCAACTCAGTAGACATTTTAAGCTTAGAAGTCAACTCAGTAGGCATTTTAAGCTTAGAAGTCAACTCAGTAGACATTTTAAGCTTAGAAGTCAACTCAGTAGACATTTTAAGCTTAGAAGTCAACTCAGTAGGCATTTTAAGCTTAGAAGTCAACTCAGTAGACATTTTAAGCTTAGAAGTCAACTCAGTAGGCATTTTAAGCTTAGAAGTCAACTCAGCAGACATTTTAAGCTTAGAAGTCAACTCAGTAGGCATTTTAAGCTTAGAAGTCAACTCAGCAGACATTTTAAGCTTAGAAGTCAACTCAGGAGGCATTTTAAGCTTAGAAGTCAACTCAGCAAACATTTTAAGCTTAGAAGTCAACTCAGTAGGCATTTTAAGCTTAGAAGTCAACTCAGCAGACATTTTAAGCTTAGAAGTCAACTCAGGAGGCATTTTAAGCTTAGAAGTCAACTCAGCAAACATTTTAAGCTTAGAAGTCAACTCAGTAGGCATTTTAAGCTTAGAAGTCAACTCAGCAGACATTTTAAGCTTAGAAGTCAACTCAGGAGGCATTTTAAGCTTAGAAGTCAACTCAGCAAACATTTTAAGCTTAGAAGTCAACTCAGTAGGCATTTTAAGCTTAGAAGTCAACTCAGCAGACATTTTAAGCTTAGAAGTCAACTCAGGAGGCATTTTAAGCTTAGAAGTCAACTCAGCAAACATTTTAAGCTTAGAAGTCAACTCAGGAGGCATTTTAAGCTTAGAAGTCAACTCAGCAGACATTTTAAGCTTAGAAGTCAACTCAGTAGGCATTTTAAGCTTAGAAGTCAACTCAGCAGACATTTTAAGCTTAGAAGTCAACTCAGCAGACATTTTAAGCTTAGAAGTCAACTCAGTAGACATTTTAAGCATAAAAGTCAACTCAGTAGACATTTTAAGCTTAGAAGTCAACTCAGTAGACACTTTAAGCTTAGAAGTCAACTCAGGAGGCATTTTAAGCTTAGAAGTCAACTCAGTAGACATTTTAAGCTTAGAAGTCAACTCAGTAGACATTTTAAGCTTAGAAGTCAACTCATTAGCCATTTTAAGCTTAGAAGTCAACTCATTAGCCATTTTAAGCTTAGAAGTCAACTCATTAGCCATTTTAAGCTTAGAAGTCAACTCATTAGCCATTTTAAGCTTAGAAGTCAACTCAGTAGCCATTTTAAGCTTAGAAGTCAACTCATTAGCCATTTTAAGCTTAGAAGTCAACTCAGCAGACATTTTATGCTTAGAAGTCAACTCAGTAGCCATTTTAAGCTTAGAAGTCAACTCATTAGCCATTTTAAGCTTAGAAGTCAACTCATTAGCCATTTTAAGCTTAGAAGTCAACTCATTAGCCATTTTAAGCTTAGAAGTCAACTCATTAGCCATTTTAAGCTTAGAAGTCAACTCATTAGCCATTTTAAGCTTAGAAGTCAACTCATTAGCCATTTTAAGCTTAGAAGTCAACTCAGTAGCCATTTTAAGCTTAGAAGTCAACTCAGCAGACATTTTATGCTTAGAAGTCAACTCAGTAGACATTTTAAGCTTAGAAGTCAACTCATTAGCCATTTTAAGCTTAGAAGTCAACTCATTAGCCATTTTAAGCTTAGAAGTCAACTCATTAGCCATTTTAAGCTTAGAAGTCAACTCATTAGCCATTTTAAGCTTAGAAGTCAACTCAGCAGACATTTTATGCTTAGAAGTCAACTCAGTAGACATTTTAAGCTTAGAAGTCAACTCAGTAGCCATTTTAAGCTTAGAAGTCAACTCAGTAGCCATTTTAAGCTTAGAAGTCAACTCAGTAGACATTTTAAGCTTAGAAGTCAACTCAGTAGACATTTTAAGCTTAGAAGTCAACTCATTAGCCATTTTAAGCTTAGAAGTCAACTCATTAGCCATTTTAAGCTTAGAAGTCAACTCATTAGCCATTTTAAGCTTAGAAGTCAACTCATTAGCCATTTTAAGCTTAGAAGTCAACTCATTAGCCATTTTAAGCTTAGAAGTCAACTCATTAGCCATTTTAAGCTTAGAAGTCAACTCAGTAGCCATTTTAAGCTTAGAAGTCAACTCATTAGCCATTTTAAGCTTAGAAGTCAACTCAGCAGACATTTTATGCTTAGAAGTCAACTCAGTAGCCATTTTAAGCTTAGAAGTCAACTCATTAGCCATTTTAAGCTTAGAAGTCAACTCATTAGCCATTTTAAGCTTAGAAGTCAACTCATTAGCCATTTTAAGCTTAGAAGTCAACTCATTAGCCATTTTAAGCTTAGAAGTCAACTCATTAGCCATTTTAAGCTTAGAAGTCAACTCATTAGCCATTTTAAGCTTAGAAGTCAACTCATTAGCCATTTTAAGCTGAGAAGTCAACTCATTAGCCATTTTAAGCTCAGGCGATAAGACAAGTGGAAACCGTCGTAAAATATGCACCACGGTGGAATGAGCAAGAATATTTAGCTGTATTTTTTCCCGGGTGAGAATGAAATAAAATAAAAATGGGAAAGAGAAGGAAAACTACATAAGATAAACGTAGCTAAGATAACTTAGCACATCACATACAAGATAATTTCTCATACTAAATAGAAATAATTTAGCACACCACATATAAAACAATTTCTCACGCCAAATAAAACATGATTTAGCACACCAAACACAAAATAATTTCTCACGCCAAATAAAAGGTATTTTCGTACACCAAACAAGATAATTTCTCACACCAAGTACAAAATAATTTCTCACCCCTAATAAAAAATAATCTAGCACATCACATACAAAATAATTTCTCACGCCAAATAAATCATAATTTAGCACACCAAACAAAAGACAATTTCTCACACCAAATAAAAGACAATTTAGCACACCACATACAAGACAATTTCTCACGCCAAATAAATCATAATTTAGCACACCAAACAAAAGACAATTTCTCACGCCAAATAAAAGACAATTTAGCACACCGAACAAAAGACAATTTCTCACGCCAAACAAAAGACAATTTCTCACGCCAAACAAAAGACAATTTCTCACGCCAAATAAAAGACAATTTAGCACACCAAACAAAAGACAATTTCTCACGCCAAATAAAAGACAATTTAGCACACCAAACAAAAGATAATTTCTCACGCCAAATAAAAAATAATTTAGCACACCAAACAAAAGACAATTTCTCACACCAAATAAAACAATTTAGCACACCAAACAAAAGATAATTTTTCACACCAAATAAAAGACAACTTCTCACGCCAAACAAAAGACAATTTCTCACGCCAAATAAAACATAATTTGGCACACCAAACAAAAGACAAGTTCTCACGCCAAATAAAAGACAATTTAGCACACCAAACAAAAGACAATTTCTCACGCCAAATAAAAGACAATTTAGCACACCAAACAAAAGACAATTCCTCACGCCAAACAAAAGACAACTTCTCACGCCAAATAAAAGACAATTTAGCACACCGAACAAAAGACAATTTCTCACGCCAAATAAAAGACAATTTAGCACACCGAACAAAAGACAATTTCTCACGCCAAATAAAACATAGTTTAGCACACCAAACAAAAGACAATTTCTCACGCCAAATAAAAGACAATTTAGCACACCAAACAAAAGACAATTTCTCACGCCAAATAAAAGACAATTTAGCACACCAAACAAAAGACAATTTCTCACGCCAAATAAAAGACAATTTAGCACACCAAACAAAAGACAATTTCTCACGCCAAATAAAAGACAATTTAGCACACCCAACAAAAGACAATTTCTCACGCCAAATAAAAGACAATTTAGCACACCGAACAAAAGACAATTTCTCACGCCAAATAAAAGACAATTTAGCACACCGAACAAAAGACAATTTCTCACGCCAAATAAAACATAATTTGGCACACCAAACAAAAGACAAGTTCTCACGCCAAATAAAAGACAATTTAGCACACCAAACAAAAGACAATTTCTCACGCCAAATAAAAGACAATTTAGCACACCAAACAAAAGACAATTTCTCACGCCAAACAAAAGACAACTTCTCACGCCAAATAAAACATAATTTAGCACACCAAACAAAAGATAATTTCTCACGCCAAATAAAACATAATTTAGCACACCAAACAAAAGATAATTTCTCACGCCAAATAAAAGACAATTTAGCACACCAAACAAAAGACAATTCCTCACGCCAAACAAAAGACAACTTCTCACGCCAAATAAAAGACAATTTAGCACACCAAACAAAAGACAATTCCTCACGCCAAACAAAAGACAACTTCTCACGCCAAATAAAACATAATTTAGCACACCAAACAAAAGATAATTTCTCACGCCAAATAAAACATAATTTAGCACACCAAACAAAAGATAATTTCTCACGCCAAATAAAAGACAATTTCTCACGCCAAACAAAAGACAAGTTCTCACGCCAAATAAAACATAATTTGGCACACCAAACAAAAGACAAGTTCTCACGCCAAATAAAAGACAATTTAGCACACCAAACAAAAGACAATTCCTCACGCCAAACAAAAGACAACTTCTCACGCCAAATAAAACATAATTTAGCACACCAAACAAAAGACAATTTCTCACGCCAAATAAAAGACAATTTAGCACACCAAACAAAAGACAATTTCTCACGCCAAATAAAAGACAATTTAGCACACCAAACAAAAGACAATTTCTCACGCCAAACAAAAGACAACTTCTCACGCCAAATAAAACATAATTTAGCACACCAAACAAAAGACAATTTCTCACGCCAAATAAAAGACAATTTAGCACACCAAACAAAAGACAATTTCTCACGCCAAATAAAAGACAATTTAGCACACCAAACAAAAGACAACTTCTCACGCCAAATAAAACATAATTTAGCACACCAAACAAAAGACAATTTCTCACGCCAAATAAAAGACAATTTAGCACACCAAACAAAAGACAATTCCTCACGCCAAACAAAAGACAACTTCTCACGCCAAATAAAACATAATTTAGCACACCAAACAAAAGATAATTTCTCACGCCAAATAAAAGACAATTTAGCACACCAAACAAAAGACAATTTCTCACGCCAAACAAAAGACAACTTCTCACGCCAAATAAAACATAATTTAGCACACCAAACAAAAGACAATTTCTCACGCCAAATAAAAGACAATTTAGCACACCAAACAAAAGACAATTTCTCACGCCAAATAAAACATAATTTAGCACACCAAACAAAAGACAATTTCTCACGCCAAATAAAAGACAATTTAGCACACCAAACAAAGGACAATTTCTCACACCAAACAAAAGACAATTTCTCCCGCCAAACAAAACATAATTTAGCACACCAAACAAAAGACAATTTCTCACGCCAAATAAATCATAATTTAGCACACCAAACAAAAGACAACTTCTCACGCCAAATAAATCATAATTTAGCACACCAAACAAAAGACAACTTCTCACGCCAAATAAATCATAATTTAGCACACCAAACAAAAGACAACTTCTCACGCCAAATAAATCATAATTTAGCACACCAAACAAAAGAGAATCTCACGCCAAATAAAACATAATTTAGCACACCAAACAAAAGACAATTTCTCACGCCAAATAAAAGACAATTTAGCACACCGAACAAAAGACAATTTCTCACGCCAAATAAAAAATAATCTAGCACACAAAACAAAAGACAATTTCTCACGCCAAATAAAACATAATCTACCACACCAAACAAAAGACAATCTAGCACACCGAACAAAAGATAATTTTTCCCGCCAAAAACACAAATCCCAACGCCTTACCATCTGGGGAATGGCGTGCAGTTCCACCACCCACACGTTATTCAGGATATGGCCGCTGCTCGCCATTACGTTGGTGTATCGGACTCCTGTAGTGAAAAAAAAAATGTAAAAATCGTATGAATGAGAATGAGTTGAGATGTATTAGATGTATTTGACCGGTTTCGAATATATCTTCGTCGTGTATTACTGGTGAAGATGTATTCGAAACCGGTCAAGTGCATCTCTTGTATTTTGAGAAGATATTCGGTTTCATTCATACTTTTTCTACACTTGCCAACATGAATGAGGTTCATTGAAAGAAATGTTGCAGGGAAATCGGCGGTCCTACATCTGCAAGAAAATTTAAAGCTTGATTTGGATATAAAATTCGATTAGAGATGTTCATCAGAAATATTTTTAATTGAAATACTCATGACGCTGAATTAATCCATACTGCATGAATACTGATTCAGTGTATCATGCATGGCACTGAGGTTATCATGCATGACACTGACACACTGTCACACACAACACTGACTCACACCATCACACACGACACTGACTCACAGCATCACACACGACACCGACTCACAGCATCACACACGACACCGACTCACAGCATCACACACGACACCGACTCACAGCATCACACACGACACTGACTCACAGCATCACACACGACACTGACTCACAGCATCACACACGACACTGACTCACAGCATCACACACGACACTGACTCACACCATCACGCACGACACAGACTCAGCATCACACACAACACTGACTCACACCATCACACACGACACTGACTCGCAGCATCACACACGACACTGACTCACACCATCACGCACGACACAGACTCACAGCATCACACACGACACTGACTCACACCATCACACACGACACTGACTCACACCATCACGCACGACACAGACTCACACCATCACACACGACACTGACTCACACCATCACACACGACACTGACTCACAGCATCACACACGACACCGACTCACAGCATCACACACGACACTGACTCACAGCATCACACACGACACTGACTCACACCATCACACACGACACTGACTCACAGCATCACTCACGACACCGACTCACAACATCACACACGACACTGACTCACACCATCACACACGACACTGACTCACAGCATCACACACGACACCGACTCACAGCATCACACACGACACCGACTCACAGCATCACACACGACACCGACTCACAGCATCACACACGACACCGACTCACACCATCACACCAACTCACCATACTGCGGGACATGAAGACGGGGCATGAGGTAGATCTTTACAGTGTTCATGATTCCATGTACGAACTGAGCGACCATCTGTGCATCGGCGGTGACCCCGTGTACAGTGCCATCCTCTGCCACGCCCACGTACACCACCCCTCGCTCTCCGGTATTCAGTAAACCCACTAACAGCTGCCAAAAGTAATGATTGTGATAATGCCATGGGATAAAAAAAAGTTGTTATTTATTCTTTTTTTTTTGTAATTGGGTTTTTTTAATTATTTTTTCTTCGTCTTTCCTTCTTATTCTTAATCTTCTTTACTTTTTACCTATTATTCTTAATTCAATTTTTAATCCCTATTTTTTTTTTTTTTTTTTAAGATTCATCGGGAAATATAAACCATGTTATTTATTCGCTTTTTCAGTTTGTATTTGGATTTTTTAAATCATTTGTTTTCTTCGTCTTTCCTTCCTATTCTTTTTTTTCTCCTTATAACCTATTATTCTTAATTCAATCTATAATTTCCATTTTCTAAATTTTATCGGGAAATATAAACAAAAAAGATAAAAACAAACATTAAAAAAATCTCTCGCATTCACCTTCAGCACAGTATCCCGCCGAACGTCACACAGATCAGCCACTGGGAAGAAATGACACCGCTGACCTGCCGGAAAAGGCATCTTCTGACGGTACACGAAGCTGACCTCCTCCTGCTGTTGGCCGTTCGTCAGCACCGCCTCCAGGTCGTCGTCGCCCTCCGCTCTCCCGACGCTCTCTCTCACCTGCAGGAGGGAGAATTTTGCGCGCGGAAATATGGCGGGAAGGAGGTGGGTTTCTGAAGGACTGGAGGCGCGTTTTCTCTTCGATTTTCTTTGGGTGTGATTTTATTTTTTTTTTTCTGGGAGGTTTGTCTCTGTTTTTTTTTTCTTGTTTTTGGTCTTTCACATTTTTCTCTTCTCTTCTCTTCTCTTTTCTCTTTTTTTTCTGTCTCTCTCTCTCTCTCTCTCTCTCTCTCTCTCTCTCTCTCTCTCTCTCTCTCTCTCTCTCTCTCTCTCTCTCTCTCTCTCTCTCTCTCACTCTCTCTCTCTCTCTCTCTCTCTCTCTCTCTCTCTCTCTCTCTCTCTCTCTCTCTCTCTCTCTCTCTCTCTCTCTCTCTCTCTCTCTCTCTCTCTCTCTCTCTCTCTCTTTATGTCATACACTCTCTCTCTCTCTCTCTCTCTCTCTCTCTCTCTCTCTCTCTCTCTCTCTCTCTCTCTCTCTCTCTCTCTCTCTCTCTCTCTCTCTCTCTCTCTCTCTCTCTCTCTCTCTCTCTCTCTCTCTCTCTCTCTCTCTCTCTCTCTCTCTCTCTCTCTCTCTCTCTCTCTCTCTCTCTCCCTCTCTCCCTCTCTCAACCTGTGACAAGGTGGACCATTTAGCACTTTCCCTTGAAGAACCACACTATGCAGTTCTACCGTCTCATAAACAAATGAGACAAGTGTTTTCAGCTGTTTCCGAGATTATGAGGGCCAGGTATGAACTATCAAAAAAATGAACAAAAATGGACATGGTACCATCTGGCATTATTAAAGTATTGTAGGAACATCTGACAACCATATGAAGTCTATAATGGACGGAGACAGCAGGTTACACTGACCAGACTATGCATAGGATACCAGTACGTTATATATTACGTACAGGATGCAGTTTCGAAGGCAAACCCAGTTTCGTATCACCACTGCAAAAATGTGCAATAAATAGTACTGACCAGAGAAAAGGCAATTATTGATTACATTAATTCTATTATAGACACTGGTCTTGTCTTTGATATGATTAATGATGTAAAAGTTGTTTTATCAATAATGTAAGTACAACAGCATAGCCCTTAGGCATGCACAACTTCTCTTTGATTGACATCCCCTACATTAATAGAAGAACAACCAGTTTGGATAGATGTTATAGCATCTTCCCCTGGCTTTTTGCTGGGCATGTACACTGTTCGGTAAATCAATTTTATCAAATCAAATCTCTCTCTCACACACTCGCTCTCCAGCCACTTCTTGCCGTGTCCATTATCCTCTTCTTATATTTCTCCCGCTCCTTCTTGTTTACCTTCTCCTTACTTTTCCTCTTTATTTTCCCTTCCCCTTTCCCTTTCTCCTTCTCTCTCATCCTCTTCCTCCTTTTCCTTCCCCTTCTCATCTTTCTCCTTCTCCTCCCTATCCCCCTTCCCTATTCATCTTCCTTTTAGCCCTCCACCTTCCTTTCCTCATTACCCTATCCCTCATCCCTTACCCTCCTCCCTCACACTCACTCCCTCCTCCCTCCTCCCTCTTCCCTCACCCTCCACCCTCCTCCCTCACCCCTTACCCTCACCCTCCTTCCTCACACTCATCCCCTCACCCTCCTCGCCCTCCTCCCTCACTCCTCACCCTCCTCACCCTCCTCCCTCACTCCTCACCCTCCTCCCTCACACTCACCCTCACCCCTCACCCTCCTCCCTCACCCCTTACCCTCCTCACCCTCCTCCCTCACCCCTTACCTTCCTCACCTCCTCGCCCTCCTCCTTCACCCCTTACCCTCCTCACCTTCCTCCCTCACCCCTTACCCTCCTCACCCTCCACCCTCACCCTCCTCGCCCTCCTCCCTCACACTCACCCTCACCCTCCTCCCTCACCCTCACCCCCTCACCCTCCTCCCTCACCCCTCACCCTCCTCCCTCCTTCCTTACCCTCCTCCTCCCTCACCCCCCCTCCTTACCTTCTTAGCCTCGTGCAGTCCCATAGCAAGAATAGACTCGCTCTGGAGGGCCGAGTTGCTCTTCTGCCGGAGCGGTTTCACGGGCGGCGGGTCGTGGGCCACCATCACGCCCGCCCGCACGCCCTGCCTCCTGGGTTGCGGGGGGGCGGCTGGTCGGTCCCCCCGCCCCCCGCCGTCCCTGCTGCCGCCGCCGCGCCCTCGGGTTTGGCCTCTGGGGAGCGGTACGTGGAAGGGCGTGGAGTTTCATCAGCATCGTCGTCGTTTTTGATGTTATTATTATGGTGATTATTAGTAGTGTTTGAAATATTGCTATTATTGTTGTTGACGTTGTTCTGTTGTTGTTGTTATTGTTGTTATCATTATCATCCCTATAATAATTATCATCATTATAATTATCATTATCACCATTATCATCATTATCACCATTATCATTATCATCATCATCATCATTAATATCGTAGTAGAAGTAGTAGCAAGAGTATCGTTATCATTATTATTAACTATCTTCATGTTATTTTGATTATTTTCATTTTCATTGTCATGCTCATTATCATTATTCCTATGTTCATCAATATCTGACATTACCGTCATCATTACATTATCATTATCATTAATAGCAGTAGTAGTAGTAGTAGTAGTAGTAGTAGTAGTAGTATCCTTATCATCATCATTATTATTATCATCACTATCATTATTATCATTATCATCAGCAGCAGCAGCATTATTATTACCATAATTATCATTATCATAACTATCATAATCATCATCATTATAAAAATCTCTATCATCACTACGATACTCATATTCATTTTCATTATCATTTGTAGTATTACCATCACAATTACCATCATCATCACGAGAAAGAAGACAAAGAAAACGTAAACAATAAAACAAAAACACTAAAATAACGAATCACAACAAAGTATACTTAGCTATAAACAAAAAAAAAGAGACGTAGCCAATTTCAGTGAACCAAAAGGAATACCTGTTAATAGCGAAAATACGTGACCAAATATTTGCAATAAACGCTGAACCGCAAACAATGAACATTTTAGAGACCTTGGACGTGAACTATTTTTGTTTCCCACGTCCTTCCCACATTTAGGTTAATAGCGTCTATTAAATGTTAAAAAAAAAGTATGAATGAGAATGAATATCTTCATCACGCAAGAGATGTTTTTGACAAGTTTCGACATGTCAGAAAATACATGATTTATATATCTCTTGCGCTGTAAAGATATTCATTACCATTTTTGCTTTTTTTCAAACCAAAAAGATAACATCCACCTAATCAGAGCAAAATCCGCGAGAATATTCCCTAAACCAAAAATCTTTTGAGTTCAGACCATGGATACCTCATCACGACTGGACAAATTCCAATTAAAATCCAGTCAGAGTTATAAACCAGTAACATCAAGCTGATAATCACTTCATACCCACCTTGCTTACCTTGAAAAAACCTCCAAAAAAACTAAATTTACAAAACTTGCGGAGTTTCTTTTCATCCAAAATACACTAAAACCAAAGGAAACTGCAACATCAACTCCTCAATGACCGTAATATTTCCATCGCCTCAAAAATAAAAGCAGCTGAAGGTATACTTTATTAGGAACAATATTACATTTTAATAATTTTACCATCGACCTTCAGAAGACTCTCGATCTCATCAAGTCACACCATCTCAATAAACAACATATCCTTGGCAGTTCACAAAGTTAACCTGGAGTGGGTGTTCTTTTTTCCGATCTACTCCCAAAGAACAACAAAACCTGTGATGAAATGCCGCAGTTTCTTCGAGGCTGCCCTCAGAGAAGTATCCTCTGCCCCGTTATCAATTCCAAATAAAAGTTGATAAAGACTATACCCTCAAAAAATAATAATAATAACAACGACATAACACTCGCGAATAAACCATAGATTCCTGAAAAAAAAAAACAATATACCAGAAACAGGCTTAGTGAATTCTGTAAATAAATAATACAATCTTCAATCAGACAACAAGCCGATCGTGCAAGAGCCATGAAAGTAGATAATGACCCTCTGAGTCGTTCCTTTGAAGAGAAATGATACACTAACAACAGAAAAAAAATAAACAAATACTGCTAAAGCTGGTAAGTGCTAAAATCCTTGTGCAAACATCTTGTGTAAACAGATATTACATGTTAACAGTACAACAATATATTGGATATGTAAATGATAACATAATGGCAGTTACCAATGCACCGATAACTCCATGTTGTATATTATCGAAGCACTAAGAGAGAGTACACTTTAGCCATATCTTACAAATCCAGATTCAAAATAAACAAGGAAATCACTCAATATGACTGGCTATGAATGACCTAACTTAGACCACGAAGAACTTCACCACCAAAATGCAACTTTTGAATCACTGAGCATGACAATACGGGGAAGGCTAGATCAGTAGCAACTAGAGGTGTCACTGCGTCTGTTTTGATGATTCAATGAAAATAATGAAAATATAACCATTGAATGAACCGTATTCATGTTGACAAATGTGGAGAGGTATGAATGAGAACGAATATCTTCACAATACAAGAGATGTGTTTTACCGGTTTCGATTACATCTCCGTCGAAACCGGCAAAATACATCTCTTGCATTGCGAAGAGATTCGTTCCCATTCATACCTCTCCGCAATAACCACTGAAATCATTATTTCCCATCCTTTTTGAAAATCGAAAAGTCCAAAATGATCGACCATATTTCACAAAGCATCCGTAACTTTTGTGACGTCATCAAAACGTGTTCTTTCCCAAAATAGAATCAGACGCCATGACACCCCTTGGAGTTGCCACTGAATCTAGCCTTCCCCATGAAAACACAACAGATCGACCCTGTGGACACCGCATTCCGAAATAAGATAAATTATTGCCATTTTCATTCATCTAGTAATTAAATGTTTGAATTTTTCAGCATGTTCTATGTGTCATATGAAGGGCCATGTGAGTATAGGGTTCGGTCATTGAAAAGAGGTTAGGTACGAAGCCATGGCCAACCCACCCATAAATGTCACCAAAATCTTAAAGCAATGATTCGCACCCTGTTCCTAAATCAAGTACAAATAAAACTTTTAATAAATTAAGGTTAGCAAAATAATGATGATAACCATAATCTTAATTGCAATAATTTGAATAATAGTAACAATGATGATGATAGCAATAAAATAATTGTATTAAGAGTACAGATTATGATAATAAGAATAAAGATTATGATAATAACAATAATGATAACAATAATAATAACAATATTAATAATGATAACAATAAATATTATTATTGTCATTATTGCTATTTTTGTCATTATCATTATTGTCGTTATTTATTATCACTATTATTATGATAATTATAATTGCAATTCTGATAATGGTAATAATAATAATCCTTATTATTAAAGCCATAATTGTAATTATGCTTATATTTATAAGTGTAATTATGATAATAACAACAGTAACGTTAACAGCGGCAATACTACAACTAATAGCAATAATAATAACAACAGCAAAAATAATGATAGAAACGACAAAGCATAGGAACAACAATAACGACAGTTACTACTTCCTCTAATATTACTATTACTTAGAATAATAATGATAATAATAATGATGATGATGATATTATAATTATTATTATTACAACTAATATTATCCATAAATGGTGATAATAAAATAATGATAGAGGAACGATACTACTAATCACAATAATGATATGAAGAATAACAATAATATTGATAATAATGATGATGATAATGATACAAAACAATAATGATGATGATAATACAAACCATTAACAATAATAATAACAATAACACAATCAACAACAATAACATTATCAATAACAATAACATCACTATCAACAACAATAATAACAGCAACAGCACGGCGTTCACACAGACCTTCTCTCCCGATAAGCGAAGGGAACGGAAGGCCTGGCGAGAAAGTGGTGATCTTCTTTGACCTGCGGGAGAGAGAGGTCACCCTTGAGGAAGTCAGTGAGGGTCATCTCGGCCAAGTCTGATCCCTGTTTCTTTGCTCCTTCGGTAGCCATTGCGTTAGGAGACACGGATGAGAGTTATGACTTTGTAGGAGAAGTGTTCCTTGACAACTGATGAATTCCCACGTGCTGAGACAAGCATCTTGAGAAGATAAGATAAGGGAGGAAATAAGTTCAAAATATTCAGACTAAAATATAGTTAAAACTAATGATCTATTGATCCTGCGATATTTTCAAACAGCATGGCACGCTGGAAGATTTGCTTTGACACGAATATATGTCACGAATTGATAAAAGAACCATTGACTACGTTAACCTTCACGCCTTTAAACACTCCACAATGAAGATTAATAATTCCATTATTAATAAATATCTCACATTATTGTCATTTACACAAGTACCTTAAAGAGATAAGTAAAAAGACAATGAAATAATAAATTGGTAAAGAACCATCAAGCCAGCCGCTGCTCACGCCTATGACGTCGGCCATGTTTGTTGACAGACGCTGAGGCCGGCACCAAGCCCACGCGAAGAAAACTGTCAAATAATATTAGAAGGGAACCTAAATCGCCACCCTGAAAGGTTGGTTATGGTGTATCCTTATCATATTTATGACTGGTGTTATTATATTTGCATATGGTTGGCAGCTGTAGGTTGTGTGATTGATCAAAATAATGAAAGTGAAATCTTGGGTGGACGTGACCACAACCCAATATTTTTAATTGTTATAAGTAAACTATAGCAGATATCCTTGTGTTAGTGAGTCACAGAGCACTTCCTAAGTATAAGCACATAGTTTTTGCGACGTCTAATGTAGTTTGACATTTCTTGTAGTTTGACACTTATGGTATATATTTAGGATATTGCTTATTTCGTGTAGCCTCCCTTTGTTTTCATAAGTATTATAATAGACTAATGTACTTTATCAGTGTATCTTATTATTGATTATATCTTTTCTATGTAAGTTAATAGCATCTAGGTGCAGGAATTAGAAGTAGGTCAAACGGGTACTTACATTTCATATGGACTCCACTTGCTTTCCTTGTCTGTGTCAAGCATTCCACGGATAGGCAAGGTGTATCTCGCCTTCGTATGTACTAGCCTTTGAACTGTCAGGAGAGACCTACTTTCATGTTTTTGTCGTTTATTGATCTCCTTCGGCAGGTTGTAAACAGGTAGTGACTTGCTAGGGAAATTATAAAGATGCGTACCATCCTTAGGTTATTTGATCAGTTATGAAAATCGTGGCTCCCCAAACAATTTTCGCATAATAAGATTTGTTGTTACGTGATGAGAACAGATCTGAGTTCCGTCGCAATCACAGCCTACAATCTTGATGTGTTAAGTCCGGATAGCAGTGGAGGGCATGGAGTATATCAGGGAATTTAGCCCACTTACGACGGGTATCTCACATATAAAACACATGGAAAAGTAAACATTACCAGGCATCCCGCCGGTGTGAAGCTAGATTGGAGTTTGCGCTCTGATTTTTGCCCGTGGCGGGTGGCACACAGGCAGGTTCTCGGACTCTCCCATGCGTTGACTTTGAAGGCGCCCAGAAAATATTAATTTCGGCTTGAAAATGTACCGTTGCAAGTGGGTTAAAGGGGTAATTGTCACCAATAGCGACACACCCTTCCAGAGCGTAAGTCGGAATAAAGGTATGTTTTTCTGCAGGAAATCCACCAATGATATCATCGATTCTTGGCATTGTTTCTTTTGCAAAAGAATTGTTGAGGAGATTAAGTACCATCTCTTCATTGATGATCTTGATTTGATAGTCCTAATAGCAGGGGAGGGCAGGAAGTGTGTTAGGGAAATTATGGGGTAAAACAGGCGTTGACAAGAATTGATTGGGAAAAATGCATAACCAGCTAAGAAAAAAAAAACGCTTAAAATCGGTCAATTAAACTTAAGATGTACTTGCCTTTTTTTCTTTTGTTTTTATACTAATGGAATCCAACCCACCTTTCCGGAAAATCTACAGTTCACACTTTCCAACCCCTCAAAAAAACGTACTGACGAATACACGAACCTAATCTGACAATTTAAGCTGTTGTGACTAGGTGTGCCCTTCAGCAATGTCCAAAGGAAGGGTTGATAGGGGGCTCCACCCCCCAACACCCTCAGGAAATATTCTCTTTACCTCAGTTTGTACTTCAAGATAGAGCCACACCGTAAAATGATAAACAAAAAACCTCTATATCATGAAACGTCAAACTTTCTTTCGCTTCTTTCTACGGTCTGGATTTCTTTATTTTTAATTTTTTTTTTTTTTTTTTTTTTTTTTTTTTTTTTTTTCTTTTTTTTTTTTTTTAAGCATGTATAGGTGGATTCCTAAGGGATTTGATTGTTGAATGTATTTGTTTATTAGTTTTTAAATGTATCAGTAGTTTGAGACATTCATGCTTTTTGATTTTGCAGAAGAAGCCATGGCAGACAGTGATGATGAGTATGAGCGACGTAGACGTGATAAATTCCGTGGAGAGAGGTCAGAGTACACAAGCAGCAGCAGCACCAGAGACCGTAGAGATGACAGTAGGAGAGGAAGGGATGACTGGGCTGACAGGTAAGAAAGTAACATGCTAAATTATTATCAAACTGTATGATTGTATGTACATGTTTATCAGTTAGAATGTTAAAGCTATACTACACAGATTTGTATAAATTCAAAATATACTCATTCTATTTAATATTATTGTCTTCAGAGATTAAAAAAGTTAAGCTGCAGATGTATCAAAGGATAACAATGCATAGTCTAAATATTTATTAAACTCTTTATGTATTATTGGGATTTCTTTTTACAGAGGCCGTGATAGTTGGGGTAGCAGAGAACGTGGATCCTCACGTCGTGAATACGGTAGGGACTATGGAAGGTCCCGTGACCGCTACTCTCCTGGAAGACATGACATGTCTCCTCCCATTAAGCGGATGAGGCAGGACTGGTAAGTTGCACATCTTTAACGGCATATTTTCAGACTGGTTTCACAGTCCTATTTGTACATTTTTTGTACAAAGTGTGAAACAAAAACATTGTGTCTGTGTGCAGCTGGAGTAACTTCAGTCATGGTATTGATTTATTTCTGACATTACACAAACAGGGACGACCGAAGGTATCCATATGAGAGCAGCGGTGGCGGGGCAGGAGCAAATTATGGGGCCTATGGAGGTAGCTACGGGCAGGATTACGGCCATCCATCTGGTCATGCTGGTGGTGGTGGAAGGTTAGCTCATGTTGTTTGTCCAGGCTTCTTGCATAATTGGTAGAAGCTTTAAGCAAAACAATTGTGAAATTCTTTGCAAAAGATACATTTCCAGAATTTTCCTTAAGTTTTGGCAGTCTTCCAAGGTAAACAGATCATAGAAGCAATAGATATGTTAATTGTAAGATATTCTGGGAATTAGTTTTGACAAGTGGGAGATGGCAGGAATTGATTTCAACAAATGTTGATTGATGTAACGTGCAGTCACATCAATCTCCAAGTGTTTACATATTTACAAATTGTCTACCCATGAGCACATCAATTATCACCAAATCTTGAATTTTAATTTGGGACTTTTTTCCATAGAAAATTATCAATTTTATGTACTGTTTACCTCTTATTGTATGTATGTTTTAGATTGTAATTACATCCTTTTATGTACTGCATGCTTATGTAATGTGATCATGCTTTGTGTTGATAGAATGGATTGACATAAATTTTTTGTGAATAGGTAACAGCAATGTATATACAACAATGAGTACATATATAGGTGCTTAATCTAAGAAGAGGACCTCTTTTTAGGTTCTGTTTTTATCTCATACATGATTAAGGGTCTTAATATGATTATCTACATGTAATAATTCCACTAAAAAGTTTCAATTTTAGTTCGTAATGTTAGTAGTCATTATGATTTGTTACTCCAAGTGACCTAGTAATGTTTTAAGTAATTTTTATCTTTATTTTTCTGTGTGTGTGTAAAATATGTATTTGTAACGATAAAATGTTGAATATTTCCATTTTCTCTTCCCTCATATTTCAGGTTAGATGAACTGGGCCCAACGCAGCCACCAATGATGACTTTCAAAGCCTTTATGGAGCAGTGCGACGACTCCATCTCGGAGGAGGAGGCACTGAGGAAGTATTCAGACTACAAGCTTGAGTTCAAAAGACAACAGCTAAATGAATTCTTTATCAACCATAAAGAAGAAGAATGGTGAGCACCCTGTAACATCACCTTCCTACTCGAGAGGGGTATACCTTGCTAAAGAGTTGAGGATAGGATGGGAAGGAGAATTGTAAGAAGAAAATGGTATGGGTTGTGAGTGGCTTTGGGGTAGGGAGGGGGCATATGGTTATTGTTGGCAATAACTCTTCCAGTGGAGAGAATTTGGAACTGCAAGGTTAGAGAATTCTTTTTGTTATCTTTTGTTATTAAGGCTCTTCATGGTGTAGGTCCTCAGTAGAATAGAAACTTCTTAATCTTTGTGCCAGTTTAGCTCATCTTAGAGTTCTTTATGTGGAAGCCTTTATGATTTAAGTATTTCTTGTGTATAGGCAGGTGTGCAAGAAGATATTGTTGAGTAGAATTATAGATTTTACTTGTGACTGTTTGTCCTTTGTCTTTTTTACTTTTCACATCATTTTCTTCTTATTTGTAGTAGATGATTAAGCTAGATGTACTTAATTCATAGTTGGGTAGCTCAGAAAAACTGAAATGTATGTTTTCTTTATTCTCCTCATCCTTTTTCTTTGGTGTCATTCATTTCGGGTTGAAAGAAGTATGTTAGAATTAGAGTTAGGATAGGTTACCTTTTTAAGCTTTTAGGTTTAAAGTCCTATAAATGTGGGCAATCTCATCTTGAGGTTCCACCCATACTTAATCTAACACTTGCCTCCTGACAGTTGCTTTTCCAGCATCTACAAACTACTGCACACCGCAAGCCAGCTAGAATTTCTGTTCTGACGATCTGATGAAAAACACACATTGGGCTCCTAAACGCGGTTAGCTAGGGTCGCTGCGCGCAATGCAGTGTTAGTGATGCGATATGAATGTCTAGGCTAGGCAGGGGGTCGCACAATGACCCGTCGTTCGCTCCGCTCTGTGTATCGAGCCCATGTGTGGTACAGGTGGCAATTTTCCACTCAGGCAGGTGAGATTACTTTGCCTAATGGTAACATTTCTTCTACTAAATTTTCTTCCCTTGTCACCTTTTCTCATAATGATAGTAATCTGCAAAGGATCAAGAATCGGCGACAGCATCAGTAATTAGCACGAATGCTAGTTCAGATTACTGTTTCAACATCAGTCTAGTGTAATACCTAGCTTCACAGTGGATTTGTTTTTTTGATGTATACAACCAAGTTGAATTGTAAGTTTGACGGCAGCTGAGGAACAAAGGCTCTATAGGACGCTGATCAAAGAGGAGTAAGTGAGGTGTTTTATTCAGTGGGAAAAATTGCCATATGTCTTATATTTTTGCAATACTTTACCAGGTTTAAGGCCAAGTACCACCCAGAGGAGTGTGTGAAGCGACGGGATGAGCAGCTGTCAAACTTGAAGGTAAGTGCTTCATTATCCTTGTGTCCTCTGCTATTTGTTTCATAATTCAAGATAATTTGTTATGTTTACCTTTGATGTTTATGATAGTTATATTCCACATTTTCCTTTTCACAGAGAAGAGTGTCTGTTTTTTGTGAACTTTTTGAAATGAATCGAATGGAGAACATTAGCGTTGATGCTGATCAGTCAGACCAACTTCTGAAGCTTTTGGACTCTGTGGTCATCAAGCTGGAGGGAGGCACGGACCTTGATCTTCAGGTCTTGGACCAAGCACCTGAGGAGGATGTCAAGTCCCAGCCAATTGAAGAAGAAAAGAAGCCATTTATTTTGGGAGAGGAGTAAGTTTACTTTTTGATTATCTGTTGCTATATGTTCCCTCCCCCCCCCCCCCTCCTTACTCTTTTGCTAATGATTTTTTTTTCATCTTCATTTCACATAAAACCCTTTCCTTCACTTGTATCGTGTTTGAAAGAGCCTGTGAAGGTATGGAAATCACATACTCATGTTATCTTTTTTCTACTCAAGCTCAGATGAGGGTGAAGAGAAGGAGAAATCGGAAGAAAAGAATCCTGATGAACCACTAAAGATGGACATGTCAGAGGAACAGATGGAGTTACAGAAGAAAGCTAAGGAATACCTGAAACAGAAGGTTAATGAAGGAGAAAAAGGTTAGTGTCTTGGATTGGTCCTGGACGACAATCTGCACAAAACCAGTGTAGTGAAATGTTATCCAATGGTGAAATTAATGAATTCCTTCTGCCAAAAAATTATAAGGGGCAGTGACTTTGATTTATTTTACAAATTCTGATATTCACATCTTCGTATGTATTTAACAAAGTAGCCTTTAGCATATTATCAGACACTTTTTACAAAGCTAGTCTAATTAAATGCACCTGCCTCATTCTTTTCTCAGAAACCCGGAAGCGAAAGCACTCTGGCAGTTCTTCATCTAGTTCATCAAGCGATTCGGATGACGAGCCCATGGAGGAAGACCTGAAAGAGCCGCCACCCCCTGGCATGGAGAAGGAAGAGGAGGAGAATGTGACTGAAGAAAAACCTGAAGAGGGTGAAGAGAAGAGCAAAGAGGAGGAGAAGAAAGAAAATGGATTGCAGCCCCCAGGAGAAGAGGAGAATAAGGAAGATCTGGATGAAGGTAAGGATGTCTTTCAAGGCTGTTGGAAGTGGAAGTGATATGGGAAATATGTTGATTTCTTCGATTTAGAACTTATTTTGTGGAAAGATACAAAATATCATCAAATAGAACTTCTTTTATTGTAAAATGTTGGCAAGTGTCTGGGAAGGAACTAATTTCTGTTTACTTGTAGAAACCGCTTCTCGGAATGGGGAGAAAGAGGAAGAAAAAGATAAGGAGTCCAAAAAGGATGAAGAGGAGGAGGGTAAGGAAGAAGAACAGAAACCCAGAGCACTCCACAAAACAGCATCCATCTTCTTGAGGAATTTGGCACCAACAATAACCAAGCAAGAAGTTGAAGCGGTAAGTGTTAACACAAAAGAATAGTTTGATCCCTGTCCTTACCTCCCTTGCAAGAATAGTTATTCCCTGTATTTGTCTCCCTTCTCTTTCTTTTCATACGTATTTTAATGATATAAATTTCATCTACATAACCAGGGTATTCTGTTTTCCAGATGTGTCGACGATATAATGGATTTTTGCGAGCTGCCATTGCAGACCCTCAACCAGAACGCAGGTGGTTCAGACGTGGATGGGTAACATTCAAGAGAGACGTCAACATTAAGGACATTTGTTGGAACCTGAATAACATTAGAGTAAGTGTTCTATACTATTCTTAGAAAGTTAAAAGTGAATAATTTTGTAGCAGTCAGAGCTCAGTGCATGATTATATTGTATTAATGTATATGAAACTAGATGGTCATGAATTTTGATGTGAACCTAACAATTTTTTCTTGTACAGCTAAGAGACTGTGAACTCGGGGCCATTGTCAATAGAGATCTGAGCCGACGCATTCGCACCGTAAATGGAATCACTTCCCATCGCAGTGTAGTCCGGTCAGATATCAAGTTATCGGCCAAGATCATCCAGAACCTTGATTCTCGTTGGGGATTATGGATCGAGTCAACTGAAAACCTGGACAATGCAGTAAGACTCCATTCATTGGTTATATAGTGAGAGACAGTTCATGTTAAAAATCTAACCAAACTATGTTTCTGACATTCCTGTTGATGCTAGCATATTTTATTTGGTTGACAATAGCTGCTGAGCCTGACTTCCTCGTCGAATCCTGTGCTTCGGAACATAACAGACTACTTAATAGAAGAGGCTAGTGCAGAGGAGGAGGAATTACTTGGAGCTAATGATGCATCAGCCAACAATAGTGAGGAAAAGGCTGAGGGAGAAGCAATTGAAAGAGACCCTAGTCTGATTAAAGTAAGGAAAACCTGAAACATTTTTTTAAAAGTGCACTAAAGGTTCATATGTTTTAGTGGTATTACAGATTTCAATACATACATAATTGTACAATTATTGTTACATATATGTTTCTTTTTTACAGGTATTGGATAGATTACTCCTTTACTTGCGTATTGTGCATTCAGTGGATTATTACAATCACTCTGAATACCCCAATGAAGATGAAATGCCCAATAGGTGTGGTATCATGCATGCCCGTGGCATCCCACCCTCAAGTAAAGTAACACCTCAAGAAGTACAAGATTATTGTAGAGCCTTTGAGAACAAGATTGGATCATTCCTGCAACCGTTGACCAAACTTAGTGATGATGAAGCAAAGAAATTAGGTAGTAATACCATATAATCTTTTGAAATGAAATTAGAAAATCATGTTCTATATGAATGTTTGTGAATTAAGTAAAGTGCACATCACTGTCATCTGTAAATTATCCTAAGCTTACTAACACGTCCTACTCATCACTAGGTCTGAAAGAGGCAGAGGAAGAGGTAGAGAAATTTGTCCAGTCCAACACTCAAGAGGTAGCCAAGGATAAGTGGCAGTGTCCCCTCTGTGGGAAGAAGTTCAAGGGTGCAGAGTATGTACACAAACACATCCTCATCAAGCATGCTGAGAAAGTCAAAGAGGTCAAAAAAGAGGTATGTTATTTTGAATTGGAAGTAGAAAACCTTAACTGAAGTGTAGAGATCATTTCCATTTGGCCGATCTGTTCTTAACATAACATAACATGTGCTTTGTCATCTTTCAGGTGGATTACTTCAACAATTATCTCAGAGATCCTAAGAGACCTCAGCTACCAGAATATCCTGGGAATAAGCATGGAGGCAGAAAGGATGACAGGCCCGACCCATATGTTGCAGCCTATCCTCAGCAAGCACCTGGGTAAGGTGGTTTTCACCTTTGACTCTGTATCAAGGTACTCATGGAGTAGGTTGCAGCACTCTGCCTTGGTGAAAATCCTAGTTTAGAGCTGCAGAGCTAAGCCTGCTCTTTTACCATCATTTACGGCAAATCTTGCTTGGCTTTCTTGATTTGTTGAGAGTTTCCATTATTTTAAGGTGAACTTTTAAAATAACTTCCAAAGAAAATATATTGAGGAAACATTTACCATAATAAATCACTGACTGACAGGTGTAAAGGGGCCAATAACACCAATTTGTTTAGCCAATAAAGATGCACCTGGAGATGAAGTAAAGTTTTGAATAAATCATTATTTGTATAATTTAATTTGTTCAGTGTTATAATTACTGAATGTATAACAAAATTTTCAGCCTTATTTTTGATAAGGTGATCCATACCATAAACTGTCAAAATACTCCTAAATGGTGATGCCACTGCTACCTATCTTTTTATGAGTACCTTGTGAGTCTACCAATGATAGATATGTACAGATATGATATGAAGATGAAAATAACTAAAGTGAGCAACTTGAATATACATATGTGATGTTCTATGATACACATTTCTTATGGGATTTTTCTGTTGCAGGTATGGTGCCTATGGTGGAGCATATGGTAGGCAATACCCAGCCGCACCTGGGTACGGCTATGGTAGTAGCTACCCCAAAGATTACTATGCAGGACGTGGTGACCACTATGCTCGTGAACCCTATGCCAGGCCACGTGTAACTTACAGGTCGCGGTGAGTTGGTATTCTGGATTTCTGTGCTTTTGTATTTTTATTATTTGCTGGCCTCAATTTCAGAGTTTAATTTATGTATCATTTTTCTATTAAATTTGCCATCCTCATCAAGTGCTCATGTTAAAGTAGGAATTAAAAAGAGAATTAGGTTAATATACATGCTTAACAGCCCCCCAAATAATACTAATTCATAGTTGATTTTATGATATTAATAGAAAGTTATAATTTTACTAGTTACGTATTTGTACTGTAGGAAAATAAGAAATAGCTAGTGAAAGTGAAATAGTGTGCTCATTTGCATAAATTAGTCCTGGTGTTTAGAAACCGCAAGTGTTGTGTACACGAAAGGGCATCAGAAAGAGAATTCATTATGTAGCTTCTTTAATAGGAGAAAATGAGGTTGGAAATTCTTTCTTTTCTTTCTTTTTCTTTTCGTTTCTTTTTTCTTGCTTCCTTGATTTTTTACTACTTTTCCGTATTAATATTTTTTTCTTTTTACTATTACTAAGACTTACTTCAATGTACCTGAACTTTTTATTTGTTGTCTTATTTTGTTGTGGCATACTTGATGGGTAATTTGATTTGAATTTATCTTTTTCTTTCTTTCTATCCTTCCTTCCTTCCTTCCTTTTTTGCAGTTGTGTCTTTCAGTGGCATATATTAGGACTTAGTAGCAAAACAGCCTTATCTTCTCTTAGATCAATAATTCAGGAAACTTAAATGCTTACTATTATCTGTGAGCTATTAAACAGAGATAGTTTTGAGCGATAGATGCAAGGGAAGTTTCGACCCTTTTTTCTAGAGTGAAGGTATTGTTAGATTTGCATATCTCAGGAGGTAAGATATATCTTGCATAGGCAGTGAGGATTATTCCAGGCCGTACAGCTGCTAGGCCTTGCATCGGCTGGGTCTCTGGCATCGACTAAGTAATGGTTTTTGTTTCCTTAGGTCGGGTGACCCGCGGGAAGTCATTGGCTACCATGACTTGGATGCTCCCGATGATACAGATCTCTTTTAACCTTGACGCCGCCTGCCCAATTGTACGCACCGTTCCAAATATGAGGTCTCAGTTTAGCCGTTATTGTTACATCTCTTGGTAACAGGTGATGTTGTTTGAGAAATTGGGGGAGAGGTTTTTCCCAAAGAAGAGATGTTGGCCGGTAAAGCTTGCTGTTATGTCGTAGTTGAATGTGACTCTTGCCTCTATCATCCAAGAGCCAAATGTGTTCAGCAGACACATATGTTACAGGTTTCATATTATTGGAAATTCTCTTTAGTTTTACTCTTATTATATAGAACGTTGACTCTTAAGTAGTAAGAAAAGTTGGTTCATATTTTTACTCAAAAGGCCCCTTTGTTCATTTCATAGACAAAATATCAAGACTTGCACTCTCTAGGATTACTCCCCACAATATACCACTCAACATTATCTTTGTAAAATTGTTACCAAGAGGCAGGACATAGCTATGCTCTTGGCTGGGGCTCTCCTCAGCACAAACCATAGTTCATGCCATCAGAAAATAATATTTCTGGATTATTGAATTTATTTTCACCTTTGCTTAAATGAGTCATTATTATTTGCCTGTGGATTTAAAAGGTATATTATAGAAATATTACTTTCTTTGTAACAAAATAGCTTACTGAACCTATAATAGGAAAAGAATGCCTCTGCTAAACTGCTTTGCTTATTGCTTCCCAGGAAGGTGTTGCGCTCTTGTCACGTCTGCACTCGGTTCCAGCAGCAACACATTGGTGTCAGCTCTTTATGTATTTTATCCCTCAAATAATAAAGAGTGCCTTAGATGACAAGTGCACTTCCCTTTCAGCAGTCTGTCAATCTGTGTAAAATCTGTTTTTATTGTCTTTTGTACGAGTGTAATATATGTCAAATCCTTTCTCTCCAACAGGGTTGGGTACAGGGACCTTGATGCACCCAAGGAAGACTACTAGTTCCTCAAGGCTAATTGAATATTGTGGACCTTCAAGTCAAAGCCAAGCGTGTTCACTTTTGTGCAGTTACGTAACGCCGCAACGACATCATCATCATAGATTTTTCTTCCTGCAGTGGAATGTGATTTATGAATCATTGTGAAACATTTAGAATTAGGTGTATGGAGATCTTATCAAATTGACTTAACTTGAGACCTGGTGGACTTCATTATACCAGATATTGCCTTTACACATGGTCTTCATGTTGGGATTTTTGTAAAGAAGTCAAATGTGTGATTTACATTGAACAGATATTTGACATGTTCATCTTGGGGGTTTATTACAGACTTCTATTCATGGATAGTATAGCTTCATCCTTGCAATGTCTTTAATATATTTTGTATTATCATCAGTGTATTATTGTTAATATACCATCAGTACCATTTTCATTACCTTTTTGAATAACACTTATTTGGGCTGCAGTGTTTGTATAGTTCATATAGTTCATAAATGGAGAATATTTTTATTGTGACAAATGTCAGATTATTCTGGTTGGACTTTATCAGAACTAAATTTGGTTTTAGTTTTCAGTTATTTGTGTATTGATTCATATAATGAACAACTCTTTTCAATTTTATTTTGTTTCACTTCCCCTACCCATTTTGACTTTGCAGTTTGCAGAAAAGTCTCTAAGAGTTACTGAATACTGATAAAAAACTGAACAAATAAAAATAATGACTTCTTATTACATTCGGTTTGATACGTACCTAAAACAGTGTGAACAAAAGTTAAATAGGATTAAACATAATTAAGAACTTTAACATAAACTTTAAATATACTGGAGATTTAGCACAAAAATCGAAGTCATTCAATGTAAGGAAAATAAGAATACATGAAAATACAATAAAATATATGGAATTTTGTTTTGGTCACTTCCTGAGAGGCAAGAAGAATCTGAGAGAACTTCTGGGGGGTCTGTATTACTTAAACCATCCTCTCAATTTAATAAAAAAAACTTTGTACGCTAGATACCGCTATAGATGGAAAGAAAGGAATGTTGAAATTTGCTTTAGCTCCTTTGCCCCAAAAGTTGGAATGGCTCATTTCCACTAGCAAGTTAGCATTCCTCATACTGTAAAGCTGTTGATGTGACCTATATCGAAAATGAGAAAGAGCAAAATGCTGTTATAAGAAATATATATGCCTTTTATTTTCTACAAGAATCAAGGAAAATATTACTATGAAATGTTGAATATCAGGGAAAATATCAGTCACTCAGCAGCAAACGTCAAGAAAAAAATAGTTACCATATATTTTCTCCAGAATGGTCATAATTCACGGGTGTATGCAATTGCATGCGTATGTTTTACTTACTCAAGTGCTTTATTCGTTGCAATGTTCCATCTTAGTCTTAGTACTTTTCACTAGTTTAACAAAAGCACCGTTAAAGGACGGGAAGAATAATAGTCCGTAATGAAATAGCATGTATATGTAAACTCGAGCATCATTTATGTATACCCAAGCATCATTTACGTGTACGCATGTATCTATGTATACTCAAACAAAGTTAAATAGTAAACAATCCCAATCTACTCACATGCTGATAAACATACGCAGGCCACCGTATTTGCATGATTTGATGTATTCGCATTGGGCGTGGAAATGAATTCTCCCATTATAAAACAAGCGTACCGGAAAACACGGGTAAATAAATACGAAAAGAGACCTGTAGGTGGAAGACATAAGGCTTAACCTGACCATCCCTCCTGAAAAGATTGCTGTGGTGGACAACCTACCCCGAGGCGCTGAGCTTGCCTGTTAGGTGAGGTCAGCAATTCCGGTGTGCGAAAGCGAAAGTCCGCAGACAAAGTACCAGCCAAAGCCTATATAGACCTTGGTACCAGCATACATTCATCATCCTATTGTCACTGGATGTGCAAGAATGATTTATCAGACATACACTGAAATTTGACATAACCATACGCAAGTACTTGTGTGTATGATTTTGCGTACTTGTGTTTGTGTGTGCGTATGAGCGACTGTCTGTGCCTGTATATGTCAGCGTGAATGTGGATGTCTGGCTGAACTTTCTGGTCCGCGGAGAAAATTCAGCAGGTCCTGTCGACGTTGCCTCAGAACATCCGAA
>NC_091567.1:3760309-3780309 GCF_042767895.1 Penaeus vannamei
GGCCACGTATTTCCGGGAGTTATTGGCTGGAAATTTTACTTTGGACCACTCTTACTCTTTAGTTCTTTTGAAACTTATTTCAATCATTCTGAATAATTTAGTATTCTATTAGATATCAATATAAATATGATAGAATTTTAAAATATATGAAAGGAGTAAATTCATCCAGTCAGTAAAAATAAATTCTAGTGTAGTACATGATCCAAAGTGAAAAAAGCTAGTGTCGTGTCGAGCAGAAAACGAACCGAAGGAGTTGACAGTCGCCGCTCGAAAGTAGACCGAAGTACAACTGCGGAAGTAGAAGTAGAAGTAGAGCCGCCAAGGGACTTGAGAGGCGAAAAAGAGGCGACGACGATGGCGATCAAGGGCCGGAAAGCTAACAAGAACCCTCCAATCCTAAGCCACGAATTCGTCATACAGAATCATGCAGATATTGTATCATGTGTGGCGATGGTGTTTGTGTTGGGCTTGATGTTCCAGGTAATTACGATCGGGGAAGTAATAGATAGCAATAGATAATAAATTAGGGACGAGGGAGAGAGAACAAAGAGTAAACAAGATCGGGTGTCGTCAGAGGAAAGTTATTCTTAAAAAAAGTTCCGGTTAAAAGGGTTTGTTATGGATGCTTCCCCAGATGGTGTCTCTCGCCCCTATTTCGGCATCTTTATTTCAAGGCTTCGGCGGCTTTATGTAGAGTGGGTCTGTTTCTCTACCAATTTTGGGGGTTATGTAGCTTGTAATTTTATTTTCTTTATCCATATTTCGTGTTTCTCTCTCCAGCTTTGAGGTATTTCTGGTGAAATATTTCAAGATTTGAAGAGGCTTTTCAAACCGGGGGATTCTGATTATAAATGATAATCTGTTTAATAATGATAAATGGGAAAGAAAGGAAGTGTTAACAGATTTTATTTTACAACTTAAGATGATGGTAATGAAGTCTTCTCTGTTTAAACAACGCAAACAGAAACCAGCTGTGGCTTTCAAAGCATTTATTTCTTTGTAATTCCATTGGATGTGTTTTGTCCAAAATCAGCTTAAAACTTTCCGTTGACTATGATGGAAGGCTTGACCAGGTGGCTCCACCCTTAAATACCCCCAGGCAAACAGCCTTTCTACCCCAGTTTGAACGACAAGATAGATTTGCCTAACTGGACACCCTATGGCCACCAGGTTAATAAAGGCTGTGAGCGGCACTTTCTGCGACCTTTTTCCTTTATTTGTTCATGTTCGCAGATTATTTTTAATCGACAGCTGCAACTTTTCGTCCCCTATAACCTCTTCAATTTACCCTAACTTAGAATATATATAGCGGAAAGGTTAATGAAACTTTTGCACCTGTAATCTGTAGAATATCTTAAACCCATCAGTGGCAGTACATGTGCCTTCATGATGGTATTAAACTCAATTTAGAGCATTTACAATAGAGGTGTTTGTTTTTCATGCTGTATTTTTGGATCAAATGTAAAATATTATCTAGAGTATTATCAGATGTAAGCTTGTTTTGTTTATTCAATGAGATAAAAATTCCGTACATGTACATATTGACACCCTATAGGAAAAAATGCATATTAGTTGCCAGTTATCAAGATATTATTCATTATTCACCCCCCCCCCCCCATTTCATTTTATTGTACTGTTGTGGTGCATTTGCACAAGTAATGCCATAGAAGACTATCTTGGTTTGTATCTCTCAATTTATATAGGCTTTATCTCCCTACTCAGGCACTACCTCATTCTGCTTATTGTCCAAATATTTCCCAGTTTCTCATGAGCAGCTGTTTTTGTTTATTCTAAAGTTTCTTACATCAGCCATCTTTGGTTATATTTTGGGAAGCTGTTCAAGGATAAGAGGGGATGGAAGTCTAGTAACTAATCAGGATTTTTCCATTGCTGGATGAAAGATTGAGTATCAATACCAAAACAGGGTAATTTGTATGGGTAGGACACACAAGCTAGGGCAAATTGAAGAGGACAAAAAGTTTCATTGGTACAAGAAATAATCTGATGAACATTAATGCCAAAGATAAAGGAAAAAGGTTGCAGAAAGTGTTGGACTAAACCAAAGTCCATTAGTGTTCCCAAATTTCAACTGTTGCCGTGCATACCAAGGGGAAGACAATGTACAGAGGCCCCCATCAACTCTCCCCACCGGCAGTCAGTCACATTCACACAGAGCAACTCAAATTGTTGAATAAATATGACATAGAGGTGGACTTACTCTGGCGAGTGCATTTGTACTACAAGGAATTATCCGAAAACCATTATGTACTTCCCTACAGCCCGAGGCTACTGAAGTGTCACTATCAATTGGTAAGTGTCAGGCAATCACACACAATGAAAAAGATTGTAGGTATATGGCTGATAGAATTCAAGGGGTCAATGACCCTGGTTGTCTGAACATGACTTGCATCTGATCCATTATTAAATGTGTAAATGTACTTTCTAAATTTGAGAAATCATTAATGGTAAATTTCCAGTTTCATCCAGCCTCCGACTTTCGAAACAATTTTTTTAGGAAAGTAATATTCCTTCCTTGTTAATAGCTGGTATACTGTTCTCCGTGACAATATCATGTTTGAAATATACCTAGAGAAAATCGTGCACAAGCGTACATTATTTTATAAATGCCACACAATTCTTCAGGCCCCTCTTGCCCATTAATAAGGTTCAGATGCATCGATTTTCACAATTTAAATAAAATGATACTGTAAAGACTCGATATTATTACAGTATTACTGCTGTATTGTCATATTTAAAGCAGAAACAAATTCTCATTCCTATAATGTTATGTGGGCAATAACATGCTTGGTTATTACAATGAAAGCACAAAAATGAAATAGCAGCATTGTTTTGTCTACGAAAGGTAGGAAAGGATATCAGATGGCGATTTTTTAAGATTCTGATAGTTTTTAATTTTAGGCTCTTTGAGACACTTGCGTGTCCAATTACTTAGTTATTTTTGTGTTGCGATGGAAGTACATAAGAGAAGTTTCTTAGAATCACTCAATCTGTTTGTTTAAAAGAAATTGGTGTGAAACTTGACCAGTGACTCACCGACCTTGTTTATAAAAAAACAATTTTAATTATATATGATCAGAATTTTTGGAGAAAGTTTGACAAAAGTAAAAAGCAATTTTACTTTACTAGTGTATTTTTTATTTTGCAGGCAACCGCACCCTTGGCATCTGTCTTCATTGCTGTCCAGCACAATGCAACCGACATGGAAACTACCGAGACTCCCATGACTTACACCTATGGCAACAAGGACTTGGCAGCAGTGTTCTTCTACTCCCTCATATCCATTGTGATGCATGCCATTATCCAGGAATATGTGCTTGATGTAAGTGTTTTTCTTTCTTTCTTTCTTTCTTTCTTTCTTTCAAAATTTGTAATGGAGATTCAGAAAATTGAGAACCACCTTGTACTATATTGTGTGTCTGATTACAGAAAGTGAACCGCAGATTACACCTCAGCAAAACTAAGCACAGCAAATTCAACGAATCTGGACAACTGCTCATCTTCACAGCTGTTTCAGCTGCCTGGGGCATCAACATTCTTGTTAAGTATGTTCTGTTAGTTTCATCACTGCCAGATGAATAGAAAATGTTTATTCTTACTGAATCTTTCTTGACAAGACAGCTATTAACACTGAGCCTTGGACATTTCTAACGGGAAGTTTTTGCTTACAGGGACAACTTGGTGTCCGATATCACCTCGCTCTGGGCAGATTACCCGGTTGGCCATGCTCAGATGTCCTTCATGCTCAAGTTCTTCTTTATAATCCAGATGTCTTACTGGATTCACTGTTATCCTGAACTCTACTTCCAGAAGGTTTGTAATTTTTATATTCTTCCTGTTTTGAACTTTCTGTTGTCGAAACCTATAATTTATTTTGAGCGTCATAAATGGATTAGTCTTGCAATACATGGCACAAATCTCTAAACAATATTGATTGTTTTATAAATTTCTTTTATTCAGACGAAACGTGAGGACATGCCAGACAGAATTCAGCACGCGACATTATACTTGGTATTTTGCGCTGCTGCTTATGTGCTGAAGTGAGTATAGCATTTTCATTTTTTTATGTTTTTGTTTAAAAAGGTGAATAATTGACTAGTTATTTATAACTTATGAACATCCTGCTCTCCAAGACCATTTTTGAAGGGATTGGGGATATGTCACTGGTAATTGAGATTGTTAAAAAAAAAATCCTTTTTCAGCTTCACACATGTAGGCCTTGTTCTCCTGACCCTGAGATTCATTGAGGAAGCTGTCCTCCATGCCTGCCGCCTTCTTTACTTTGCTGAGAAGACTAACATTGCTAATACAGGTGAGTGATGGTCTTTGGATCATTTTGCCTACCATTCCATGTATATAGAAATGCACAGGTTGATTTCAAGTCATAGATAAAAGATAAGATTCTCGACCAATAACAAGCTATGAACAGAGTTTTTTCATCATTTCAGGCTTCCGTGTCTGGAATGTGCTGTTTGTGGTGTGCCGTCTTGCAAGCATCATTGTAGCCATCCTGACCTTCCACTATGGATTAGCCATCAATGAGGACCAGACTCTGGACATCAGCAGTGGAAATTTCAATACTCCCCCTATTAGGTAATATGTTTTACATTCTGTGGATTCCCGAGAGGAAGCAAATGATTAATATGCTTTAATTTTTGAGATTGCATTGCTCTGGAGAATTTGTATAATTGGAGGTAAATCTGTTAATGTTAGTATAAAAAAAAATAGAAAGGAACATATTAGGTATGTATACTTTACCAAAGTTTTAGTACAGCTTATGCATATTGCAGATTGGACATGTAAGTATATTAATATAATCTTTTTTTCCATCAGACTTAATGCTCTGGTGGCAGTGTGTCTTATCCAGGCATGGATGATGTGGAACTTCATCCACTTCCATCTGCGACAGATGCGTGAGCGCCAGGCACTTGCTCAGGTGACCCGCAAGAGGGTCACTGAGAGGAAGTCAAAGAGGAACAAGAAGGATGACTGTAAGTATACAGACGATGTGATGTTCTTTTTGTATTCACCAGTTCTATTTTTTCTTCTTAAAACAGCTTGATTTTTTAAGTAAAAGTATGTGTACTTTCATTCCATTGAATTGATATTTAGTTAAAAGAATATCCTATATTTATCCAAGTTCATTGAAATCTCTTAATTTGGTCAGAACTACTATTACTTAGTCGTAAATTGTGGTAAGCTGCTAATGTAAGCAGGACATGATGTTTCAGCAAAACGCTATTCTGAGGAGGAAGTCAATGAGTTGCCGGAAGTGGACCAGCAGACACGTAAGAGGAAGTGAAGAGGATGAAGAAATAGATTGAAAAAAAAAAAGAGCAATAGATCTGCGAGTGTCGATAAACATGGAAGTAATATTCAAATAGAAGCCTGATTTATGAGGTTTCAGATACTTGCTTGTACACAAACTGTTCACAAATTTTTTCCACCTTCAGTTCATGCTTCTTGCTTCAGAATAATTTTGTACATCTTGTATTTAAACTATGCTCTCTTACTCCAAATCATCTATATTTAAGTATTTGCATCCTATATAGTATGTGCTCCCATAATTAGTTGAATTATACTTAAATATATTTATTTAAGCAGAGGTAATAATACAGGGAGTAAATGCTGTGCTTATGACGACCCCATTATAATTAGTCAGTTAGGGTGAACAGCATTTTGGACAAATATTATATGGAGGATTTATTTTAAAGGTTACAGAATTGAAGGAGATTTGTAATTAATGCAAGTCTTCATATTTATATCTTTTATAGATGTATTTACTACATTTCCTTTCAAAGTAGTCCCCCGTAAAACTTAGATGGCGGCAATAAGAGGTTGTGAAAATGCTTAGAGAATTCTTTTTCAAATTCTTTCCTGTGTAGAACCTACGCAATTAAAGTTTCTGTGAAACTTTACAAGTAGCTGATGAATATTGTACAACAGTCAATTGAATCTCGCCTGAGGCCACTTAAGAGAAACATCGCACAATATGTGCCTGCCAGTCTAAGTATGTTAGTCAACCATTCCATATTTAGCCTAGAAATGCTGTTCTACTTAGTCAACAGAATTTTCTGCGGTTTAGAAAAGGTGTATGAATATGCACATCATCACTAACTTCTGTACAAGATAATTAAACAAATGGAAAATTATATCATAACCCAGGAAAAATAAGATAGGCATCAGTATAATAATGTTGACTATACAAGATTGAGTTATGATGCTGTGAGTAACTGGATGCCAAGATTTAATATGCACCTCTCATCCTTTTCAAAATATGGTGTATTGTATCATAATTTTGTGAGAAATTATTTTTCCATCCCAATACCTTGGCTTGCATCCTATGTCATTGCACAAAATGTAGATGTTTATTTTCTCCTTCCTATATAGTAATGGCTTTTTGAAAATTTGCAGAAATTATAGGGTTCTGACATGTTTGTGTTAAACGATTGTGCACATTTAATTTGAAGTAGAAATACAGGGGCTTTGGGAAGGTTTATTTTTATAAATATATATACAAATGCTTATTTTATGAAAATCAGAGTGGAGTTCAAGGCTTTAAGTATGAAACCATGTTTCTTTTTTTCTTTTCTTTTTTTCCTAAACTCAAAAAAATTACCAGTACTACTTTCCTTTAGAAAAATTGACAAAGCATATGATATATTGACCTAGTTTTATAAGTGTTAAAAACTAAGGAAATTTTTTATGAGAATGTGCCACAATGCTGGAGACATTGTGGTAGCTCTAGATGACTTTGGCAATTGCTTGAGGTGTTATAATTCTTGAGGTGTTCAGGAAAAGTTCCTTACTTGGAATACATATATGGTGTTAGAATGTTTTACAATTGATGTCCTGCAGATAATGTCAGTATGCATGTGCAAGGTCTAAATGTCTGATATGAGATTTCAGTGGTAAAGAATATTTTGGAAAAGTTGTTGTCCATTAAATAGTTGATTAAATTATTGTATTTCAGTTTCCTTTTTAAAAAGATATATTTTGCCTATGGCACAAACCATTTTTGCTGTCCACTGTACAACTGTGCGATCAGGTAGTAAATTGGGCCATACTGCTCACACAGGTCAGTATGGCTCAATTTCCCAATATTCTTTTTTTACTGGTACTGTTATGATTATATTAACCCCTACAATCCAGATGACGTTACTGTCCCATCATGGAAAAATCTGGTTCGAGAGCTGGGTGACGGTGAACATGCCATCATCAGGCAAAATGGCCATGGGCCAGATGCTGCAAAACCTGCTGTCATGAGCAAAGGCCAGGGTGACAGAAAAGACTCGCCACGAGTGCACAAACCTCGAGCAGTGTGATTTGACTCATTTGGCACTTAGAAGGGGGCTTTAGCATTCTTTCCATTAATAAACGAATGAAGAATGTAATGTGTGTAAGCTGTGACTGGAAGAGCTCCCATTCCAGGGATGATACCATTTCCATACTGTGCACCATACTCCTGGCCGCTGTGACTGGCAGCACAGGTTGTATTACGGAAAAATTGAAAATTATTAAAAATAAGAGACAACCAAATGTTCCATACTTTTTTTCTCACTTGTACTAAGATGCACATGGACACTGGAAAATGGCTAAAAAAGTTAACACTAAATTTGCAAAGGGAAGGCATGGTGTCGTGTCACCATTCATGGGTGTTCGCATGCCCAGGATGTTGGCTACTAACGTAACCCTCTGCCTGTATTATCGACACCATGATTTCCATGATGCAACAGGATCCAACAGGTTAAAATACTAATAAATTAATAAAACTTCAAATTTTTCTAGAATCAAGGAAAAGGGTAAACAGATGAGATAGGATTATTACCATATTCCTTAGTGATTAAACACTTGCAAAACCATCTGTGTAAACCGTTTACCTTCCTGCTTAGGAGATGGAGACTGAGGCCCAGTGTTGATTACCCCAGCCTTAGGCCTCAGTCCCCCCTCCCCAATTCCATGCTCATCATTGTGGGGGGCTTAGGAGACGGACTGAGGCCCAAGGTAGGGAATCTCCCTTACCTTGGGCCTCAGCCCTCACCTCAACTAATTTTGCATGGACTTTTCTTCTCCATACTTTTTCTTTCTCCTCTTCATCTCTTTCTATCCACATCCTAAAGTGTGAGAGCCATGTCGAAAGGATGAAAGACTGGCTCTGTCAGTCCTTTATGGCCTTTGTACTGTTACTTCCTCTTTACCCTTTTCACTACCATGGTAATGTACAGTGGTCTATAACTTGTGACATCTAAACATATTTTGTCCTAATTGTTTGTTTATTTTGTACCCTTTATGCCACAATACTTTGTCATAATGCTATATGACTTCTTTACCTTGGAGTTTCACCAAATTGCTATATTTTGTATACGCCGCTAATGCCTCAGCCCTTGCCTTAACTAATTTTTACATGGTCTTTTCTTCTTCCCCTTTCCTCTTCCTTCTCTTTATCCACTTCTGTCCAGTGTGAGAGCTGTGCTGAAAGGAATAAAATCTGGCTTTGTGTCAGTCATGAATGGCCTCCAGGAGCCATGGGCACAGTATTCCCTTGGTTAATCATGTAACCCTTACTCCTTCCCTTATGGTTACCCTGAGGGGTAGACTAGGGGCATCAAGGCTTCATCAACTGCCCTATTTAAATTTTGATATCATTGGTTTTCTGACTCCTGCCTCTCCTTTGACCACGGACCCAACCACTAATACTAATACTTCTTCCTCGATGTTTACTGACGACAACATCCAGTTTTCCTTGAACAATGTTCCTATTGCTTCCCCGGCCAATGATGCACTCCATTTCATCCAAGCACCCTATGCCCTTAACCCTTTCCTTTAAAAATCTTCAATTTACTTCATTTACATACCCTCTTTACCTATCATACTATCTTATAACACTATAACCTATAACATCTAACACTATAACCTATAACATCTAACACATTTTTATCCTAATTGTTAACTCTTTACCTTTTTTGACACTACTTTATCATAGTGCTCTATGACCTGTGATGTTGAGCACATTTGTTTCCATTAACTATTAACCAGTTCCTAAGGCCTGTCCACACAAGCAAGTATGATCAGCAGACACATCAGCAGACAACTGTTAAGGTGAAGTCATAGGCAAGGAAACTATGAAACTAATTGCTTACCAAGTAGTTTGTCTGGCATCTCTATTCATGCCTGGTTATGTGCCCACCAATCATGCCCACGTGTGAACAGGCCTTTATAGCTTAGCAGTAAAGGAAGGTGACAGGCAGGTATAATTCTTTCACCATGTCGCTAAGTAAAAATTGAGCCCTGTCCATACACACCAGCAGTGCCTGACAGGCACTTGTTTAACCATGTGCTGATGGTGGTGACATGTGCATACATGCCATGGGCAGTGTGTGTTTAATTTAGTAATATTTTTTACACATAGATGGCCTCACATGTACTAAGTCACCAATGAGCCAATCACAAGAACTACTTGTCTCACTTGATTACCCTTTTCCTTGATTTTTTATCATATTTTCTGGTATTTAATACTGCTGTTAGTAATGTCAATAACACTATAATAATTATGATGGTTATAATAAAATTAACAATATCAATGTTGAAAACATTAATGAAAAAAGAAAACATTTTCCTGTAATCTCAAGGAAAGGTGAAAGTAGGGGACTGCTTTGTGGCTAAGCACTGGCAGAGCCAACAATATACAGAGACATTTAAAAAATAATACTAAAGTGAACACATTTTCCCGGGGGCATTGGGTTAATACTTGGTAAGGCAAAATTGAAGGCCAAATCAACAGTGTCAATGCCCACTGGTGAGCTAAGGGCATCTGCCTGATAGTTTGACCATTTGCTAAACGATTTCGATAGACAATCCCGCCTGGCACCAGCACCCCATGTGTTAGTCATTGATTTTCCTTGAAAGAATAACTTATTTGAATATTAAAAAACGTTCTGGTTAAATCTGCACAAAAATTCATATTGTCTAAAATTGCCAAGGTTGTGAAAACATAAATAAGATTGATTTAAACTCAAAACTGGAGATAAACTTTTACTTGTGAAAATGGTTTGTAGCAAGTACAAGATTTTATTATTTGTAGATATGGACAGCAGTACCAGGCTAACATTTCCTTAATGGTAATTTTCAAATTTTGAAGATTATTCAAAAGTTACTAATTACACAATTTACTTCAAATTTACCTCATATTATTATAAGTTAAAAATACATATTTTTACATTTACACAGCTGACAGTTTATTAAAAATCACAACCATACACCTTTCAGTAATTTAAGAACAATTACAATTCCTATATGAAACCCCAGTAAAACATTATAAAAAAAAAAAAAATCAATACTGTACAGTCTGCATAGTATAGAAAAGAAAAAAAAAAATTATTGGGATGTCTCAAAACAAATTGCACTGAAAATGACCTAAGCATCATAAGGTGGCAACCCAAAGAGCTCGGGCTTGAAATCTTCTAGCGACTTGAGGACCTGAGTAGCCCCTTTGGTCATTTCCTCTTTCATGCGAGGATCTGGGACCATTACGACCTGCATTCCTGCTGCCACACTTGCTGCTACTCCATTAGGTGCATCCTCAAACACTAAGCACTGGAAAATATCAGGAGCTGTAAGTTTAAGGTATAATTAAGATGTAGGTGGGAGTGACACTCCACTTTTTCAATGGAAATACCAGTGAATTATTTATCATCTTTTCAAGCTGACTACTTGGTACTAACATGCCATATTACTTCTTTCTAAAATTTACTTTTCCTATTTTTAGAGTTAATATTATGATTATTTCATATGTAATATATTTAGCTCTTGGATTATTCATATTCAAATTGATCTATTTATTTATGTATTGATTTTTTTTTGCTGCATCAACATCTAAGGTCAGTGGTGTATTCAAAATATAGTGATAGGGTGAGGCTTGGGGGCAAAGACCCCAGGTAAGGAAGGTTTTGGTTCATAAGGCTATGTTTGTGGTTTCCCAGAATGGTTAACAATCAGAACATATAATGTGCCAGACATCAAAGGTCATAGAGCATTACGGTAAAGTATTGTGGCGAAAAGGTTAAAATAGAGTTAATGATTAGGACAAAATGTGTTAGATATCAAAGGTTGTAGAGTGTCATAGATTAGTGTGGTAATGAAAAGGGTAAAGAGGGAAGAGCAAATGGGCCTCAGTCTCCGTCCCCTAAGCCTCCCCCCCAACGACAACAACGAGCAAGGGATAGGGGGGGGGGGATTTAATATTTAAAGTATCATTATCTAATTGCCAAAATAATAACATAATGAAAGGGAAACAAATAAACAGCATCAGGTGTTGACATGCTTCCCTGTCACAAACTCCTTTCACTACCAGGCATGTGATGATGTTTACTTATAGATAACATCTGAATATTACTGCTCCAATTCATGCATTTTGTTTCACATCCTATCATGAGCTTACCTTATTCCATCAACCACAACACAAAAGAAAATCCTGTCTCGGAGTAATACAGCTGAATTCATCAAATTTTATAGAACAGGATTTTGGAAGTTCAATCCTTTTTGAATGCCAAGAGGTTAGGCTTGACAATCAAAATAATAATACATGCCCCTTTTTGGAAGGAGAGAAAAATAAATATAAAGTAAATCTAAAATACACTCCATACAATATCAATACAACAGATTCGTCTTCACTTACCTTTTCAGGCTTTGGTGTATCAGGAAACCTATTAGCACATACAAGAAACACATCTGGAGCTGGTTTTCCATTTTTCACTTCTGGGTCCGTGGAGGCCAACACCACGTGGCTGAACTTGGACATTAATTCCTTGTGATTGGTTGTCTTGAGCTCAAAACTATCCTGAGCTCCCCCTGATGCTATGGCAATAGGAATGTTGTGTTTATGGAGGTGATATACAAGCTTTTCTGCACCTAGGGGTAAATGTAGAATATTCATATCAATTTAGTTTACTGGCACAGAATATCATTAAATGCACAAATGAAATCATATGCTGTGTTATGCAAACAGCTGCAATCTAATTACTCAACAAGACTTGACTTCTTATATTTTTTTCCTTGCATATCATGAAAAAGAATACTGAAGATACAGAACATTTGAGTTATTACCTTACCTGACCATATAAAAATCTGATGTTATATATATTTTTTTCTTTTCATTTTTTCTTTTCAGGCAAGAAAAAGGCAGTGTAACTTAAATATTTTTACATCAATAACTGCATGCTACAAAATATAATTTTCTAAGCACAATTACTTCTCTTGTTGCAATAAAATATAACTTCAGATCATTTTCTTCTATATATAATAGCAATTCTGTTAATGAATTCACTTAATCCTTGCAGTTGAGTAAGTATATTTCATGAAAAGATGATTTCAAGTGATTTACTTAGCATTTAATGATATGTTTTGTTGCTGAACAAATATATTTGTCAACTATATTATATTCAATACATATGTTCAAATATAACATCATCCTACAATGAAATGGCTATATCAATATATATCAAACTTGAGAACAATCAATAATGCTGCATGTGACAAAAACTACAAGAATCACTACCTCTAAGCTCTCCAACGTGCAACTGCTTAGCTAAGGAAAAGCATGCATGCCAAATGATACAATGGGCACAGCCAGAAATATTTTCCATTCTATCCAAAATCATTACCAAAAGACATTTAGCTTTCACCACATGCCCACAAAAGATACAAAACTATATGTTAATCATGCAGGATTTTTTTTTTTTTACAAAACAAATTTCCTTAGTAGTTAACCCCAAGCTGCCGGGCATGGCATGTATGTACATGCTATTGCCCATTGTGTGTGTTGAATTTAGTAATTGTTTTTACATGTAGATGGCTCCACAAGTACTAAGTCACCAATGAGCCAATTACGCAAACTACCAGTCTCACCTGTTTACCCTTTTCCTTGATTTTCGATAATATTTTTAAATATCTAACACTCATGTTTGTAATGTCAGTAACAATATTAATTATAAGGTTTATAACAAAGAGTAACAGTGTCAATATTGAAAGCATTAGGGAAAAAAAATGCTTTCCTGATTTTTCAAGGAAAAGTGAGGACACAAGATCTACTAATTGACTCCTTTGTGGCTAAGCATTGGCAGAGCCATCTACGTGCAGAAACATTTAACCAAGCATTGCCGAAGGGAACGCATCATTTTCCCGTAGACATTGGGTTAAAATATACATATGGTGTATGCCAATACACGTTGCAATTTTCACAATTATTAATAATTCCTTAGTCCCTCCATTCTAATACCAAAGTTTATATTCTTTATTATCAAAATTAAAGAACTGTATCTCACTCACACTCGTACATCAAAATATTTTCATACATGGTTACTGTTCGGTAATAATATCTGCATCCATGAAAACGACTTTCCTAAAATTATGAAAAATTTATTGCTACATGAATCCTTTTGCCTAGTGCTAAGAGAAAAAAAGAATGACATGCCCTACATACAACCACACAATCCCAACATAAGAACTAAATACAAACAACATCAAAAGCATATCCAAAGCAGAGCAAGGAGAAAACACTGTCCACATCCTAAATACCTTTCATCAATGCAACTGTAGGAAATACATCAAAATAGTGGGAGGCAACTTTTTCTTTGTACTCTTCAGGTGAAATTGGGAGTTTAAAATAAGCACAAAAGGTCTGTGCAACCTCTAATCCTGTGTGCCCCATCTCAGACATAAGTTGCTCCCAAGTTACTGACTGTCCATAAGGTGCAAGAGCTCGATTGTGACATACAATGTACAAGCCAACTGTGTCTGAAATGAACAACATGCTGATGAGCAGTTGCAGTACATCAAATGCAATCATTATAAAAAAATGCATGATGCTTGCAAATGCATTTCTTTTCCCACAGCTTTCAGAAAGTCCTTTCTGCCTCAAATCCTGACATTTGTGGTATGTCAACCTTATATCATTCAGTTTCTTCTTCAACTAAACCTCCAAAATTAAGGAAAAGTTCTACATTGTTAGTATGTTACCATTGAAGAAAAAATAGAAGACAAGTTATGATCACAATTACCACAACCACAAAGAACCATGTTTTAACCCACTACAAGACAGGATTCTGCACATTCAAATAATGCACTATGGCACACCTGCAAAACACAAGCCCAAGGAAAATTGCACGGCAAAAACAGTGCCAAGAGAACTACACGAGAGTAATTAGTGGATCTTAATTAGAGCCTGGCCTACCTGGTAGAAGCTGTGCTTGAGGGAAATTCTTTTTATATTCCTCCTCAACCTTGACAAGATATTCTGATGGTGACAATGGCAATTCTAAGGCATTTATGATTCCTTTGGCCAGTTCGGTGCCTACCCGCCCCATGAGAGGCCACTTTATCTCCCACGTATATTCCTTCCCATAAGGACTAACCACAGCCTGAGTGGAAGCTGAGTAAAGCTTCTCAGTGTCTGAAATAATTGTAATCAGATACTGCTCATAATCAAATATGATACGGAGGCACAAACAAACAAAAGATGGTGAAAAAAAGAAAGGGGTACAGAAGCAGACTCCAGATACAAGTAGACAGTTCAGTAATATAAAGAAAGTAATATAAACCCTTAACATGTTTTTGCTCTTACCTCAACTATAATTTATATAAGTACCATCCAAAAGAGGATGTAAAAATGAACATTTCCCCCATGGTACCACATCTCAATGACCTAATTACAGGTCATTATGAGTTGCTTTCAAAATCAAAAAGACAAGTGTCAAAACAGATTAATAATAACCCCTTTAAACTTTATCTTACCTACTATTAAAATCCTGTCATCTAATTACTATTCAGTGGAATTGAAAATCACACCGTCTCTTGCCACGACTTTACACTCAAGTATAATTCAGCTTGACTCACTATAGCATTTAGAGTCACAGAAAAGCATGTACATATAACCAAGCACACATCTTAGATAGCAATTAAACAAGAGTGCATTCAATCCACTTTTTTCGTGTGGTACCATCAGATGTGACTGGCTCCTCAGCTTAAAAACAACTTCCCAACTAAAGGCTTGTTCTCCTCCAACAGATGTCAAGATGTTGAAGATATTCCCTTTATTAACCAGCAAAGTAAAACAGGCCACTAGAGCAAAAGCAATGAGATTACTACACTCCAACATATCTAACTAAACCTACTAAGGTTGAGGTTTTGAGATAATTCTAAAGCATTAAGTGAGACTGCTTATAATCCAAGTAGTGTGATGGAGAGCGTGACAAAATTTTCTTATCTGTATCCTTAATTCTTTCCCAAAATTTATAATGTCCAGTAAGTCTAAAGGTTAATATTCCCTGTTATCTATATTAATCATGCAAAATTTTGTAAAACACATACCACCTTTCATGCTGTATACCCACAACAGAGACATCATAAAAGCATAAACATAGGTTCTCAAAAATCATAAGTAAGTTGTACATACAGCAGTACACATGACAGCATTACTAACAGTTCTCTTCAATGAAGTTTTCTTTTTGCTGTACCTGGCAAAGCTTTTGCATTAGGAAAGATACTATTGTACTGTTCTGCGATTTTGGCAAGGTACTCATCAACTGTCAGAGGCAGCTGGAGGCTGTCAATGATATGCTGAGCAGCCATGTGCCCCTTCATACCCATCAACTGGACCTTAATCTCCCAAGTGTACACCTTGCCATACTGCGAAGCAATCACCTGTGTGGCCTCGGTGTACAGCCTCTCAGTGTCTGTTATGGGAATGGATCAAAACTGCATCAAAACTGTGACTGCCACTTCCTCTACCCTTTCTGTGCTCAGGGTACTGCTTAAAGGAGACTAAGGAATCTAGAATCCTTGCAAGGCTTTACTGACAGAACCTCTGTAAAATACCTTCTGAAAACTAAAACTATGAAAAAATGTTTTGTATTACTGTGTTTTTGCTTCTAAATGCTTTCACCCAGTTATTCCAATAAGCTACATTACATGCAATTATCTGTAAAAGAAGAAGTTAGAAGCTCTTAAAATCAACACTAACCATAAGTATATTTGCTCATTAATTAAGGCCGTGCACATTATCAATGTGTACATCACTAACTTCAATGTAAAACCTTTTTATTGTAAAGTATAAGCTCCATCTGAGTTGTTATTTCCTTTCAATAAGGAAGCCAGATGTAAACAGGATGTGCCAATTTAACATTCCATAACACCTAAAGAGACAATATGGTCAAATTTTTAAATCTGGTTAAAGGCCCCCATAAAATTTTCTATATATATCTGGTAACATTCAGCCTGTAACTTCTTTCCCAAACAGCTGTTGAACCATTCCCCCAAGCAAGCAAGCAGGTTCTATACAAAGCACAGTGAAAAGCCAGAATATGCCTGTACTATAGACAACACACACTGTTCCCTAAGAAGACTGGTGTACCTGGCAACTTTTCTGCATTGGGAAAAAGTTGGTTACACACACTATTCACTTTTTCAAGATACTCGTCTACTGTCAATGGAAGCTGATTTGTCTCTATATTGTACTTTGCATCTTCGGTGGCTGCCAGCCCCATAATCTGGGTCTGCATCTCCCAAGTAAAAGTCTTCCCATATTCTTCTGCAATTATTTCAGCAGCTTGCATGTATATTCGCTCTGTGTCTGTTTGGAAGAATGGTGATTATACAAACTGTATTCAGTATTTGATGTTATCCAGATCAACACAAAAAAAGTTTAAGAAAAAGAAAAGGTTTGGATGAAAAATGAAATGAAATGCCCTCTACAACAATATTACTCAAGAAAATGCATATGCATATAGAAAAGTGGTCTACATTACCAAAATACATTACACAATATTATATTTTTTTGTACTGACAATGGAAAACCCTTCCCAATGCAATGATAAGTAGCTAGGAAAATTAGCCTCCCTAAATAAAAGAAAGAAAAAAAGAGATAGGAAGAATAACATAACAAAATGAGGAAATAAAAAAACAACCAACTTCCGATCAACAGACGAAAAGAAACAGCCTTCAATAGCGTTAACTTTGTGTCGAGCACATTTATTTGCTTTAACCATTAACACTGAACTTTGGCTAGCCTTGAAAATCCACAAAACCACAATCAAGTAAATTGCAACCAGTAGCATAATAGTGAGATTTCAAGCTTGCCAAACCCTAAGCAACAGCCAACAAAACGACAAGGATTATGTCTAACAATATAACTAATGAACTCTATGGATGTGAATCTGTATAATAAATTTCTTCCTTTTCTTCTTTGTCTTTAATTAATGAAAATTTGTTACAGAAAGGTAACAAAAATCCTTATTTTGATAAAACACAGGTATTTGGGTTATAAAAACAGTTTGCATTATGGCTAATAATCCTCTGCCTATTACCTCAAGTAATGATAATAATGATGATAATAATAATAATAACAATAATAACAATAAAAAAAAAAAAATAATAATAATAATAATAACAACAATAATGATAATTATACTGATGATAATGATGATAATAATGATAATAATGATAATAATAATTATTATCATTATTATTAGTAGTAGTAGTAGTGATAATGATAATAACAATAATAATAATTATTATTATTATTATCATTATTATCATTATTATCATTATTATCATTATTATCATTATTATCATTATTATCATTATTATCATTATTATTATTATTATTATTATTATTATTATTATTATTATTATTATTATTATTATTATTATTATTATCATTATTATTATCATAATTATAATAATAATAATAATTATTATTATTATTATAATCATAATAATGATAATGATAATGATAGTGATAATGATAATGATAATGATAATGATAACAATAATTATTATCATTATATAATAATAATATAATAATAACAACAATATTAATAACAATATCAATAATAAAATCATTATAAAATAACAATAAAATAACAATAAAATGATAAAATAATAAAATAATTATAAAATAATCATAAAATAACATTAATAATAACATTAATAACAATATCAATAATAATAATATTAATAAAAATAATAATAATTATAATAACAAACTATATAAATAACAGTAAAAATAAAATATTTTGAATGGGAAACAGCAAAATGTATCGTACACAGATATCAAACTCTTTTTTTCAAATAAAAGAATAAGATAAATTATCTTATTTCTAATTCAACACCATGTCTCATTAACCCGGGATAACATTAATCTTTTACAAACATTTAATGTCTTTTGACCGCACAAGGGAATGTGTATATAAATAAATATATATTACTCTGTTGTAATGCAGGAAGTGCATGAGGTGTAAGGTGCCTCATGATGTAGCAATAAATATTTCAATAATATAACTAAGCTTTAATTTGTTTAATGCATTATTCCATATACATAAAAAATACAGTTTGAATACATTTAATGGATTCAGATACCTTACTTAAGATAAATGCTGTAAGATAAAAATTAGCAAGTGTAAAGAATAAAAAAAAAATACATTGAATTAAATTAATGTATCAGCTCATCTTCAGAATAAATAATTCTATCTAAAAATTCAAGTTGATTCCAAACATGTATCTATGAGAAGAGACATTTAAGAATTTCTAGTTAGTAACAGCTATGACAATACCGTAGGTTCTTTTCCAGGCTTATGGAGAAATATGGCAGGATAAATCAGTGATAAAATTTTGTGTACTTGGTCAATCTATGAGGATTGGCTATATATGACTGAAACTTAACAGGGGAAAATTGAAGTAATTATTAAAAGGTAAGCAAATACTGAGTTACAAGATGATGCTGGGAATATTTCTTATGATCTTTTTTTTTCTTACTGTTGTACATATGCTAATTTTAAATCTCTTTCACAGTGAAATCATTAAAAAGTTGGATTAATATCCTTGTAACACAGTTAATTTATGTTAAAAATAGATAATTTTTTACCCTTAAGAAGCAAAAAAACCAACACCTTCAGTGTTCTGAAAGTTTCAAGTCATGTTAGATTGTAAACGGAAATCTACAAAGTTCACCGAAACACTGAAAAAAGGAAGGTCACCATTACAAACATATTAAGCAAAGACATAATTCACAGAATCACATGACACGCCCATTCACCTCTTCCATAACAGTACCTGGTAAGAATTTGGCTGACGGCATTATCTCCATATGTATCTGTGACACTTGCTTTAAGTAATCCTCAACAGTAAGGTTAATACCAAGGCTGTCAATTATAACCTTAGCACAAACTTCAGCTTTTTGTCCCATCTGAGCCACCTTTAGTTCCCATGTGTATTTTTTACCAAAGGGCTTCAACACACATTCAGTTGCCAAGGTGTATAGGGCTTCTGTATCTAAAACCACATTAGCATAAAGTGAGATTTTAAACAATGCTTGATAAAAAAACTACTATCTGCTTATGAAGAAAATATAATATGAAACTATGAATTATTTGATTTGATGTACTGAATCTGGTATCTTTACAACATCCTGGTTTGTCATCCTGATGTGCAATACAGTGTGACACCTTAAATAGTATCATAACTGTATTTTGCATCAGTACTGATCTCTGGAAGGCATAAATAGAGTTATATTAATAATAAATGCACACAAACACTAGTATGAAAAGAAATATTTAAAAATTCATCATTGATATACATTACATAGAACATATATTAGTTATAAAAAGTATATCAATGATTGTGTTAAAATTATAGCTCAATTTTCTTTTGATGCATATTCTTTTGAATTTATGATTTCAGGAACTCTGGCCCCACTGGTAATTAAATTGGTCTATTACATTTAAACATTAAAAAAATTAGAACATACAGGATATTTTTGCATGAAATACTTCTGACAATAAGGATCAAAATGTTTAATGTTTAATGTTTTAAACAAATAAATGTTCTAGACATCAAAGGTCATATAGCACTATGGTAAAGCAAATAAAAAATAAATTGAAAATCACTTAGAAGGATATAATCTATCACAATAACTGTAAGCTGAACTTTTC
>NC_091567.1:3795309-3800309 GCF_042767895.1 Penaeus vannamei
GAAATCCATATAATAAAATCCAGTTTATTTTTAGGCGAGCGAAATCTATATAATAAAATCCGGTTTAATAGGGCGAGCGAAATCCATATAATAAAATCCAGTTTATTTGGGCGAGCGAAATCCATATAATAAAATCCAGTTTATTTTGGGCGAGCGAAATCCATATAATAAAATCCAGTTTGTTTGGGCGAACGAAATCCATTTAATAAAATCCAGTTTATTTGGGCGAGCGAAATCCATATAATAAAATCCAGTTTGTTTGGGCGAGCGAAATCCATATAATAAAATCCAGTTTATTTGTGCGGGCGAAATCCATATAATAAAACAGTTTATTTTGGGCGAGCGAAATCCATATAATAAAATCCAGTTTATTAAGCGAGCGAAATCCATATAGTGAAATCCAGTTTATTTGTGCGAGCGAAATCCATAGAATAAAATCCAGTTTATTTGGGCGAGCGAAATCCATATAATAAAATCCAGTTTATTAAGCGAGCGAAATCCATATAGTGAAATCCAGTTTATTTGGGCGAGCGAAATCCATAGAATAAAATCCAGTTTATTTGGGCGAGCGAAATCCATATAATAAAATCCAGTTTATTTTGGGCGAGCGAAATCCATATAATAAAATCCAGTTTAATAGGGCGAGCGAAATCCATATAATAAAATCCAGTTTGTTTTGGCGAGCGAAATCTATATAATAAAATCCGGTTTAATAGGGCGAGCGAAATCCATATAATAAAATCCAGTTTATTTGTGCGGGCGAAATCCATATAATAAAATCCGGTTTAATAGGGCGAGCGAAATCCATATAATAAAATCCAGTTTGTTTTGGCGAGCGAAATCTATATAATAAAATCCGGTTTAATAGGGCGAGCGAAATCCATATAATAAAATCCAGTTTATTTGTGCGGGCGAAATCCATATAATAAAATCCGGTTTAATAGGGCGAGCGAAATCCATATAATAAAATCCAGTTTGTTTTGGCGAGCGAAATCTATATAATAAAATCCGGTTTAATAGGGCGAGCGAAATCCATATAATAAAATCCAGTTTATTTGTGCGGGCGAAATCCATATAATAAAACAGTTTATTTTGGGCGAGCGAAATCCATATAATAAAATCCAGTTTATTAAGCGAGCGAAATCCATATAGTGAAATCCAGTTTATTTGTGCGAGCGAAATCCATATAGTGAAATCCAGTTTATTTGGGCGAGCGAAATCCATAGAATAAAATCCAGTTTATTTGGGCGAGCGAAATCCATATAATAAAATCCAGTTTATTTGGGCGAGCGAAATCCATATAGTAAAATCAAGTCTATTAGGGCTAGCGAACATGTCCTGCGGTCGAACGAATGTGTTATTGAACGCAAAGCTTGTTCTTCCCGCGTGTGAACATCGCCTCGAGCACTCGTATCCCTCCCTTTAGGCAGAATAACCCGTCTGGCATGAACAATTTTGAGTGGGATGTTTTATTCTCCTGTCACATTCATCATTTCACGCGGGCACGTCGTCATTTATGGCTGAATTAAATGACGAATGGATGTGAAGGTTCACAGATTAGGAAAACCAAAACGAGTGGTTATTTTAACTGCTTATTGACGCCTTCTTATTAAAGCTACAGGTGGTTTCGCTCGCTACAGAACTAGCCTTGTTCTAGATAGTTATTTAGGGTATGGGGGGGAGAGCAGGCCCGAGGAAGGGGGAGAGGGGGGGGGAGGGGTAGGCTGCCGCGCCCATCCTGTGGAAGGTTATTACACGGGTGGAAGACGTAAGACCATAATGGTGGATGTTTTGTGTATGTATTGAATTCCTGTGGATGAGAGTAATGGGCATTGTAGACTTGTGATTTCTTAAGCTTATGGTGATTATTGTAATTATTTTGTTGTCATTGATGTAGGCGGAAATGTTAATACTACTGTTTTTTTTCTCGGGGGGGTGGGGGTCATAATGGAAATAGGTCATATTGCGTGGTAGTTGGGACTAAATAGACGATCACATGCACCTCTTTTTTTTAATGATTTACACATTCACTGATAGTGTTTGGTTGTGGGTTAAATATCGCCATATAAGGTCTGATAAATTAACATGTTAAATATGATATTTTAAGTTCTTTCATTCATTTCATGTATATCAGATTTAGTTTATTCAGTGTATATATATGTATATATATATGTATGTATATATATATATATATATATATATATATATATATATATATACATACACATACATACTTATATGTGTATGTATATACAAATACATACGCTTGTATATATAATTCAGAATTTTTGGCCTGTGCTGAAAATATCTACATCACGGTCTTTATTTTCTTCAAGGTATATAATTTTCTCAGACAATCTTATATTTTTATATAGAAACTGATTGATCAAATTTGATGCCATACTATAACACAAAGTATTCATTAATGTCAATGAATAGCACAAAACACGATACAATAGAAATAACAAAAAACGGAAATGCACAAAACATAATAAATCCAAATACAACAACAACAACAACAACGGAAATGGAGAAACGTGCACACAACAAAACAACGATTTTTTTTTATCATCAGTATCATCGCAGCGAATACGTTTTATGGCAATTATTTTTCTATTTGCTTTTTGGTTTCTCCTATTCAGAGTCCGGCACATGTGTCAAAGACGAGAGTTTTATTTTTATTATCATTATTATTATTATTAATACTATCATTATTATCATTATTATTATTATTATTATATATCTTTAGCTCACTGTTCGCAGTGACGCGAGTCTTACAAAGAAAACGGAGAAAATGTAAGATCAAACAGAAAACGGGAAATGCTCGTTGTTCCTATAGAGTTGTTTAAGTCTGGCCAGCCACAGCTTTCGATTGGTCAGCTGACCTGCCTTTGGCGAAGCTGTTTCGGGATCCCACGACAGAGAACACCAGCGTGACCGTAGCTTTAGGATGAGACATTTGAAGTTTGGGTAGCCGTTGCAACATGAAACTGTACTTTGTTCGGTTAAGGGTGAATACAAATCAGTATTTTTCCTGGTGTGAATGAGTTAAAGTGTATACATGTTTATCACTGAAATTTGAAATTGTAAGAAAATGAGTAAAACGATTATCATAATGGCATTTACAATCGAGTATGATAAATAACAAAATTAAAGGATTATGATTTTGAAACTGAATTAGTGACGTGAATCACATAGGGAAATCAGATCAAAACGATTCTCCTCTGTTTTCGATAATCAAAATTAAGAACCAATGAATATCACACTTTATTGTCTGTATAATTATCATTACAAAGTTGCAAGGGATAAGTAAAACTAAAAGTTGTATTCATCTTCTTTACTTATAGAAGAAATGATGCTGGGAGAACTAATATTTTCGTTTCTCTGTTAAGATACAAGTTGGCGTACGGCGGCAGTACGCGGAAAACACTTTGGCAATCGTAAAAGCATCCACGGACCGCAGACTCGTTGGTGTTCCCTCGGGTAGATCAGGTTCATTTTTTATCTGTTTCAAAATACGTAATCCTTGTTAGTCGCCGTTTTTCCTCGTCGCTGTATTTTTAGCGGAGCGTCGCGAGTATTTTTAGCTCCCCCGTTGCGCTTTGTCCTGTGCTTTTGTTTTTTCCTTCCTTGCGAAATCCTGCCCTTCCTTCCTCCCTCCTTTTATCTCCGTGGAAGGGAGGTTGGCGTCCTGAGGGGTATGTTGAGAAGCAGTCGGGAAGGAGGGAGGGAGGGGGAGGGGGAAGGGGCATAGAGGTCATTAAACGCCCACCCACTTTTACCCTGGGGTCACTGTCGTTTTTCCCCCTCCCCCTACTTCCACCTCCATCCCTCCCCCCCACAATTTTCCTTCTATGTAATACCTACCCTTCGTCGCCACATTCTGATATCCTTATACCTTCTCCTTCCATTCACATTCTTATCCTACTGTTATATTTCTGTCCCGATTGGCATGGGATAATGCATTTTAACCCTTATATTCATCGCCTCTCCCTCTTATTTCCCACTTTCTTTTCCAGTTTCTCTTTCCATTTTCACTCTTATATTCGCCCTCACCACCCTGCTCATCCTAATGCCTATCCTTATCCCTATCCCTGTCTTTCGCCTCACCTCTTTTCCTACCTTCATCTCTATCCCCACCTTTATCCCATTCCCTGTTGCTGCTCCTGTTCTATCTCTATCCACATTCTTATCCCTGTCTCTGTCTTGTCCCATTCCCTGTTACTGCTCCTGATCTATCTCTATCCACATTCTTATCCCCGTCTCTGTGCTTATCCTCATCCCTGTCCCTATTATTATCTTTATCCCTATGATTATCCCCTATCCTCATTTCTATCCTTATCCACACCCATAACCCCATTCCCTATCCTTATCCCTATCTTTATCCTTATCCCTATTGATATCTCTATCCTTATCCCTATTGCTATCTCTATCCTTATCCCTAACCCTATCTTTGTCCTTATCCCTATCTTTATCCTTATACTTATTCCTATCCATATCCTTATCGCTATCTCTATCCTTATCCCTGTTGCTATTCCTACCTTTACCCTATTGTTATCTCTATCCTTATCCCTATTTTTATCCTAATTCTTTTCTTTCGTTCTCTCTTTCTCTCGTTTTCTTTTTTTTTTCTTTCGTTCTCTCTCTCTCTCTCTCTCTCTCTCTCTCTCTCTCTCTCTCTCTCTCTCTCTCTCTCTCTCTCTCTCTCTCTCTCTCTCTCTCTCTCTCTCTCTCTCTCTCTCTCTCTCTCTCATCTCTCTCTCTCTCTCTCTCTCTCTCTCTCTCTCTCTCTCTCTCTCTCTCTCTCTCTCTCTCTCTTTCTATTGCTATCTCTATCCCTATCCCTATCTTTATTCTCATCCCCATTGTCATCTCTGTCCTTTCCCTTATTCCTATCCTTATCCCCATCCCCACCTCCATCCCCCATCCACACCCGGAGTTCATTTTATTCATGAATTCCGCAGAATAATTCAGAATTTAAAAAGAAAACGAAAAGAAAC
>NC_091567.1:3820309-3822809 GCF_042767895.1 Penaeus vannamei
AAAAGCGAGCGAGACCGAGAAAGGGAATGAGAGTAGAACGAAGGAATAAGAAAGAAATAAACAAAGAAAGAAGAAAAGATACGAGAAACAGACCCGCCCACACGCAAGGAAAGAAACAAAGAAAGGAAAAAGAGAAAGACACACCTCCCTCCCAAGCGCCCACCAACCACCCACCAAACCACCCCCTCAACCAAATGCTCACCTCACCCATCCGCCCACCTCAACCAACTGCCCACTCAATCACCCACCAACCCACCCACCTCAACCAACCGCCCACCTCAACCCATCTCACCCATCCGCCCCCCTGCGCCCAACTACCCACCTCAACCAACCGCACCTCAACCAACTGCCCACTCAACCGCCCACCAACCACCCACCTCAGCCAACCGCCCACGTCACCCAACCGCCCACCCAACCCACCCACCTTAACCACCACCCACCAACCAACCAACCCACCGAAAGTACCCGGATGAGAAAATGACCCCCCCGCAAAACCGCTTTCTCCAAGGACAGATGTGTGACGTACCACTTTGTTCCCCCGAGTGCCAGGGCCGGAAAAGTGCCTGTCTCTCGTTTGCGGCTGGCACCTTTGACCGCCAGAGCCTCGAAGGAGAAAGAACTGGATTTTTCTTGAAGAATTTGGCAAAGAGAAAGAGGGTGAGAGAGAGAGAGAGGGATAAAGGTTGGGTAATGAGATAATGGCTGGACTTATTTTGGGTTAATTTGTGTTAATGGTGTTATTATCGTGGCTATTATTTGTCATTACATGTTGTTTTTGCGTTATTGTTATTACTTGTCTGTTTCATTGATGTTACTATCTTTGTTTTTGTTATTATTATTATTATTTGTTATTGTCATCATTATCATCATCATCATCCATCACCATTATTATTATAGTTATCATTATTATCATTCTCATTATAATTATCATTATCGTTATCATTATAAACATATATGAACACGTAGGACATTGTTTTTTGTTTTTATTTTGTTATTTGTATATTATATTTGACTGTATAAATACAATAATTCTAAAACTTACAGGTTCATGCATTTTATATTGCTCTTTGGGCTTACAGACTCGTGCTCACATCCAGTAACAAGTGTAGATCAGATAAGCAGCATTAAGTGAGCTTATGTAACAGCTTCAGTCGGACGCAACAGGGCGATCGCCTATGAAACACCTGTTGAAAGCATAAATTCCGCGTGATGGAAGGTTGGGATAAGGAGGAAGATCAATGGAGGGAGAGAGAGAGAGAGAGAGAGAGAGAGAGAGAGAGAGAGAGAGAGAGAGAGAGAGAGAGAGAGAGAGAGAGAGAGAGAGAGAGAGAGAGAGAGAGAGAGAGGGAGAGAGAGAGAGAGAGAGAGAGGGAGGGAGCGAGAGAGAGAGAGGGAGGTGTCGAGGGCAGACCCACGTGGACGCTCTGTACACTTGGCGGAGTCCAACACCTGGAGGAAACTGGGGGGGTGTTTCCCAATCCAGGAGAGGGAGTGTGGATGTGGCAAACAGCGCTGCCCGAGGATAGGCAGAGGTACTACCCGAAGGACGTGCTCGATTCAGTCCGGAGTCATGGCGCCGTCGGCCATTTTTGCCTTTCGAGTCTTGGTTATCATCGGTCGTGCCTCGCCTCGTCCCGTGGTTCGTGGCGTCGCCTCTCTCTTTTCCTCTCTTCGCTTTCCTCTTCCTTCGTTGCTCTTCTGTTCCGTTTCCGTCTTCGTCTTTCGTTCTTCGCTTCGTCCTTCGAAGGCTTCCTCGCCTGCTTTCGTTCCTCGCGACCTCTCTTCCCTTTTGTTATCCTTTTCTTCTTCTATTCCTCTTTTTCTCTTTCATCGTCTTTTCCTTTTCGTCCTCGCACTCTTCCTCTACCTCGTCATCGTCCGCTCTTTCGCTTCTATTTCACTCTTACCTCTGAATTTCTTTCTCGTCGCTCTGCCATCATCATCGTCTACGCTTTGTCATTATCCTTTCATTCCTGTCGCTCTCTTTCTTCCTCTCCTCCATCGTCATTTCATCCGTGTTTTGCTCCGTCTCACATTTATTTTGTCGCTATTTACTACTTCTGTTCCTTCGCTTCTTCCTTTTTTTTCGAAATTAAGAACCTTCTGTTTTTTTAATGTCTTTAAACCCTTGGAATTCGGAGAGACGAGGAGAAACCTGTAAATCAAAAGCTAATTAAGGTGAAGAGCGTCTCGGTGCTTTTTTCGGTGTCGCTCCAGAAGCAAGAGGGGCTTGAGATGCTAAAAATAGCAACAGGTCGAAGCATTGGTTCGGTCTGAATCAAGTCTGCGTAGATTTGATTTGCGAAAATGAATGTGCAGTTTCCCATGATTTATCGTGATGATTAAAGCTTGCTAGGAGTTCGTGGGATAATAAAAATGAAATCAGTAAAAGAGAAAAAAAAATAAGAGGCATTTTTCCTACCCGACCGAGGCGGAAAGTCTGCAGCCGGAGAAGCAGGAAAATTGCAAGGGAAGGAAGGCAAGAGCTCCGTTGCACTCA
>NC_091567.1:3827809-3835309 GCF_042767895.1 Penaeus vannamei
GCTTTCCAAAAAACGTAATTTATTGTTAGTAGGCAAGAAAATTACCATGGATCGTGATGGGGAAAATGTATCTCTAGGTAATTGATGGTAGTAAGGAAAGTACCATTGATAGGGAAATTGTAATGTACTTTTCATTATTGATTGGGAAGAGAAATGCTATTGTTGGTAGGCAAAGTCAGTAGACTAATGATGTTGCTAAGAATGATAAGTGTCTCGGTTATTGTTCATAATAAGGAGAAATCGATTAGTTTTCGTACGGAAGAAAAATACGTTAGCTATTGCAAGGGAGTTAAAGGTTTGAAATGCATTGATAGGAGCTGTTTAGTTGTTTGTGAGAAAAATACAAAGGTTGTAGCTGTTATGTAGAATAAAAAATAGTTGTAGATATGAAAGTAAAAAATAAGTTAGCTGATGTTGGTCGGGAAGAAAAAATACAAATAAAAGGAACTACTAAAGTCGAGCAGAGAAGAAATACATTAGTTTGACATGGCGATTGTATGTCGCTTGAATAATACTCGAGTGGAGCACCGTACAATCTGACAGTCATGTTCTTACAATTAGGCCTCTTCGATTCGAATCTACTGCGCTCTGTTCAACAAGAATAAGGAGGCTTGAACGTGAAGTATAGACAAACTTACTTTCATTCTTTTGTTATGGTCACGCGGAAGGTTAAACGCGCGCCGGTTTCAAAATCGAGTGTAAGCTCTTTGTTTACGTCGATCAGCTGTCATGGCGATTCGACGGCGAGGGCGGGCACCGGCGATGGAACAGCTGTTTTACGTAACGCTTCGGTGTGGGTGACGGTAGGGGTGAAGCAGGTACGGGTATGGGTATCGTGAGGGTATGGATGAAGCAGGTACGGGTGTGGGTATCGTGTGGCTTCGTCAGGTATTCGAAACAGGAGCCGGTGCTGGGCCTCGGGTGAAAGAGGTAACGCACTCTTTTTTACTGGCATTCTCTACATCTCCCTAGGCCTGCTTATTACCCTACGCAGTAATGGCAACACGTTACTATGGGCGATTACCGTTGGTATTTCTCTATAAAATCTAGAGAGAGATTTTAAAAAAGGAATCAATATAATGGCTACCCATCTTTTCTGCTTTGTGTTGGGTCCGTGCGAGGCGGGAAAACAAGACGGTTGGTGTAATGTGAAACACGGGCGAAAGGCAGAGTGTAAACTGGAGAGCAGACGGCTACACGTGGATGCGCATGCACGTACTCTGCCGATAAAGCTTAACTGATTATACTGTTTACATATATATATATATATATATATATATATATATATATATATATATATATATATATATATGTGTGTGTGTGTGTGTGTGTGTGTGTGTGTGTGTGTGTGTGTGTGTATGTATGTGTATGTGTGTGAGCTCGCGCATGTTAATATACACATATATGTACTCATATATACATATGTATGTATGTATGTATAAATATATATATATATATACCTACATGAATAAATATATATATATATATATATTATATAAATATATATATGAATATATATAAACACACACACACACATTCATAGAAAAGCAATATAAAGAATATCCTTGAGTTAGAGCTGGGCGTCAGGGTAGTTTTCCATCGCGAGGCCGGCGGGGACTGCAGGCGGGCGGGCGGAGGTCAGAGAAAACGACGTGGATGCGCCGGCCGTCGCGGGGATACTAATAATACTTTGACGAAACTCACGAAATCGACTCGGTCTGAAAAGAAAACGAAATCTGGTTAGAAAACGAGAGATCGGACGCTGCCATAGGGTGTGCTGGTTATTTAATTTGAATTTAGTTTATTTATTTGTTTTGATTGGGTCTTTTTTTGGATAATGTGATACGAGCGTAGCAGTGTCTCCAATTTAATAAAGGATAATGTAGTGACTTGCAGCTTGGAGACGAGTTCAGATTGGTAGGTTAGGGGCAGAACCATCGGGGTAAATAATCAGCTTTTCGTCAAGGAATTTTCTATTATTGTATTTTCCTTTGAGCTCTATCCGTTGTGGATTGTTATTTCAAAAGAATGTGGTAAGAATATATTTTTTTCAGGGTTTACTGAAAAGAAACAAAACCGTGGCAGACCCTGGTGTAAAGATCATGTGGTTTTGGATTTTAGATTTACTTTTAAGAAGTGGAATATGAAAGTTCAGGTTTATATGATTTTGTTTTTGGGATTGTTTAAATAATGTCATGGGAGGTAATGATTAAATTTATCACGAATTTATTTTTATTACTTTGGCAAAGCACAGCGGAGAGATTTAGACGGATATTATTATTTTATTTACTTATTAACCATTATTATCATATTTACTATTCTATTTAAGAAAAACAAAGTCACGACAGATAATTAAAGTTATCAGAGTTGATTTTATTATTTTTACCAATCACAGTATTGAGGCATGAAAAGATTATTACTAGATTTACTTATTTTCATTATTTTTGTGTTTCCTATTCTACTTAAAAGAAGCAAAGTCACGACAGATCATAATTAAAGTCATTAGAGTGCATTTCACTCATTTGACCCAGCACAGCGGTGAGACATGGAGGAGACATCATAATTATGACCCATTATTATTACATTTACTATGCTGCTGAATAGAAACAGATTCATGACAGATAATGGTTAAAGTTATTAGAGGTCATTTTTACTCTTTTAACACAACAGAAAGACATGAAGACATTATTATTATTGTATTTACTCTTTACCCATTATTATTAGATATATTAGTCTGTTCAAAAGAAAGTTTGTTTTACTCTTTCGACCAAGCGGTGAGACATCAGGACATTATTATTAATATATTTACTCATTACCCATTATTGTTGAATTTATTTTACAATTTGAAAGAAAGTTTGGTTTACTCTTTTGACCGAGCGGTGAGAAATGAGGAAATTATTATTAATATATTTATTCATTACTCATTGTTATTAGATTTACTATACTATTTACAATTAAGTTTTTTTTTTTTACTCTTTTGACCAAGCGGTGAGATATAAGGAAATCATTATTAATATATTTATTTCATTACACATTGTTATTAGATTTACTATACTATTTAAAAGAAAGTTTGTTTGTTTTTTACTCTTTTGACCAAAGCACAGCGGCGAGACATGAGGAAATTATTAATAATATATTTACTCATTACCCATTGTTATTAGATTTACTATACTATTTAAAAGAAAGTTTTTTTTTTACTCTTTTGACTGAGCGGTGAGATATGAGGAAATTATTATTAATATATTTATTCATTACACATTGTTATTAGATTTACTATGCTATTTAAAAGAAAGTTTTTTTTTTTACTCTTTTGACCAAAGCACAGCGGCGAGAAATGAGGCAATTATTATTAATATATTTACTCATTATCCATTGTTATTAGATTTACTATACTATTTAAATTTAAGTTTTTTTTTTTTTTTTACTCTTCTGACCAAAGCACAGCGGCGAGAAATGAGGAAATTATTATTAATATATTTACTCATTACTCATTGTTATTAGATTTACTATACTATTTAAAAGGATTTTTTTTTTTTTACTCTTTTGACCGAGCGGTGAGAAATGAGGAAATTATTATTAATATATTTACTCATTACCCATTGTTATTAGATTTACTGTACTATTTAAATTTAAGTTCTTTATACTCTTTTGACCAAGCGGTGAGATATAAGGAAATTATTATTAATATATTTATTTCATTACACATTGTTATTATATTTACAATACTATTTAAAAGAAAGTTTTTTTTTTTTTTTTTTACTCTTTTGACCAAAGCACAGCGGCGAGAAATGAGGAAATTACTAATAATATATTTACTCATTACCCGTTGTTATTAGGTTTACAATTCTATTTAAAAGAAAGTTTGTTTGTTTTTTACTCTTCTGACCAAAGCACAGCGGCGAGACATGCAGGAGACCAGAGACTAACGGTCACAAGTTTAAACCGCTTTAATGCGATAGTTGACGAAACACCTTTTGCCTGAACGTAATCTTGGCGTTGCGTTTAGTAAGCATAAAACACCCGGAGCTTATCGCGTGAGACACAACTGAACTCGTTTTTTTTTTTTTTTTTTTGAGCGACGGTTCGAAGAGTCGGGTGGGGGAGGTTGGGGGTACGGGGGGAGGGGGGAGGGGGAGGTTGAGGGGGAGGGGGGAGGGGGAAGGGGGAGGTTTAGGGGAGGGGGAGGGGAGAGAAGGGCAGTGCGTTAATATCAACAGCGTTTGGTTCGCTTAGCTACGCGGTTCGGAAATTGGCGAGGGTTGCTGTGTCGGGGGTGTTATTTGTTTCTTTTTTTTACGTCTGTATGTATATATGTATATATATATATATATATATATATATATATATATATATATATATATGTATATATATATATTATTTCAATCTATATACACAAATACTTACGTGTATGTGTATATATATATATATATATATATATATATATATATATATATATGTATATAACATATATATATAACATATATATATATATACATATATATACATACATATATATATATATATACATATATATATATATACACACATACATATATACATTATATATATATATATATATATATATATATATATATATATATATGTATGTATATATTTATATATATGTAAATATAGATATATATATATATAATATATATTATACATACATACACACACACGAACACACACACACATACACACACACGCATATATATACATATGCACATACAGACATGCATACATACACACATAAATACATATACATACGTACATGCATGCATATATACATATATGTGTTTATATGTATATCTATGTATATATATATGTATATATTTTTGTATATGTTTATATATATTCATATATGTATTCATATATATATATATATATATATATATATATATATATATATATATATATATATATATATATATACACTCGTATATGCTCCCCTCCTCCAGTTGCCCAGTGAAGCAGGATCCAAAGTTATTTTCTTTCAAAACTGCGCGCACAGAACGCAGCGCACCGGAGGGCAATATAGCTTGCCCTCTGCTCGCCCGGGAACACGCTCAGCAAGGAGGCTACTATCTCGAGGCGGCGAGGAAGTGTCCACCAACCTATGCGGCGCTGTCTTGGGCGCGGAGGAAGACTTTCAAGAATTGGTTCGGATTGTTGACGAGGGTATTGATTGGGTATTGGGTTGTCCTTTTTTGTTCTTATTTAATTTTTGTTGTTGTTAATTTGTCTTTGTTATTATTTTTTGTTATTATTGTTGTTGTTGTCGTTGCTTTTGTGAATACTATTAGTGTTGTTATTATTTTTTATTATTGTTTTTTGTTATTATTATTATTTATTAATGTTTTTTGTGTTATTATTATTTTTTATTATTGTTTTTGTGTTATTATTATTTTCTGATATTTATTTCATTATTTTCATTACTGTTTCATCACGATAAAGAAGGAGAAACAATATGTGGCAAGAACCATGCCACAGTTAAAGCTACGTGTAGCTACATGTGTCTGTGCGATTTTTCTTTCTAATCTTTTTTTTTTAAGTGTAGGACAAAGCTATCTTGGGTAATTTCGAAGATTACTTTTGCTTTAAGTCGCGGTTTAGTGCTCGCCCAAGGCATGGCCCGGGCGTCGCGGGGGAGGGGGGAGGACTCTGTGGAGGGGGCGGAGGAGGGAGAAAGGGGAGGGGGTGGAGGGAGGACTCTGTGGAGGGGGGGGAGGCAGGAGGCAGAGGAAGGGGAGGAGGAGACTGTGGAGGAGGGGGGCTGTGAAGGAGAGTGGGAGGCAGAAGGCAGAGGAGGTAGGGGAGGAGGGAGACTGTGGAAAGAGTAGAGGAGGGAGGAAGGGGAGAAAAGTGGAGGTAGTGGAGGAGGGAGACAGTGAAAGAGTAGAGGAGGGAGGCAGTGGAGGGACTTATAAAGGGTTAGGTGATGGAGTTGAGGAGGGACGCAATGGAGGAAAGCAGAGTGAAATGGAGGGAAGTGGAGGGGGGGAGGCAGTGGAGGGATTCATGAAGAGGTGATGAAACGGAATGAAATGAGAACAGGAGGAAGTGAAGAGAGTGAGTAAGGGAGGCATTGGAGGGACTCTTAAAAGGGAGACGATGGAGGGAGGAGCGAGCCGAAGAGAGAGAGAGAGACATGGAGGGAAGGGGGTGGAGGGAGCCGAAAAGAGAGAAGCAGGGAGGGAAGTAGAGGAGGACGAAGAAAGAGAGAAATGGAGGGAAGGGGAGGAGGGAACCGAAAAGAGAGAAGCATGGAGGGAAGTAGAGGAAGACGAAGAAAGAGACATAGAGGGAAGCGGTGGAAGGAATCGATTTGAAGTTGGTGGAGGAGACATACTTATTATTTCACTCTTTAAGGATTATTTGCTTGCTTGCACGATAGCTCAGGTCGTGACCAGGTCGCAGCCTGGAGGGGAGGGGGGGTGAGGGGGGACTTTCACCAGTGTTTGCTTGGTCAGTGGAAGAGGTGGAAGGGAAGGTAGCGTGGGTGGATCGAGGTGGTGGAGGGAATTGTATTGAATGGAGGGGAGTGTTGGAGGTGTGGGTGGGTGGGGGTGAGAGGAACCAGGAAGAAGTCAAAGTCAAAACACTTTATTCCATTAATTGCAATGGTTATTCTTTACACAAATGCATTTATATTTACAGCTGATTATTTAAAGAGGGGTTCTTTTAATTTTGAAATTACAGAAGCTGTTAATGCCTCTTATATTATCTGGTAGCATGTTCCACAACTTTGGTCCACGTATTTCTGTTTGTCCTGCCCATATATAGAATTTATTTGACGTGTCAGGGTAAGGATGGGAAGAGGATAGGGAAGAGAGAGAGGGGCTAGGGAGGAGGATGGTTCTGCAGTGGAGGGGGAGGTGGAGTACGAGGTGGAGGTGGAAGAGCGTTGGAAAGGTAGAATTTTTGTTGAAGGTGGAGTTCGAGGTGGAGGCAGTGTTGGAGGTGGAGTTTGAGGTGGAGGCAGTGCTGGAGGTGGAGTTCGAGGTGGAGGCAGTGTTGGAGTTTGAGGTGGAGACAGTGCTGGAGGTGGAGTTTGAGGTGGAGTCAATGTTGGAGGTGGAGTTTGAGACAGGAATGGAGGTAGATAGACGGAGAAGAGAAGGGAAATATGAAAGCAGAGACCCAGAAGGACAGGGAAACATGACATAGGAAGGATAAAAGACATAAGAAGCGGGAAGAGAGAAATGAGGAAGGTCACCATTCCTCCGTTTCAAAAAAAAGAAACAGAAAAAATAATGAATACACGCTTATATATATACATTTATATACCCGATAATAATACCGGAAAAAGGCTAATATTAAGCGTCCTTAGTTATTTCGTCTTAAATAACAATCATGGATAATATAATCATCATTACCCACTCGACTTTCACCACAAAGACGTCATAACAACAGTAACTTGTTTATGCCCGGTGATGTACCCCGGTGGTGGTGTGCGTGTGTGCGTGCGCAGTCGTGTGTGGAGGTGTGTGTTTTTTTTTT
>NC_091567.1:3845309-3847809 GCF_042767895.1 Penaeus vannamei
TTTTTTACTTTTTATTTCTTTTTCTTTTTTTTACTCTTTTATTTCCTTTTTTTTTTACTCTCTTTTATTTCCTTTTTTCCCCTTTTTCCTTTTTTTTACTCTTTTTTATTTCCTTTTTTAAAACTTTTTTATTTCCCTTTTTTTACTCTTTTTTATTTAATTTTTTGCTGTTTTTTCAATGGTTTGAGATCATTTTGACGTATTTTTTTTATTTCTTTTTATGTCGTTATTAATAATTTGGGTGTTTTTTTCACTATATTAACTTTTTTTTCGTATTTATCGTTGTGATTTTTTTCAGTAACGAGGATAATGATGTACAATAATGGTAATTGTTATTATTATTATCGTTATTTTGATAATGATTGTAATAACATTATTGACATTTACAATAAAATTAATAATGCCATTACTTGATATTAGTAATGATACAATTGGAAAAAATGAGCACGATTCATTATTTTCATAGATGGTTGCAGTAATTAAAAATATTTGTATTTGATATCTGCATTATTAAAATATATTTTATTTTTTCTCTTATTTATGGATTTGATATCTGTATTATTATTAAAATCGATTGTTTTTTTTCTCTCTTATTTATTGCCTATTGTTACGTAAAGGTGATTGATAAACCTGTGTTGCATGTGCGATGTTTGTGCAGTGAGTACTCTGATGTTGCAAGCAGTAGGTGCGGTAAATGGTGTGTTTACAATATGACTGACCTTGGCATGTTGTAAATGAGAGCAAATGTTATCACGGTTGATAATGCTCGCTGCTGTTATCTCTGTACTTTGCAGTGTCACCAGTACTCGGCATAATTTGCTCCTGCTCACACCGCAAGCACAGTCACGTGCGGGTACAAGCACAGTCGCACGCCCATCCCACTCAGACAGCACACCCACACCCACCTGCGCTCACACAGCCACCCACACACCCTCTCTCTCTCTCCCTCTATCCTTACATAAGTCCGTCCGTCTGTATGTCCCTTCCTCCTTCCTTCCCTCTGTCCCTCCCTCCTCTTCCTCCTCTCTCCCTCTCTTTCTTCCCTTTCCTCCCTTCTATCCTCGTTTCCCCCTGCCCTCTCTCCCTCCTCTCCTCTCCTCCTTCCCCCCTCTTCTTCTTTTCCTCTTCCTCCTTCCTTCCTCCCTCCTCTCCTCTTTCCCTCCTTCCCCCTCTTTCCGTTCCTCTTACCCTCCTTTCTTCTCTTCCTCTCGTCTCCTCTTTCCCTCCTCTCCTCCTTCCCTCTTCTATCCCTCCCTTCCTCCTCATACGCAGAAGAATAACACAGACCCAATTTTTTTTACAAGCCCTCGAACCGCCTCTCCTCCCTCCCTTTCTCTTTTCATCCTTCCTCTCCTCTTTCCCTCCTTTTCCTCCTTCCTCTCCTCTTTCCCTCCTTTCTTCTCCTCTTCATCCCGTCTCCTACTTCCTTCCTCTCCTCTTTCCCTCCTTTCTTATCCTCTTCCTCTCGTCTCCTCCTTCCCTCCTCTCCTCTTTCCCTCCTTTCTTCTCCTCTTCCTCTCGTCTCCTCCTTCCCTCCTCTCCTCTTTCCCTCCCTCCCTCTCATACACAGAAGAGTAACACAACCCCCCCCCCCAAAAAAAAAAGAAAAAAAAAAAAAAGCCTTAGGACCGCCTCCTTTAGGACCACGAGAGAGTGCGATCGTGTGGATCTTTCCGAGTGGATTTTGGTGGATATTCTCTCTTTTATTGCCGCCTTCTCTCTTCTCTCCTTCGTTTCGCACTTTCTCCGGCATGTGTTTCGGGGCTCGGGGGAAGGGTGGGAGGGGGTGGGGGTTGAGGTAAGGGGTATGGGTGGCGGGGGGGGCTTGTTGGTAGGTAGTGTGTCTTTTCTTCTTTAATTCAGGTTTTAGTCAGTTTTTTCCCGTCTTCTTCCCCCACCTGCTCTTTGTTCTTTCTCTTCATTTTTCTTCTCCCAATTCTTCCTTTTCTTCTTATTCTTCTTCCTCCTCTCTTTCTTCTTCCTCCTCCTGCTCTTTGTTCTTTCTCTTTCTTTCTTCCTCCTTCCCTTTTCTTATTATTCTTCCTCCTCTCTTTCTTCATCCTCCCGTTCCTCCTCTTCCTTATTCTTTTTCTCCTCCTATTCCTCCTTTTCTTCACCCTCTCTTTCCTTCTTCCTCCTCCTGCTCTTGTTCTTTCTCCTCATTTTCTTCTCCCAATTCTTCCTTTTCTTCTTATTCCCTTCCTCCTCTTCTCTTCCTTCTCACCCCTCCCCCTCCATATCTCCTCCCTTTTCTTCTTATTCCTCTTCCTTCTCCTCTCTTTCTTCTTCCTCGTCCTGCTCTTTATTATTTCTCTTCATTTTCTTCTCCCAATCTTCCTTTTCTTCTTATTCTTCTTCCTCCTCTCTTTCTTCTCCCTCTCCTCCTACTCCTCTTCTCCTTCTCCCCCTTCCCTCCTCCTCCTCCCTCCTCCCGTGCCTTTCCTTATTCTTTCTCCTCCTATTCCTCCTTTTTCACCTCCCACTCCTCCTCGTCCTTCTC
>NC_091567.1:3855309-3867809 GCF_042767895.1 Penaeus vannamei
TCGACGTCGATCTGCAAGCGCCGTCTGCAATCATCCTGGGCGCGAGGGGGGCGGGTCGCTTCCTTGTCCCGGCGGGCCTTGGTTGTGTTTGTTTGTTTTTGGGTTTAATTTTGTTTGTTTGTTTGTTTTTTTGTTTTTGGGATTCTTTTTTTCTGTTTTTCTTTGTGCTTCGTTTTGTTTTGGGATGTCTTTATTGGTTATTTTTTTAAATTTCTTGGTTGCTCCATATTTTTTTTTTGTTCATTTTTCCTTCATCATTCTCTACCATCTCTCTCTCTCTCTCTCTCTCTCTCTCTCTCTCTACTCTCTCTCTCTCTCTCTCTCTCTCCCTCTCATCTCACCCTCCATCTCTCCCTTCCTCCCTCCTACCTCCTCCTTTTCCTCCATCCTCTCCTCCATCCACCTTCCTTCCTCCCTCCTTTCCTTCCTTCCCTTTTCCTCCTTCCTTCCTTCCCCCTTCCTCCTCCCTCCTCCCTCCCTCCCTCCTTCCTTCCTTCCTTCCTTCGTTTTTCCTCGCCTTCTTCGACCGATCCGTCACGGTTTCCTCGGCGTCGACGTCGATCTGCAAGCGCCGTCTGCAATCATCCTGGGCGCGAGAGGGGCGGGTCGCTTCCTCTCCCTCCTCTCCCTCCCTCTCCCCCTCCCTCCCTCTCCCCCTCCCTCCCTCTCCCTCCTTCCTTCCTTCCTTCGTTTTTCCTCGCCTCCTTCGACCGATCCGTCATGGTTTCCTCGGCGTCGACGTCGATCTGCAAGCGCCGTCTGCAATCATCCTGGGCGCGAGAGGGGCGGGTCGCTTCCTTGTCCCGGCGGGCCTTGGGTTGTGTTTGTTTGTTTTATTTGTTTGTTTGATTGTCTTTTGTTTGTTTGTTTGTTTGTTTGTTTGTGTTTATTTGGTTGTTTGTTTGTCATTGTTGTTTTTTGTTTGTTTGTTTGGTCCTGGGATTTTTTTTTCTGTTTTTCTTTGTGCTTCGTTTTGTTATGTTTCATGTATTATTTTTATTTTTGTTGTATGTTGCCATTTTTCTTATTTCTTTTTTATTGGTATTGTTCTTACCATCTGTTATTATCTCTTTTCTCGTGTTTGTTTGTTTCTGTTTTTTTTGTTTTTTGTTCTTTCCTTCATCATTCTCTTCTCTCTCTCTCTCTCTCTCTCTCTCTCTCTCTCTCTCTCTCTCTCTCTCTCTCTCTCTCTCTCTCTCTCTCTCCCCTCCCTCTGTCCTCCCTCCTCTCCCTCCTCCCTCCTCCAACTCCTGCTTTCCCTCCCTCCCTCTCCCTCCCTCCTCCTCCCTTTCCCTTTCCTCCTTTCTTTCCTTTCCCTCCCTTTCCTTCCTTCCTCCCTCCCTCCCTCCTTTCCTCCCTCCCCTCCCTCCCTCCTTTCCTTCCTTCCTTCCCGTCGTTTTTCCTCGCCTCCTTCGACCGATCCGTCATGGTTTCCTTGGCGTCGACGTCGATCTGCAAGCGCCGTCTGCAATCATCGTGGGCGCGAGAGGGGCGGGACGCTTCCTCTCCCTCCTCTCCCTCCCTCCTCCTCCTCCTCCTCCTCCTCCTCGTCCTCCTCCTCCTCGTCGCCTCCCTCCTCCTCGTCTCCTCCCTCCCCCCCTCCATCCATCCTCCCTCCTCTCCCTCGTCTCTTTCCCCTTCCCCCTCTCCACTCCCTCCTCCTCCTCCCTCTCCTACCCCTCCCTCCTCCTCCCTCCTCCCTCCTCCTTCCTTCCTTCCTTCGTTTTTCCTCGCCTCCTTCGGACCGATCCGCTGTCAGTGGTTTCCTCGGCGCCGACGTCGATCTGCAAGCGCCGTCTGCAATCATCGTGGGCGCGAGAGGGGCGGGTCGCTTCCTTGTCCCGGCGGGCCTTGGTTTGTGTTTGTTTGTTTTTGGGTTTTATTTTGTTTGTTTGTTTGGTTGTTTGGCTTTGTTTGTTTTTTTGTTTGTTTTGGGGGATTCTTGTTTTTGGGTTTGTTTTATTTGTTTGGCTTTGTTTTTCTTTTCTTGTTTGTTTTTGTGGATTCTTGTTTTTGGGTTTGTTTTATTTGTTTGTTTGTTTGTTTGTTTGGCTTTGTTTTTTTGTTTGTTTTGAGGGATTCTTTTTTTCTATGTTTCTTTGTGCTTCTTTTTGTTATTTTTATTTTTGTTGTTGTTGTTGTAATATTATGTTTTCTTATTCTCTCTTTTTTATTGTATTTTCTTACCATCTATTATTATCTTTCTCGTCTTTGTCTTTGTTTCTGTTTTTTGGTTCTTTCCTTCATCATTCTCTCTCGCTCTCTCTCGCTCGCTCGCTAGCTAGCTCTCGCTCTCTCACTCCCTCTTCCTCTCCTTCCTCTTCCTCTTCCTCTACATTCATACGTCCATCCCTTCCTTCCTCCCTTCCTCTCTCTTCCTCCCTCCCTCTATCCCTTCCTCCCTTCCTCAATCTTCCTCCCCTCTTTCCTCTCTCAACCCCCCCCCCCTTACTCCTGTCTTTATATCTGTAATATGTCCCTCTCCTTGCCAGATTTTTTCTTCCTTTTTTTTTATTTCCTCATGAATATTTTTTTTTTCTTATTTCTTCTTTTTCATGATAACTCGTTCCTCGGGTACGTATTTCAAGGTCGGTTCTTGTGCATGACTTTTACCTCCTGCACGACCTTCCTTAATTAAACACGATACTTTATGCCGTTAGTTTAGTTAACCTATTTTCATTCCTCGGCGCTGACTGCTTGGCGATTCCTGTTGTTGTGGCTAATTTTCATTTGGATTTTTCCTTGAAATAGTTTTTTTCTTTTAGTGTGATTTTTTTCGTTCTTCTGAGGGGGGTGTTGTGAATTGTTCCTGCTAAGACCTTTTCGTCTCCTGAGGTCGTTGTAATTGTATGCTAAGACCTTCGTCTCTTTTTTTTTTTTTTTGTTTTGTTAGATTTTTCTCCTCCCTCTCATCCTTTCCTTTTCGTCGTCACCTCCTATTCTTCCTTTCTCTCTTCGTCTTCCTCCTTCCTTTCCTTCTTTTCTTCGATCTTCGTCGTCGTTGTCTTCTTCTTCTCCTCCTCCTCCTCCACCCTCCTCCCACCCTCCCTCCTCCTCCTCCTCCCTCCTCCTCACTCCCTTCCTCTCTCTCTCCTCCTCCTAACCCTCCTCCTCCTCCTTTTCCCTCCTCCTTCCCATTCCTCGTCCTCATCTCTTTCCTTTCTTCCTCCTCTTCCTTCCTCTGTCTTTGTCTCATAAATTCGACTTCCTCCCGCAAGCCCGCGGACGATCTTCCTTCCACGTCGTCGTCCTCTTCTCTCCTTTCTCTTCCGATATTCCTTCGTCCTCCTTCCTCTCCTTGTTGTTCCTTTCCTCCTCGTCGTCGTCTTTTTTCCTTTTCCTCCTCCCTCCTCCTCCTCCTCCTCCTCCCTTACCTTCCTTCCTTCCTTCCTCCTTCCCTCCCTCCTCCTATCCGCCCTCCTCCTCCTCCTACCCCCTCCTCCTCCTCCTTCCCACCCTCCTCCTCCTTCCTACCCTCCTCCTTCCTTCCTCCATGACTTCCTTCCTTCCTCTCATCTTTCTCCTCCTCTCTCCTCTCCTTCGCCTTGCCGCTCTTCCTCCCTTCCTTCCTCTCCAGATCCTCCTCTATGCTTCCTACCCCTCCTTTCCCTCCTCCCTCCTCCGGCAACATAGCATCTTTTCCGCCACCTTCTCTTCTTTCGTCCTTCACAAAAATCTAGTCTCTCCTCGAACCGCTTATTCCTCTAATCGCTTGTCTGCCTCCCTCTCCCCCTCTCCCCCTCTCCCCTCCTCTCTCCTTCTACACCCACCCCCCGGCCATTCCGGTTTTCGTCGGCTCTCATTCATTCCGTCGTGTCTTCTCTTTCGTTGTTTTTTTTCATTTTTCATTCATTCATTCTTTCTTTTTTTCTCTCCTTTGTCTTCTTCGTTTCTGGTTTTCTTTCTTTCTGGGTTTTAGTGTTGATTTGGCGTTTTCTATCAATTCTTTATCAGTATTAGGATTGTCATCCTTATTATTGTTGTTATTGGCATTATTATTATTTTCAGTAGAAGTAAAATTAGTAGTAGTAGTAGTGGCGGCGGCAGTAGTAACATGCAGATATGGTAGCAGCAGCAGCAGCAGCAGCAGCAGCAGGCAGTAAACAGCAGCAGCAGCAGCAGCAGCAGCAGCAGTGTAACAGCAGCAGCAGCAGCAGCAGCAGCAGCAGCGTGCAGCAGCAGCAGCAGCAGCAGCAGCAGCAGCAGCAGCAGCAGCAGCAGCAGCAGCAGCAGCTGCTGCTGTAGCAGCAGCTGCAGCAGCAGCAGTAGCAGCAGCAGCAGCAGGCAGCTGTTAAATAGCAGTAGTAACATTGTTATTATTATTGTCGTTATTATTATTATTATCATTACTATTACTGTTATTAGTATACACATTTTAATGCTATTATTATTAATGATATGAACATTATTACAGCTATTACTAATACTACTACTGCTGTGACTATCATCATGATTACTATTATTACTCATTTTTTGCCATATATGATACATATTACGATGAAAACGATGATGATAATTGCAATTTATATCCACACCGCTGTCTTTGGCGTTTGTGCAATATACATTTTGCGAGTGAAAGCCAAAGTGGAAATGACAAAATTGAAGATACGACCTTGGTGCTTTGTTTCTTATAGTTTCAGAAGAAATTGGCATTGAGGGAGTCTCTTGGTCGAAATAATTTGCATTTTCTGCAGAGGGAGTTGTGATTTTTGTTTTATTCCATTTTCGTTCCTTCCGTTCTCTCGTTGCGTCTCTTGTTTCTGTCTGTCTCCCTCTGATTTTTATTTTTTTCTTTGTTTCTTCTGGTTTCTCTTTCTGTCTTTTGGGTTCTCGCTGTCTTCGGTCACTTTCGTTTTTTTCTATGTTTATTTTTGCGTTCTTTTTATGTTTGATTTTTCTTTCTGTCTTCTCTCAATTCATGTTCGCTCTCTCTCTCTCTCTGTCTCTAGATCTCTATCTATCTATCTCTATCTCTCCTTCCCTCCCTCTTTGTCTCTCTCTCTCTCTCTATCTATCTATCTATCTATCTTCTCTCTCTCTGTCTCTCTCTCTCTCTCTCTCTCTCTCTCTCTCAAACACAAACATAAACACAAACACACACACACACACACACACACACTCTCTCTCTCTCTCTCTCTCTCTCTCTCTCTCTCTCTCATTAATCCTCCTCTCAAACACACATCCTGTATATTTATTTACCCTCCTTTTTTGAATACGTATTAATTTATCCGTTTAAATATTGCCCAAGAAATTATTTAAACCATGACAAAATTTTTCTAAAGTCTTGAAGTAAATACAAGAAAAAATTAAAAATTCAGAGGCCTTTCAGACGCAGCAAGCGGCCTCCTGAAGCCACACGTTCTGGTTTTTCTCAAAGTATTCTTCATGATTTTTTTTTTTTTTTAATACTTCACTACCGCTCAGTCAAGGGGAATCCCCGAACTTTTTTTTTTTTTTTTTTTTTTTGTCAAAGTTGGACCGGTATTCTTATTATTATTGGTGTTTTTGTGTTGTTGTTCATATGGTGTTTGTTATTGTTGTTGAGATTAATGTTAATGTTGATAATAGTGATAATGACTAATAATAATGATAATGATAACGTTCGGAATGATGATAATTATGGTGGTTATAATGAGGATAGTAAAAGTAATGATAGTAATGATGATGATAATAACAATTGTAATGATATTTATAGTATTACTTTTATTATTGATGTCGTTGGTATAATTACTATTATTGTTATTATTATTTTTATTATCATTATAGTTGTAGTTGTTATTATTACTATTGTTTTTATTGTTATTATTTTCATTATCATTATAGTTATTATTATTATTACTATTGTTTTTATTTTTATTATTTTCATTATCATTATCGTTGTTATTATTATTTTTATTACTATTGTTTTATTGTCATTATTTTCATTATCATAATAGTTGTTATTATTATTATTACTATTACTACTGTTTTTATTGTTATTATTTTCATTATCATAATAGTTGTTATTATTAATATTACTCTTGTTTTATCATTATTTTCACCCATATCATCATTAGTAGCAGCAACAGCAGTTAATTCATCCTAAATTTGGCAACATCCTAGAATTACATAATTCCTCGGGGAAGAAACCGCTTATCAGAACCTGCTTGACTTACCTTGAGGGATGTTGCGTCTTGCAATTTAGGACAATTTACAGGTGGGAGGAGGTTGTCTTTCATTTGGGGTAGTGGGGTGGGGGGTAAGACTCTCGCTGCTTCGACCTCTCTCCCTGCCTTCTTTCTTTCTTTATCTTTCTCTCTTTCTCTCTCTCTCTCTCTCTCTCTCTCTCTCTTCTTCTGTTTCTCTTTCTCTCTTTCTTTCTTTCTTTCTTTCTTTCTCTCTTCCTCTCTCTCTCTCTCTCTCTCTCTCTTCGTCTCTCTCTCTCTCTTCGTCTCTCTCTCTCTCTATCTATCTCTCTATCTCTCTATCTCTCTATCTCTAACTGCGTAGTCGATTAAAACTTCATCGTTGATAATGATGGAAATATAAGGGATGTTGGTGTTTTAATTTTTTTTTAGTCTGTGGTATAATCCGAAGAAAAAAATGAATGGGTGATTACCGTTTTTCTTAATACGATTAAAAAAAAATTAAAGCGATTAGAATTCAAAAGAAATTAAAAATCTTAAATTGAAGTGAAAGCGAGAATGGATAAGGATGTGTCTCAAGAAATAGGGTTTCGGAGACTTGCAAGAAAAAAGGAAAATAAGACACGTGACCTTGGCCGACGCAGCGAGCTCGGGGATGCAGCGAAGTCAGCCAACCGGAGCGAGAGTGGGATTTCGAAAAGGGAATTCGAAAACGTTTAAGGGAGGGAGAGAGATCACTCTATCTCTCTCTCTCTTTCTCTCTCTCTCTCTCTCTCTCTCTCTCTCTCTCTCTCTCTCTCTCTCTCTCTCTCTCTCTTCGTCTCTCTCTCTCTCTTCGTCTCTCTCTTTCTCTTCATCTCTCTCTCTATCTATCTATCTATCTATCTATCTATCTATCTCTATCTCTCTATCTCTAACTGCGTAGTCGATTAAAACTTCATCGTTGATAATGATGGAAATATAAGGGATTATGGTGTTTTATTTTTTTTTTAGTCTGTGGTATAATCCGAAGAAAAAAATGATTGGCTGATTACCGTTTTTCTTAATACGATTAAAAAAAAGACTTAAAGCGATTAGAATTCAAAAGAAAAAACAAATCTTAAATTGAAGTGAAAGCGAGAATGGATAAGGATGTGTCTCAAGAAATAGGGTTTCGGAGACTTGCAAGAAAAAGGGAAAATAAGACACGTGACCTTGGCCGACGCAGCGAGCTCGGGGATGCAGCGAAGTCAGCCAACCGGAGCGAGAGTGGGATTTCGAAAAGGAAATTCGAAAACGTTTAAGAGGGAGAGGGAGAGAGAGGAGAGTGAGAGGGAGAGAAGAGGAGAGGAGAGGAGAGAGGAGATGAGAGGAGAGGGAGAGGAGAGGAGAGGGAAAGAGAGAGTGAGAGAGGGAGAGAGAGGAGAGGGAAAGAGATAGTGAGAGGAGAGGAGATTGGAAAGAGAGAGGAGAGGAGAGGGAAAGAGAGAGAAGAGGAGAGGGAAAGAGAGAGTGAGAGGAGAGGAGAAGGAAAGAGAGAATGAGAGGAGATTGGAAAGAGAGAGGAGAGGACAAGGAAAGAGAGTGTGGGAGAAGAGATAAAGGAAAAGAGAGAGATAAAGGGAGAGAGAGAGAGAGTGTGTGAAGTTGCCACCGACCTTGGCGTGGCGTTCCATAGATAAATAATCGGGTGGTGGTGCAGTTTATTTTAAATATTCTTTTATGATTTTTGATTTAGTTTTGTTATATATTTATTTGTTTGTTTATTTGCTGTTTTTATGTTTTATTTATTTATTTGTTTATTTGCTGTTTTTTATGTTTTATTTATTTATCTGTTTATATTTTTATTTATTCATTTTTACTTTTTATTTTATTATTTCATTATTTATTTTTTGGGAGTGTGTGGGGGGAGGGGTTATTGATGAATTGTCGTGTGATTGTTGTTATTGTTGTTATCAGTAGGTGATTTGTCTCTCCATTGTCACTATTTATTGGCAAATTGTCTTGTTATTGCTATTACCATTATCGGTAATTCATCCTAGTGTTGTGATTTTGCGAAGTCGAAAATGACAGCCATATTTGATTTATATTTATCATCTTTATTTTGATCAGAGGAACGTAAACAATACCTTAAAGACTTGATTTTTTTCCATCTTTTCTCTTTTCTTTTGCCTTGGGTTGTCTGTCTCAGGAAATTGTCGGAATTCTTCGAGTGAGTCTTAAGATGGGCGTGATAAAGTTGATGTCTTGGTTTTTATTTTATCTCCTTTTTTTATTACTGTTTGTTGGTGTTGGTAGTGTGGCTGCGGTTGTGTTTTTTTGTTTTGTTGTTGTTGTTGTTTTATTATTATTATTATTGTCAGTATTATTGGTAGTAGCAGTATCACTACCATTATCATTATCATTGTTATTATTGGTAGTAGTACAATAAATCTTATGATTATTAGTTTTATTGTTGTTGAAAGTAGATATACTAGTAATAACAGCAGCATTAACTTGATATCATAATATTATTATTATCCTTAAGATTAGTATCACAGTGTATGGAAAAAATCTCTCCTTCCGTTGACCTTCCTCCCAACTTTCTTTCTCTTACTCTCCTTCCCTCCCCTCACCTCTCTCTCTCTCTCTCTCTCTCTCTCCTCTCTTCTCTTTTTCTTTTTTCCCCTCCCCCCCCCCCCCTCTCTCTCTCTCTCCCCCCTTCTCTCTCCTCTCTCTCTCTCTCTCTCACTCTCTCTCCTCTCTCTCTCTCTCTCTCTCTCTCTCTCTCCCCTCCCCTTTCTCTCTCTCCTCCTCCCTCTCTCTTCCTTTCCCTCTCTCCTTTTTTCCCTTCCTTCCCTCCCTCCTTCCTCTCCTTCCTCCCCTTTCCCTCCCTCCCTCCCTCCCTTTCCTCCTCCCTCCCTCCCTCCCACTTCCCTCCCTCCCCCTTCCTCCTTCCCTCCTTTTCCCCTTTTCCCCTCCCTCCCAAGTTGCATTCCCCCTTCCACGCCAGACTTTCCCTCCATCCTCCTTGCTAAATTTCACCCCACCCCCACCCCACCCCCCAATTCCCCGCGGAGACCCCGTTATGCCTACCAGGAAGAGTCCTCTGTCCGTCTCTCTATAGCGGTTGGAACGGCGAGAGGACACCTTTATGGCTCTCTGCTACGTGTCGTTCCTCCGTTGGAAGAGCAATAATTTTATGTTCTTTTTTTCTTCTTCTTTTTATTTTTATTTTTATGTTTCTTCTCCTTCTTCTTCTTTTTCATCTTCTTCTTCTTTTCTTTTTCTTTTTCTTCCTCCTCTTCTCTTTCTTCTTCTTCTTCTTCTTCTCCTTCTCTTTTTTCTTTTTTTTTCTGCTTCTATTTCTTCTCCTTCTTCTTCTTCTTCTTTTCTTCTTCTTTTTCTTCTTCTTTTCTTTTCCTTCTCCTTCTTCTTCTTCTTCTTCTTCATTGGGTTGGAGGTAAGGGGGAGGGAGAGGGGGGGTGGAGGTTTAAAGAGCTGTATTCTGATGAAGGATAAAAATGGGGGGGGAGATTATTTTACTTATGTCTGTAGGATGGGTGGGTTGCTTTGGCGATTTGTAGGATTTTACCTGTAATGGGGATTTCAATGCGGATTTAAGAAGGGTGTGTGGCTCTAATGTCTGTTTGGACACAGAGAGGGATTTTCATTTTTATTGCTATTTTTTCAATTTCTTGTCGTGGATTGTGAGATTAGATGGGTTTATTCGTAAAGGAGGAGTGGGGAGAGGGAGAGGAAGGAAGAGGAGGGAGAAGGGAGAGGGGAGAGAGGGGAGAGGAGGGAGAGGGGAGAGGGAGAGGAGAAAGGGGAAAAAGGAGAGGGGAAGAGAAGGGAGAGGGAGAGGGAGAGGAAGGGGAGAGGGAGAGGAAGAGGGGAATGGGAGAGGGGGAGGGAGAGGAAGCAGTGAGGGAGAGGAGGGAAGGAAGGGAGAGGGAGAGGGAGAGGAGAGGAAGGGAGAGGGAGAAAAGGGGGGAGAGGAAGGGAGAGGGGGAGGGAAAAGAGGAAGGGAGAGGGAGAGGAAGAGGGAAGGGAGGGGGAGGGAGGAGGAAGGGAGAGGGAGAGGGAAGAGAGGAAAAGAGGGAGAGGGAGAGGAAGAGAGAGGTAGGGGAAAAGGGAGAGGGAGGGAAGGGAGGAGGAGGGGGAAGGGAGAGGGAGGGGAAGTGGAGAGGGAGAGGAAGGGAGAGGGAGAGGAAGGGAGAGGGAGAGGAAGGGAGAGGAAGATAGGGAGAGGGAGAGGAAGAGGAAGGAAGAGGAAGCGAGAGGGAGGGGGAGGGGGAAAAGGGGAGAGGAAGGGAGAGGGAGAGGGGAGAGGAGAGGAGAGGGAGAGGGAGAGGGAGAGGGAGAGGGAGAGGAGAGGGAGAGGGAGAGGGAGAGGAGAGGGAGAGGGAGAGGGGAGAGGGAGAGAGAGAGAGAGAGAGAGAGAGAGAGAGAGAGAGAGAGAGAGAGGGAGAGGGAGAGAAAGAGAGAGAGAAAGAGAGAGCGAGAGCGAGAGAGAGAGAGGGGATGAGATAAGGATTTAGAGAAGAATGTGAATATATTTAGTTGGAAAAACAAGGAAAAAAAGTTAACTGAAACACAAGAAAATGAAATAGAAGTTATAAAAGAAGAAGAAAATGCAGATAACGATATAGAACAAGCAAGATGAACAAAAGAAAAAGACGATGACGAAGGACGAGAAGTAAGAATAAGAATAGGATAAAGAACAAAAGAAGAAGATGAAGAACGGAAAAAGGAGTTGAACAAAAAAAAGATGATGATGATGATAATGAAGAACAGGAGATAAAGAACAAAAGAAACAGAAGATGAAAAACAGAAAAAGGAGATGAAGAACAAAAGAAGATGGTGATGATGAAGAACAGAAAAAAGGGATGAAGAACACAAGAAGAAGATGAAGAACAAGAAAAGGAAATAACAAAAGAAGATGATGAAGAACAGAAAAAGGAGATGAAGAACAAAAGAAGATGATGATGATGAACAAAAGAAGATGATGATGATGAAGAAGAACAAAAGATGATGATGATGATGAAGAACAGAAAAACGGAGATGAACAAAAGAAGAAGAAGGAAAAAAAAAAGCCTATCAGTATGAGCTCCAGCCACGCCGCGCCTCGCCGGGGAAGTGGACACAGCAGCTCGGTCAAGACGCAGACGGTCGGATCTCGCCCGCGTGCAGCGTTATATGTGAAAGTTCAGGTGTCAGAGGGCGGGCGTCAAGGTCGACCTCGGCGCGGGCCAGTCACGCTCCGTAGCGGCATCGGCGGCGGGGAGGAAGGGGGTGAGGGAGAGGGATGGAGATGGGAGAGGGGGTGAGGGGAGAGGGAGAGGTTGAGGGATGGGGAGGGCAGGGATGGGAGGGATGGGATGGGGAGAGGGAGGGGAAGGGAGGAGGAGGAGATGAGAGGGGGGGGTTTTGAGGGATGGGATGGGGAAAGGGATGTGAAAAGGGAGGGAGGAAGGGATGGGAGAGGAGGGAAAAGGAAAAGTGAGGAGGATGTGGATGGGGAGAGATGGGGAGAGGAGAGGGGGAGGGGGAGGGATGGGGAGAGAAGGGGGGAAGGATGGGGAGAGGAAGGGAAGGAGGAATGGGAGGAATAGAGAGGGGTTGGGTGGGGAGTAGGGGAGTGGGAGGGAAGAGGGTGGTGGAAGAGAACGGGGGAGTGGGGAGAGGTTTAGGTCAAGCATGAGGGGAGAGGGGAAAGAGGGGTGGAGGTGGCGAGAGGGGAGAAAAAACCTGGAGGAATGGGGGAGAGAGGGAGACAGGTGAGATGAAAAGGAAGGACACCGAGAGAAATGTGATGGTTCGATGGTTCTCGCCTCCCCTGCCCCTTCCCCGCTCCTCTCCCCTTCTCGCCTCCCCTGCCCCTTCCCCGCCCCCTCCCCTCGCCTCCCCTGCCCCTTCCCTGCTCCTCCTCCCCTTCTCGCCTCCCCTGCCCCTTTTCCCGCTCCCTCCCCTGCCCCTTCCCCCGCTCCCTCTCCCCTTCTGGCCTCCCCGCCTTTTTCCCCGCTCCCTCCCCTTTCTCGCCTCCCCTGCCCCTTCCCGCTCCTCTCCCCCTTCCCCGCTCCTTCCCTCTCGCCTCCTGCCCCTTCCCCTGCCCTTCTCCCCCTTTTCGCCCCCTTCCCTTCTTCCCGCTCCCCTCCCTTACTCCTCTCCTGCCCCTTTTCCCCGTCTTCCCTCTTCTCGCCTCCCCTGCTCCCTTCCCCTCTGCTCCTCTCCCCTTCTCGCCTCCCCCCACTCCTTCCTTCCCGCCTTCCTTCGCTCCTTCCCTGCTCCTCTCCTCTCTGCCCCTTCCCTGCCTCCTCTCCCCTTCGCCTCTGCCCCTTCCCTCGCTCCTCTCCCTCTTTCTTCTTGCCCCCTTCCCTGCTCGTCTCCCCTTCTCGCCTCCCCTGCCCCTTC
>NC_091567.1:3880309-3887809 GCF_042767895.1 Penaeus vannamei
AGTTACGCATGGATTGCTAGAATTATATATTATTCAGCATCAAAATGTATGACAGCATTATAATCACACTGCGGGAGAGTTGATAGAACAGGGGTCGTTACCGTTTTTCTTTTTTTGTTCTTATTTCTTTTTTTTTCGTTTTCTTTTAGTTTGAATTATTGTTATTTCTTTTTTACGATTATGTTTACTATTTGGGCCCTTTTTTTCTTTCTTTTTAACCTTTATTTGTTTTTTTGCTCCTTTTTCCTTCTTGTATTTTTATCTATTATTGCACTTTTATTTTTCTCATTTTTGGCTTTTTTTTTCTACTGTTCTTTTTTGCTTTTTTTCCTTCTTGTTCGACCAAAATCCTTCTTATTGGCTGAACGAGACAGGCAGCTGAGTTGCGGCTTCTGATTGGCCAATTGTGTTCTCTTAGGTTAAGGTAATTGTGCTTAAATAACAAATTAGGATCTTGCGGCCAATGAACAACTTAAGAGGCTTAGATATATAAGAGCTCAAAGTGGAGACATGTGCTCAATAACTTTAATTTGTAACATTGATGGTGAAAAATGTACTTTGGGAAAAAATTGAACCTGATATTTGGTTCATTTTCAGCATGTTGTAAGTTCTAGACGTGTTATGATAGTATTTTGGAGATGGATCTTATATATTTTAAAGTTTTCAATGACTGCAACTTTTTTTTATCGATTTTTTTATTGATTTATCCAACTCTTTACTGATTTGTTGACTTATTTACTTATGCAGTCATTGCTATTTCAAGGTTTTCAATGACTTTGCAACTTTTTTATTATTTTTAATTGATTTATACAATTCTTGACTTATTTTCTGTTTATTTACTTATTTAATCATAGTTATTTCAAAGTTTTCAATAACTTTTACAACTTGTTTTAATCATTTTTTTCAGTTGATTTATCCATCTTTTTATTTATTTGTTCATTTATTTACCTATCTATTCGTCGCTTCTGTTGATATATATTGAACTTGAACGCGCTGAAAGGAGTCTTTTTTAGGCGTCTCCAGCTGGTCGTCGAGAGCAGAAAAAAATTGCAGAGTATTAGACACAGCGGCTCGGATCTGCCCGAACGTGTTCTCAAGGAGAGAGGGTGTGTGTGTGTGCGTGTGTTTGTTTGTTTGTGTGTGTGTGTTTGTTTGTTTGTTTGTGTGTTTGTGGTTGCATGCGTGTGTGTTTGTTTGTTTGTGTGCTTGTGTGTGTGTGTATGTGTGTGTGTTTGTATATGTGTTTGTGTGTGTGTGTGGGTGTGTATGTGTTTGTGTGAGTGTGTGTGTGTGTGTGTCTGTGCGTGCATGCGAGTGTGTGTGTGTTTGTTTGTGTGTGTGTGAGTGTGCTTGTGTGTGCATATGTGTGTTTGTGTGTGTGCATGCGTGTGTGTGTGTGTGTGTGTGTTTGTGCATGTATGTATGTATGTGTGTCGGCTGTGCTACATGGACAGAGTACAGATGAGGGAAGCAAATTACGTCACTCCATGTTTGGTTCAGCGGCAGCACTCCCCCCCCCCCCCGCCTCCCTCCCTCCCTCGCCAAGAACAACAAGCGTGTCTCGTTGGCTTCGGGTATGAACATGGAGAACAGATTGTAGCTTAGAGAACTTGATAGAACGTGATTTGACTCTGGAGGATACGATACGACGGAGGTATGAACGTGGAGAACAGATTGTGGCTTGAAGAACTTGCTGTAACGCTTTTTGCTTGGAGAATATAATATGGCGGTTGGTTTGAACATAGAGAACAAATTGTAGCATGAACATAGAGAACGTGATATAGCAAATTGTAGCATAAAGAACTTGATATAACAAATTGTAGCATAAAGAACGTGATATAGCAAATTGTAGCATAAAGAACGTGATATAAGGTAATTCAAATATGTTGAATATGTTACGACATAGGATGAAAATGTAGAATATTGTGTATGCTAATATTAATATGAAAAATTGCTGGAGTCATATGCAAATATGATGATGATAGAACGTTAGACAAACATAGTGTGATATAATGCAGTGAAGATATGAAGAACATATAATAACACGAAGATACGAAGAACATAGAATAACAAGAAGATACGAAGAACATATAATAACATGAAGATATGAAGAACATAGAATAACAAGAAGATACTAAGAACACAAAATAACAAGAAGATACGAAGAACACAAAATAACATGAAGTTACTAAGAACACAAAATAACAAGAAGATACGAAGAACACAAAATAACAAGAAGATACGAAGAACACTAAAGAACATACAATAACAAGAAGATACTAAGAACATAAAATAACAAGAAGATACGAAGAACACAAAATAACAAGAATATACGAAGAACACTAAAGAACATACAATAACAAGAAGATACAAAGAACATAAAATAACAAGAAGATACGAAGAACACAAAATAACAAGAAGATATGAAGAACACTAAATAACATGAAGATACGAAGAACACTAAATAACATGAAGATACGAAGAACACTAAAGAACATACAATAACAAGAAGATACTAAGAACATAAAACAACAAGAAGATACGAAGAACACTAAATAACAAGAAGATACGAAGAACACTAAATAACATGAATATACGAAGAACACTAAATAACAAGAAGATATGAAGAACACTAAATAACATGAAGATACGAAGAACACTAAATAACAAGAAGATATGAAGAACACTAAATAACATGAAGATACGAAGAACACTAAATAACAAGAAGATATGAAGAACACTAAATAACATGAAGATACGAAGAACTTTAAATAACAAGAAGATACTAAGAACACAAAATAACAAGAAGATACTAAGAACACAAAATAACAAGAAGATACGACCACAAAATAACAAGAAGATACTAAGAACACAAAATAACAAGAAGACACGAAGAACACAAAATAACAAGAAGACACGAAGAGCATACAGAACGCGTCAGCAATGATGTCAGCTCGCCGGCGTCAGTGCCTCGGGCTTAGGCTGACGGCGCGAAAGGAATGGGGTGATAGACCACCGCCTCGTCGCTCGCTGTTGCAAGTTTCGTCTACGCTCCGCTGCATGTGCGGTGGCGCTGTCTGCAGGAGGTTTTCGTGCGTGCGTTTTTCAGTTGCACGATCAGGAGGCTGAGCAGTTGCTTGGCGATTGGATGATGGGCGGTCTGTGGGCGAGGGGAGGGGGCGGTCTGTGGGCGGGGGAGGGCTGGGGCTGTGGTGCAAGGTGCCGGGAGGGTGGTGGGAGGGGAGGGTTGGTGGCAGGTGGCAGGCTGATGGTAGAAATGCCAAAAAATGAGATAAAAAAAATGAATAAAAGAAGAAAAAATTGAGCAAAAAAAAAAAGATAAAGGTAAAAAAAAACGAAAAAAGCTAAAAAATATATATAAAGGCAGAAAAAGACAAAATAATGATTGAAACTAAAAGGAAAAGATAAAGGAATAAAAAAATAGAAAAATAGGAGGTTGTTGGCAGGTGTCAGGCTGATGGTTGTGGGTGGAAGGAGGTTGTTGGCAGGTGTCAGGCTGATGGTTGTGGGTGGCCAAGCTGGTTGTGGAAGTTGGTAGGGGTTTGTTTGAAGTTGTCAGGGTGGTGATGGAAGAAGTCAGTGGAAGGTGATATATATTTTTAAAAGATGTGGGACTGGTGTTGGAAGTTTGGGGGAGGTGGTGGAAGCGGCCTGGCTTTTGTTGGAAGTTGTCAGGCTTTTTTTTTTTTTAATTGTCTGGTTTTCTTGGAAGATGTTGGGGTCTGTCGTAAACAATCGGGGTTTAATGAAAAGGTTTAAGACTGGCGTTGGAAGTTGTCAGTTGGAAGTTGGAAGTTGGCAGAAGTTGTCGATTAAAAGTTATCAGTTGGAAGTTGGAAGTTGTCAGAAGTTGTCGATTAAAAGTTATCAGTTGGAAGTTGGAAGTTGTCAGAAAATGTCGGTTGAAAGTTATCAGTCGGAAGTTGTCAGAAGTTGTCGGTTGAAAGTTATCAGTTGGAAGTCGGAAATTGTCAGAAGTTGTCAGTTGAAAGTTATCAGTTAGAAGTTGTCAGTTGTCGGTTGAAAGTTATCAGTCGGAAGTTGTCAGAAGTTGTCAGATGAAAGTTATCAGTTAGAAGTTGTCAGAAATTGTCGATTAAAAGTTATCGGATGGAAGTTGTCAGAAGTTGTCGAGTCTTGAGTTTTGCTGAACCTGGAGTCTGTTCAGGCCGTGGACTTGAGCGTCACGCGATATCGAGCCCAAGTGGGAAACTGATTGCAGGCGCGGGCGGTGCATTATCAGGCATTTTTCATTGTTTCTGCTTTTTGTCGTTTTTTTAAAGGATGTAAGTGTGCGTTTGTGCTTTTTCTGGAGTTATGTGCTTTCCTTATTGTTTATTTAGTTTTTGTAGTAGCTGATGTATCTCAACATTTTGTCTTCGTTCTATGTTTGCTACTTGTATATATATATATATATATATATATATATATATATATATATATATATATATATATATATATATATGTTTGTGTGTGTGTGTGTGTGTGTGTGTGTATGTGTGTGTGTGTGTGTGTGTGTGTGTGTGAATGGAAAAACACGTGTTAATACTATGGTAGAAAAACCCACAATGCCTGCGTGCGTGCGTGTGTGCGTGTGTGTGTGGGATGTATTACATTTCTATTTCCTTATCAGCCCTTCACGTGTACATTTCTTGCCACCTGTGCTTATTCCATCATACGAAAAATATTTCTTTTCTTGAAAGTGGATCTATAAGTGAGTGAGAAAAGGAGGGAGAGAGAAAGGGAAGAAAGGAGTAGGGAAAGGATGGACGGTAAGAAAGGGAAGGAATGAGAGAGAAGGGGAGGAGAGGGAGAAGTAGAACACGAAGAGGAAAGAGAATAACAACATGAACAATAAGTAAATATGTAAATAACAGTAAGTAGATAAGTAGATAGAATTAGTAAATAAGTAGATAGAATTAGTAAATAAGTAGATGAAATAAGTAAATAAGTAGATGAAATATGTAAATAAGTAGATAAAATTAATAGATATGTAGATGAAATAAGTAAATAACAACAACAACAGCATCAACACCAAGAACGGCGTGAGGGGAGTGCCTCGAGTGAGTCAAGAGGAAGCAGAAAAAGGAAGTAGCGAAGAGGAAAGAGGAAAGAGGAAGGGGAGAAGGCCAAATCTCAGGGCCAAGTCAGGGCACGGGTAGGGGGGTAGTGAGGGGTATGGGGTATGGGAGGGCGTGGTGTGGGGGGGATTACGGGGAAGGGGGAGGGGGAAGGGGAAAGAATGGGGTGGTAAGGGGGTATGGGATGGGGTGGAAGGGGGAATGGGGTATGGGATGGGGTGGGAGTGGGATAGGGTTGGGTGGGGATTACAAGGAAGGGGAAACGGGTTGGATGGGGTGGGAGTGGGGATTAGGAAGAAGGGAGAAGGAATAGGATAGGAGGGATGGGGTACAGGAAGAAATGGGGTGGGGTGGGGATTAGAGAGAGAATAGGGAAGTCATGGGGTGGGTGGTGATGATTAAGGGAAAAGGGGCTTAGAGTGGGTTGATGTTAAGAGGGAAGAGGATGTAATTTTATTGGGGATTAGGGAGAAGGGGGAAATAGGGGGAGGGGGTAGAGGAAGAGAGGCCTTGAGATGGGATGGTGAAGGGGGGAACGGCGATTGGGGATGGGGTGGGGCGTAGGGGGTAGGGAGGGGGAAGGGGTAGTATAGACGTGGCTTCATACTCCTTGTCATGTGCCTTTTTGTATGTTATTTTTTGTGTTTTTTGTGTTTATGATTTACTCGGTCTTTCTCTCTTTCTCTTTCTCTTGTTCTTTCTCTCACTCCCCTCGCTCTCTCTCACCGTTCCTCCCCCCGCCCCCCCCTCTCTCTCTCTCTCTCTCTCTCTCTCTCTCTCTCTCTCTCTCTCTCTCTCTCTCTCTCTCTCTCTCTCTCTCTCTCTCTCTCTCTCTCTCTCACTGCCTTCGTTATCACGGGGATCCCAACATTCCTATCTGTTACTCATGGTTCATTTTTTATTATTATAGGAATAAAAAGTATATTTTTAAAAACTTTTGGGGGTTTTATCAATCTGCTAAATATTTCTTTATGTATGGCTTTGCGGACGCAGACGAACACACACACACACACACACACACACACACACCCCCACACACACACACACACACACACACACACACACACACACACACATACACACACACACAAAAATCACACACATACACACACACACTCACACACACACACACGCACACACACACACACACACACACACACACACACACACACACACACACACAAACAAACACACCAAAATTACACACACACACACACACACACACACACACACACACACACACACACACACACACACACACACACACACACACACACACACACACACACACACACACACACACACACACACACACACACACACACACACACACACACACACACACATACACCCCACCCCAACCCCCTTACCGAGCGGCAGAGTACACGCAGGGTTCTCTCTCTTATCTTATCTGGTTATTGTCTTGTTGATTCGTTGCACACGTGACACCTGTAGACTTATAAGGGCAACCTGCACTTACTCCCCCCATCCTGTTAGCCTGCCCCCCCTTCTCTCCCTGTCAGCCTGCCCACCCTCTCTCTCCCCCTGTCTGTCTGCCCCCCCTCTCTCTCCCTCTGTCAGCCCACCCTCTCTATCCCCCTGTCAGCCTGCCCCCCCTCTTCCCTCTGTCCAGCCCACCCTCTCTATCCCCCTGTCAGCCTGCCCCCCCCTTCTCTCCCCCTAACAGCCTGCCCACCCTGTGCCTTACCTATGCCTTATTATTGTTGGTATGTTTATTATTGTTATGTTTCTTCTTGTTATTGTTTTTGTTATTATTATTATCATTATCATTATCATTGTTGTTTTCCATTCATTCTTTTATCATTTATATATTCATAGAAATGGGATTTTGTTTTTTAAATCGCTCATCTATTTATTTTCTTTAATGAAACATTTATCATTGATAACTGTTACGTAGACACACGTTATTTATCCATGCAGTGTCATGTATTCACGTGTATGTCGGTATGTTTGTTATTATCTCCATATTTATAGATATATTGTATTGTTTACCGTCTTGTATGTGGATACGATGATGTCACTATACAAATAGATGTCACAGAACAAACCTCATAAACATGGATGATCCAGCGTGACCACATACGAACAACATATGATGAAATGGGAACAAACAAACACCAACTGCTTGTTTAGTACTTCATCATATGGTGACAACTTACCACGTCATAGTAAACAATAATAATTGTCGTATTTACAGTGACTGTGGTGATTTTAGAGAAGATTTACACGGATTGGTTTACGAAGCAGTATATGTGGAGACTATGTTGGCGTGCAGCATGGGTAGATCATGAGAGGCATGCAAAGTTCATGAGGTCATCGGGTCATGAGCGGAGATAGGTCAGGACGAGAGAGCATTACGCAATTCCAGCTGATTGGG
>NC_091567.1:3910309-3912809 GCF_042767895.1 Penaeus vannamei
CTCCCCATATATATATATATACATTTTCGCTCCGGATATTTCCTCTTCGTTCTGTCCTCTCTCTTTCGCTCTTCTTCTTCTTCTTTTGTTTACTTCCTTTTTTTTCATCGCGTTTCTGATATTCTCTATGGATCTGTATCTTGTATTTTTTTTCTTCGTCTCTTTCTTGTCCTTCGTTATCTCTCTTTCGCTCTTCTTCTTTATTTTGTTTACTTCCTTTTTTCATCGCGTTTCTGATTTTCTCCATGGATCTTGTCTTTTTTCTTCGTCTCTTTCTTGTCCTTCGTTATCTCTCTTTCGCTCTTCTTCTTTTTTTGTTTACTTCCTTTTTTTCATCGCGTTTCTGATATTCTCTATGGATCTATATCTTATTTTTTCCCCTTCTTCTCTTTCTTGTCCTTCGTTATCTCTCTTTCGCTCTTCTTCTTTTTTTGTTTACTTCCTTTTTTTCATCGCGTTTCTGATATTTTCCATGGATCTGTATCTTGTTTTTTTTCTTCGTCTCTTTCTTGTCCTTCGTTATCTCTCTTTCGCTCTTCTTCTTTTTTTGTTTACTTCCTTTTTTCATCGCGTTTCTGATATTTTCCATGGATCTGTATCTTGTATTTTTTTCTTCGTCTCTTTCTTGTCCGTTATCTCTCTTTCACTCTTCTTTTTTTTACTTCCTTTTTTATCGCGTTTCTGATATTCTCCATGGATCTATATCTTATTTTTTCCCCTTCTTCTCTTTCTTGTCCTTCGTTAAGGCCCGTTTTGGGGTCGTGTTGCAAAGTAAGGAAGGTTAAGATTAGTGTTAATGACGTTTTTACGATGTTTGGGACGCGTGGATCGTTGCGTGCGCGATGACACTCACTCGCACTCGCGGACGCTCTCACATTCGCACAAGCACACGTACACACACACACACGTACACACACTCGCACAAGCACACGTACACACACATGTACACACACACGTACACACACTCGCACAAGTACACACATACGTACACACACACGTACACACAATCGCACAAGCACAAGTACACACACACGTACACACACTCGCACAAGCACAAGTACACACACACGTACGCACACTCGCACAAGCACAAGTACACACACACGTACACGCACAAGTACACACACACATACACACACACGTACACACACACATACACGCACAAGTACACACACACATACACACACACGTACACACACACGTATACACACGTACACACACGCGTATACACACACGTACACACACACGTACACACGTTTTACGTACACTTGCCGAAACACACTGACGCTTACAAGGATGGGAGAAGGAGGAAAGAGGGAGGGAGGAAGGAAGATAGACGGAGGGCGAGGGAGGGAAACACGGAAGGAGGCTGGAGGAGAGGAAAAAGAGGGTGAGGAAAGAAGGGGAGGGGGTGAGAAAGAGGAAGATGGAGGAAATGAAGGAAGGAATTAGTGAGAGATAAGAGAGAGATGTGAGTGAGGAAGGTAGATGGTGGAAGATGGAAGGACTGAGAGAGAGAGAGAGAGAGGGAGGGAGGGAGAGAGAGAGAGAGAGAGTGAAAGAGAGAGGGACAGAGTGAGATAGAGAGAGAGAGTGTGAAAGAGAGAGAGAGAGTGTGAAAGAGAGAAAGAGAGAGTGTGTGAAAGAGAGAGAGAGAGAGAAGGATATATATATAGAGAGAAAGAGAGAGAGAGAGAGAGTGAGTGAAAGAGAGAGAGAGAGAGAGAGAGCGAAAGTGAAAGAAAAAGAGAAACAGGGACGGAGTGAAAATTAGAAAGTTAGAAAGACAAAATGAAAGACAGAGGCAAAACCCGACAGACACAGGGGCATGTGGTCAGACAGACAAACAAACGAAGACACAGAGTTACAGACCCCTAAAGAAACGGGCGTGAGGTAATGATTATCCATAAAATAATCATCTAAATATCGAAATAATAATATATTCAAGCTATCAGTCAGTTATTCATATGTTCACAGCCACAAATTACGTGAAAAGTATTGTATCATTAAAGATCTTTAATGAAGACGTGACCAGTCATTACAGGTAATGAGGTGACTTGCATATCGAGGCTAGTAAGTGAAAAAATGAGACAATACTCATAATGATGATAACGGCGATATTGATGATAATGGTGATAAGACGAGGAGAAATGATAATGATAATGATAAATATGGGGCATTGGACATGTTTTTAAGAAGTTAGATTTTTATATCTCATTAATTTTATATATTTATTTATTTATTATTATTATTATTATTATTATTATTATGATTTATTATTATTATTATTATTATTATTATTATTATTATTGTTGTTGTTGTTGCTGTTGTTGTTGTTGTTGTTGTTGTTGTTGTTATTATTATTATTATTTTATTATTTTCTAATTATTATTATTATTTTTATTATTATTATTATTGTTATTATTATTTAGGTTAAGCAACGCTAGGGATTAATCGGTGTTGAATCATTATTTTATCGGATATCAATTATCTGAAAACG
>NC_091567.1:3920309-3922809 GCF_042767895.1 Penaeus vannamei
TATATATATATAATATATATATAATATATATATCTAATATAATATATATATGATATATATATATAATATAAATCATAGACGTAATTTTAGATAGTTTATATACTATTATTGTGTTTTTATAGCTATATATGAAGCCTTTTATATTTTATCTTATTCTTGCTGTGAAAGCTGTAAACTCCATTTTCATTGTTACATTACGTATTGCATTACCTTATATTACATTACCTCTGGCTAGAAGGTTTGCCAAGATGTGCTCTCATGCATACACGAAGGACTTGTACTAAAGTGTCATGCACTCGCCAAGCTGGCCTTTGTGCACCGCGAGGCTATGAGGTTGCCAGCGCGGTGCTCGAGTGATAGATAAGGGGAGGAAGGAGGGACGGAGGGAAGAGAGGAGGAAAGGAAGGAGGGGAGAGGGTAAGGGAATGGGTGAAAGCGGTGAGGGGGGAGAGAGGAGGAAAGGAAGAGAAGGGAGAGGGTAAGGGAATGGATGAAAGCGGTGAGGGGGGAGAGAGGAGGAAAGGAAGGAAGGGAGAGGGTACAGGGATATGGATATTGAAAGCGGTGAGGGGGAGAGAGGAGGGAAAAGGAAGGAAGGGAGAGGGTAAGGGATATGGATGAAAAGCGGTGAGGGGGAGAGGAGGAAAGGAAGGAAGGGAGAGGGTAAGGGAATGGGTGAAAGCGGTGAGGGGGGAGAGAGGAGTGGAAAGGGAAGGAAGGGAGAGGGTAAGTGGAATGGGTGAAAGCGGTGAGGGGGGAGAGAGGAGGAAAGGAAGGAAGGGAGAGGGTAAGGGAATGGATGAAAGCGGTGGATGGGGGGAGAGAAAGAAAGAAAGAGAGAGAGAAGGAAAGAAAGAAAGAATATATATATATATATAGAGAGAGAGAGAGAGAGAGAAGGACAAAGGGAGAGGAAAGGAAAAGAGGGGGAGGAATGAAGAGTGAGAGAGAGAGAGAAAAAAAAATACTCGACCGTGAGACGAGATGTCTTGATTCTTTTTATAACCCGCATGAGATATCTTTGCCTTTGTCATCGATTTTTCTTGTGTTTATCTTTTTCCATGTATAGTTTATACATGTGACAGCCTCGTGTTCCCTTTTCATGTCGCATGGTGTGTTTGTTTTATTTGCGGTGGACTTACCTTACTGTTTAGATGAAGAATTGTGCATATCATGTTTTTTTCCCTATTATCTCACGTTTATAGATATATTTATCTGTTTCTTTAGGATTTTTTTTTTTAATGCTTAGTCATAATGGGTTTATTTTGTTCGCAGTTAAGCCTAAGAGGTTTATTACGGACTTTTGTAGGTTGTTTGAATGTATTGAATTCTTGTATTTTATGCCGTATCACGTCATATGTTAAGTTTATACTTTATCCTGGTTCTTGGTGGTCCTTTCAATCCTGCGCTGGTGTATGGATGTAATTATGCATTTGCTCTCCTTTTGACTCGAGAATTTACATAATTTTAGTTTTTTTGTATGCAAAGGGATTTTTGAGATAAGGGGAGAATTTTGAATGGGATTTATATTTTATTTATTTATTTATTTATTTTTTATTTTATTATTATTATTTTTTTTTTTTTACAAGCGACGTTGGGAGAAAGTGTTATTCTTTATTTATCACATAACCCTTTTTCACGTTTTCTTCGACGCCATACGCGGGAGAATTGGAGACACACAGTTGGTTTTTGATTGCTGTTTAGGGAAAGAACTTATCGATGAGAATGTTTTTATTTATTTATTTTTTTTTTTTTTGGGGGGGGAGGGAAACCCTAAACTTCCTGGACTGAGACACGGGGTAGTCACGTGATCAGCACGAAGTCTGTTGCAAAGACAACGTGAATGAAACACATTGCAGTCATGTGATTCTTATCTGAAGGAAGGGGGGGGGGAGGAGACCAAAGAGCTGGGTGGGGAGGTTTACGTTGTGTGTGTGTGTGTAGGTGTATATATATATATATATGCACATTGTATGTATGCATATATATATATGTGTGTGTATATGTATACTCATATATATATATATTATATACATATATGTTTTATATATGGATATTATATATATATATATATATATATATATATATATATATATATATATATATATGTGTGTGTGTGTGTGTGTGTGTGTGTGTGTGTGTGTGTGTGTGTGTATACTTTATATATATGTATATATATAAATATATAAATATAAATATAAATATATATATAGATATATATATAGATAGATATATATATAAATATATAGATATAGATATATATATATATATATAGATATATAGATATAGATATATATATATATATATATATATATATATATATATATATATATATATATATATATATATATATATATATATATATATATATAAGTAACAGACAGACAAACAGACAGAGCAAAAAACGCAAAAGAGAAAGACATAGACAGAGCGGAGGCTGATGATTGCGCTTGCGCCTTGCTTCCCTCCCCGGGCGGCGGCGGAGAGACGGAGAGTAATG
>NC_091567.1:3932336-3952336 GCF_042767895.1 Penaeus vannamei
TGAAAATGACGAAATGTAATTATTGGCAGTAATCATCTGCATGGTAAAGTATAATGTGTGATGATTAATTGGACTGTCAGTCTCCAAAGGTTTAATGATAGATTTTTTTTTTTGTTAAACAACACGTAAGGGAATTAAATAGGGTAGAAATTATGTTTATATTATATTTTTTTTATAGATTTCAAGATTTAATTATTTATATATTTCCAGATTTTAGGATTTGATTATGGACATTTTTTTCTAAATTTAAGGATTTGATTGTTTGTTTGTATCTTTGTTTTAGGTTATATTTCAAGGATTTTGTTTCCACATTGGTTCTCTGTATGATAATCTGGACAAGGAAATAATTTTACTTTTATAGGTCGGAGGTTTATTTATTGTCCGTCCATAAAAATGATAAGGAATACTATTGGTGTTACGTTCTCAGTCTTTTTTTTTTATGTCATTGACGGGAAAATTATCCTCTCTCTTTCTCTGTCTGTCTTTTTGTCTGTTTGTCTCACTGCCTCTATTTGTCTCTCTCTCTCTCTACTCTCTCTCTCTCTCTCTCTCTCTCTCTCTCTCTCTCTCTCTCTCTCTCTCTCTCTCTCTCTCTCTCTCTCTCTCTCTCTCTCTCTCAATATATATATATATATATAGATAGATAGATAGATAGATATAGATATATAATGTATGTATATATTTATATATATACATATATATTGTTTATCTATCCATCTGTCTCCGTCTCGCGCACACACATTGTCTCTTTCTCTTTCTCTCTTTCTCACAAAAAATGTCTTCATTAAAGGAATAGATCGGAGGGCGTGGTAGCATCGATGAACAAGTTCACCTTGTGAGTAATAGCGGTGCATTTATTCGCCAAGGGAACCCCCACCCCCCACCCCCACCCCACCCTCCCCTCGCCCGCCCTTGCCCCTCTCATCCCCTCAGCTCTCCTCTCCTCTTCTCTACTCTCCCCCTTTCCTCTCTCTCTCTCTCTCTCTCTCTCTTCTCCTCTCTCTCCCCTTTCCTGCCCCTCTCCTCCTCTCTCTTCCCCGCTTCTCTCCTCTCCTCTCCTATCCTATCCTCTCCTCTCCTCTCCTCTCTCTCCTCCCTTCCTACCACCTTTCCTCTCCTCTCCTCTCCTCTCCTCTCCTCTCCTCTCCTCTCCTCGCCCCCTTCCCTTCTTTCCCTTCCCCGTCTCCCTCATTCCCTCCCTCCTTCCCCTCCTATTGCGACGAATTAAAAGAAAAGGCAGACAGAGATGCTCAAATTTTATGTCCTTTGCGATTGAAAACACAAAGGACGGGGGAGGGAGAGGGGGTGGGAGGGGGGGTGGAGAATTCGGAGAGAGAAATGCGGTTGCAGGGAATGGGAGGGGCTGGCTAGGGGAGAAGGGGGTGGGGGGGTAGGGAGCGTCTAGTGACCCCCGGACGCAGTCGAGATGGCTTGGATGGAGGGAGGGGGAGGGGGGAGGGGGAGGGGCACCTGATACCCGAGAGTGAGAGATAGGGGGGAAGAATTTAGGTGTGATAAACAGAAATTAAGAAATTTAAGAATAAAGGAAGATAAGACACGTCTGTGTGTATTTGTTTTTCTATATTTCGCGCGTGTTGCAGAGTTGCAGAACTGTGCTAAAGGGGAGCTAAATAGGTGTTTTTTTTAAATTTATTGATCAATTTATTCATTGACATATTCATTTATGATCTATTTATTTGTACATTTATTTTTATCTGTTTATTTATGTACTTATTTGTGTATTTATTTATTGATCTATTTATTAGTGCATTTATTGATATATTTATTTATGTAATTATTTGTTCATTTATTTATTGATCTATTTAATTATGTATTTATTTGTGCATTTATTGATTGATCTATTCATTTATGGATTTGTTTGTGCATTTATTGATATATTTATGTGTATTTATATGTTTTTATTTATTTATCTATTTATTTGTGTACATATTTATTGATCCATTTATTGATGTATTTATTTGTGCATTTGCTTATTGATCTATTTATTTATCTATTTGTGTATTCGTTCATTTCGTACGTGAGTAGCAGAGGGTTATGTGCAGAAGCGGCGGAAAGGACGGGGTCAAGGGAGCCGGCATCAGATAACGGGCGACACAAGGGTACCTGGCCAGTAAACCTTTGTCCTGCTGTTTGGACAAGGGCTGTGGCCGGGCGGATTCGGGGTGTCGGGGTGGGGGTGTGGGGTGGGGTGGTGTTTGTGGGGGTGAGGTGGGGTGGAGGGGTTGTTTGTGGGGGTGAGGTGGGGGTGGAGGGGTTGTTTGTGGGGGTGAGGTGGGGTGGAGGGGTTGTTTGTGGGGGTGGGGTGGGGTGGGGGTTGTTTGTGGGGGTGGGGGGGTGTTTGTATGTGTGTGTGTGGGGAGGGGGTTGTGTTTGCGTGTGCTTGTGTGTTTGTTTTGTGTGTGCTTGAGTGCTTATGCGTGTGTCTGGTTGTGTGTGTGTTTGTTTGTGTGTGCGTGTGTGTCTGTGTGTGTACGTGTGCGTGCGGATGTGTATGTTTTTTTTTCTTTTCTTGTTTTTGCGTTAACTTACCGGTTCTGGATGCCTGTGAATGTGTACCCATATGTGTGCTTGCATCCGTGGCTCCTTAGACGCACGTACCGGCGGCAGAGGAAGACTACCAAGGGAAAAATGCAATTATTGAGTTACGTGCTTACAGTGTCTCGTAGCGGAACGTGGCATTAGCTGTAAATGTATTTATGATGTCGTTACCATATTTGTTAAAGTGTCGGCGTCAGCGAGCATGATTAATTTGATGATAAGCAAGTAAAAGTTTTAGCGATTTTTTTCGTCTTTAATTGATTAATTAATTGTGTGTGTGTGTGAGGGTGGGAGGGTCAGGGATTGTAGTTTTATCTTTGTATATACTATTTATTTATCTTTGTTCACTTGTAAATTAGAGAAGTTCGGTCGAGTCTACAAGGTGGAACGAAACAGGTTTATTTTGCATGATAACCCGACAGCAGTTGCGTTTGTACATGTCATTTGCGTGTTGCAGGGCACGAGGCACGCGCAGTTTCACACCTGCTTTGTTTATCAGTAGGTGGACACGTAAGTGAAGAGAAATGGATCAGATCGAAAGGATATCTGTCTTGAGATTAGATAAAGACAGAGCTTCTGTGTTCGATCGACTTTGGCGTTCATGGTAGCCTCTGGTCTGTGTGTATGAGGATATGTTATTGTTAGTTATATTTTTCTCATTATTATTGTTGTTGTTGTTGTTATTTTTACTCTTAATCACACTATTATTGTTGTTGTTATTGTCGTAAAAACAAGAACAAGAAGGACTTTAAGAAGAAATACAGGAACGACCTCGAGACGGAAACCGAGAACGACCTTGAGAAGGAATTTAAAAGAAGGCACGAACGGGCACAAGAACGAATCGAAGTGCGAGTTCAAGAACGACCTTTGGAGGAAAGTCGAGAGAACGACCCCGAGAGCAAGTGTTGTCAAGGGGACGAAACGAAACGCGAGGAGCGCAACGACCGCCGGGACGACCTTCTGACGCTATCATCGCCGGCGCTTGTAACCCTGTCAGGTGTCCGTCTGCGCCTCCCTCCCTTCCCCCTCCTCCCCCTCCCTCCCTCCCTTCCTTCCTTCCTCCTTCCTTCCCCTCCCTCCCTCCCTTCCTCCTTCCTTCCCCTCCCTCCCTTCCTCCTTCCTTCCCCTCCCTCCCTTCCTCCCCCTCCCTCCCTTCCTCCTGCCTTCCCCTCCCTTCCCCTCCCTTCCCCCGGCCCCTTAAGTAGCCCGTTATTCTATGGCTATTTATAGATGGCGCTGTTTTTAGCCAAGGGATGGAAATAGCAGCGTCACAAAAAAAGGGTTCGGAGGGGCTGGGGGCTGGGGGGAGGGGGCGGTGGCGGGGAGGGTGGAAGGGGGGGATAGACAGGGATGGGGGAAGGGGGATGGAGGTGGGGGGGAGGAGGGGAATTTCTCGCTTTTGAACCTTGCTTAGACTGACCCTTTTTGACGTGTTTGTTTGTTTGTTTGTTTGTTTTTGGCTGTGCGAGGAAGAATGCTTGATTTTTGGGATGTTCTTGTTGTTCTTGTTATGACTACGTTGTCGTGATTATAGTATATAGTATATAATTTTTAATTATGATGACGATTATTGATGGTACAGTTATCATTATTGTTTTTGCTGTCATTATTATTGTTGTTGTTGCTACTACTACTGCTTTTGTTGAAATTGCTGTTATTAGTTGTTAGTACTTGTAGTAGTTGATGGTTATTGACTTTTAACATCATAAAGACATAATAATAATTTTTTGCTGATAGTATTCTATTATTATCAGTGTTGTTTTTATGTTTTTTGTATTTATATCATCATTGATTTACTCAGTTTGAGATGTAACATTAACTACAAACAAGAAAGAGTTAAGAAGCTTAGTAGTTGCATTTATCGTGTAAGAACTTGTACACACACAAACACACACACACACACACACACACACACACACACACACACACACACACACACACACACACACACACACACACACACACACACACACACAGTCACTTTCTCTCTCTCTCTCTCTCTCTCTCTCTCTCTCTCTCTCTCTCTCTCTCTCTCTCTCTCTCTCTCTCTCTCTCTCTCTCTCTCTCTCTCTCTCTCTCCCCCAATCCCATCTTTACCTTCTTCATTCCCTCACTCTCCCTCCTTGTCCCTCTCCCTCTCCGTCTCCCTTTACCTCTCCTCCCTCTCCCTTCTTTACCTCTCCCTCCTTAACCTCTCCCTTGTTTACCTCTCCTCCCTCTCCCTTGTCTGCCTCCCCTTCTCCCCCCCTTCCCCACCCACCCCACTCTCACCGGCGCCTAGATAACAGCAGCTAACGAGGCCAGATGCACACACGGTCGCCGTAGCCATAAACAACAGTGGCAAAAGCACCCTAGTGTCGCACCGACGCCGCTGCCACCATAACGTAAAGGATATATTATAAACCTTTTATTTTGTTATTATTTTTTAAATTTTCCTTTTTTTTCTTTTGCAGGTAATGAACCGCGCCGCGCACTCAGCGGGAACAGCAGAAGGTAATTAACTAATTATGGTAGAGAGAGGGAGAGAGAGGGAAAGAGGGAGACAAAAAAGTCCGATAAATTAGCGGTGAGTAAATAGCAGGAAGTGAAGATGGGATGGGGTGGGGAGGTAGGGATGGGGAGGGGGTTGAATAAACACACTAAATGCAAGAGTAAGAGTGGAGAGAGAAGAAAGGAGAGAATGTGAATAAGAGAGGCTGAGATGAGAGGAGAGAGAGAAGAGAGAAGGGAGGAGAGTAGAGAGAAGACAGAATAGGGAGGAGAGAGAAAAGAGAGAAGGGAGGAGAAAGGAGAGGAGAGAGAAAAGAGAGAATGAAGAGAAGGAACAAAAAGATAGAGAAAGTGGAGTGAAGGGGAAGGTGGAGGGAATGTGATAGTTCTTTTATTGTGTTATTTGTTTTTGTTGTTTTTGAAAGTGAAGTAGGTGAAAAGGAGAAGGAAAGTGGAAGATAGAGATGATGAAAGAGCCTCTAAAACGACGAAAGAAGAGGAGACGAAAGAGATGAGGAAATTAAGAAAATAGAAAGAGACGGGAAGGGAAGGAAGCACATCATAAACAAGGCCGGAACGGAAAGGGGGGAAAACGGAGAAACGAGAAACGAAAGGGAGGAATAAAGAAATAACCCGAAATATAAAAAATAACAATAGGAAAATAAAAAATAAAAAGATGAAGCTCATTACGATGTCGCCGATGGAGTCAAAGGCTCATAAGAGGTTATGGCAAAGGGAGTCGATTCGCGGTCTTAAGATGAAGTCAGATGAGGATAATGAGGGTAAAGGTATGAGGATAATGAGGAGGATAAAGGTATGAGGATAGTGAGGAGGATAAAGGTAGGATAATGAGGAGGATAAAGGTATGAGGATAATGAGGAGGATAAAGGTATGAGGATAATGAGGAGGATAAAGGTATGAGGATAATGAGGATAAAGGTATGTGGATAATGAGGAGGATAAAGGTATGAGGATAATGAGGAGGGTAAAGGTATGAGGATAAAGGCATGAGGATAGTGAGGAGGATAAAGGTATGAGGATAATGAGGACAAAGGTGTGAGGGTAATGAGGATGATAAAGGTATGAGGATAATGAGGAGGATAAAGGTATGAGGATAGTGAGGAGGATAAAAGTATGAGGATAATGAGGAGGATAAAAGTATGAGGATAATGAGGAGGATAAAGGTATGAGGATAATGAGGAGGATAAAGGTATGAGGATAATGAGGAGGATAAAGGTATGAGGATGATGAGGATAAAGGCATGAGGGTAGTGAGGAGGATAAAGGTATGAGGATAGTGAGGAGGATAAAGGTATGAGGATAATGAGGAGGATAAAGGTATGAGGATAATGAGGAGGATAAAGGTATGAGGATAATGAGGAGGATAAAGGTATGAGGATAGTGAGGAGGATAAAGGTATGAGGATAATGAGGATAAAGGTATGAGGATAGTGAGGAGGATAAAGGTATGAGGATAATGAGGAGGATAAAGGTATGAGGATAGTGAGGAGGATAAGGATGAGGATAAAGGTATGAGGATAGTGAGAAGGATAAAGGTATTGAAACCTGATGAAGAACAAGCAGTGTCAGTATCTCCGAGGATAACATTTTAAAGCGGGATTTCTTGCAAGGAAACTGAGGATTTCTCTCGTGTCGCGAGAATTACCGAGCAGAGAATTGGTTTCAGTTTAATGAGCAGTCTCGGTGAGTGTTTTTTTTTTTTTTTTTTTTTTTTTTTTTTTCAACGGTTTCGGTTGTTTTATTTTTTTCAACGATTTCGGTTGTTTTATTTTTTCAACGGTTTCGGTTGTTTTATTTTTTCAACGGTTTCGGTTGTTTTATTTTTTCAACGGTTTCGGTTGTTTTATTTTTTCAACGGTTTCGGTTGTTTTATTTTTTCAACGGTTTCGGTTGTTTTATTTTTTCAACGGTTTCGGTTGTTTTATTTTTTCAACGGTTTCGGTTGTTTTATTTTTTCAACGGTTTCGGTTGTTTTATTTTTTCAACGATTTCGGTTCGTATTTGTAGAGGAATTCCACAAAAATACGCAATACTGAGGGATTGTGTTGCGTCGAAAGGGAGAAGGAGAAGGGAAGAAGAATGCAAGAAAGAAGAAGAAGAGAAGGATGAACGAGAATAAGAGATTGAAGAAAAAAAAAGGGAATGAAAGAAAGAGAACATGTGTTCAGAATAACACGATGTTCTTCGATTAAGGGAGCTTTCATTTCTCTTTGAACGTATTAATTTTATTTTATTTATTTTTATTAAAAGGTCTCAAAGGGAAAGGAAAGGTCGCCGGGGTTTAAAACAGAGGGTTTTATTTCTAGGGAATTATTTGAATGGGTTTAATTTTAATGAATAGATCGTGATGAGTGTTTTTTTAATGGCCATTGTTAGTATTTGTACAAGTTTTATTAGTATTAGTAGTGTAACTATTATCGTCTTAGTTTCCATTTGCATTTGATTAGGTTTGAAGTGGATGTGATGGGATCGTTTTTGTTGTATTCTTTTTTCTTTTTTTCTCTTTTCTTTTCTTTTCTTTACTTTTCTTTTCTTTTCTTTTCTTTTCTTTTCTTTTCTTTTCTTTTGTTTTCTTTTCTTTTCTTTTCTTTTCTTTTCTTTTTCTTTTTCTTTTCATTTCTTTTCTTCTCTTTTTCTTTTTTTCCGACTGAGTAGCAATTTCGGCTGCGAATTCACGAGGAAAGTGATGATGTATGATGACGTTTTACGACCTCATGTGTCCATCCCGTCTCATTAAAGAGGCGGGGAGGCAGGGAGGAAGGGGGAGGGTGGTGGGGAGGCGGGGGAGGAGGGGGGAAGGGGGAGGTGGGAGGAGGTGAGGAATGGGGGAAAGGGGGGAAGAAGGTGCTGGGAGGAGGACTGGCAGGTGGGGATGAAAGGAGGAGGGAGGAGGGAAGGAAGGAGAGGAAGGGGGGAAGGGAGGAAGGAGGAGGAGGAGGAGGAAGTGGGAGGTAGGAGGAAAGGAGGAAGCAGGAGGTGGGAGGAAGGGGGTGATGGGTGGAGGTGGAGAGAGGAAGGAGGAGGTGGGAAGGAGGAAGGGGGAGAAGAAGAGGGTGGGAGGAGGAGGGAAGTGGAAGGTGGGAGGAGGGTGTTGGGAGAGTGGGGTGGGAGGTGGGAGGGGGGAAGGAGGGAAGTGGGAGGTGGAATGAAATGAGGAGGAAGGGATGAGGGAGAAAGTGGGTTGGTGGGAGGAAAGAGGAAGGAGGAAGGAGGAGGGTAGAGGGAAGAGGAGGGTGGGAGGAATGGAGAGAGGAGAAAAAGAACTAGAGCAGCACCCAAAAGAATAGATAGAAGACGAGAGGAAAAGAAAGCGAAACAAGAAGAGCAGTGGAAAAAAAGAAAGAAGAAAAAGGAAATGAACAAAGAAAAACAAGCAAAAGAAGAAGAAAGAAATGGAGAAGCGAGAGATAGAGAGAGAAAAAAAAACGAACCAAATCCAGTCAGTATCCATTTAATCTTCCCTCCACAATCGGGCTAATGAATGAGAGTGAGGAATGCCTGCGAGGAGGGGCGTCCAGGTCCGGTTGCGGGGGATGGGGGATGGGAGGGAGGGGAGGGTAGAGGAGGGTATGGTGAGGGGGAGGGGAGGGGAGGGTAGAGGAGGGTAGGGGAGGGAGGGGGAGGGTTAGAGTGGGGAGAGGAGGGTAGGGGATGGAGGGGGAGGGTTAGAGTGGGGAGAGGAGGGTAGGGGGGGGGAGGGGGAGGGTTAGAGTGGGGACGGGGTGGGTAAAGGGAGGGGTTAGGGGAGGGTAGAGTAGGGTATAGGGAGGGGGGAGGGGGAGGGGAAGAGTGGGGAGAGGAGGGTAAGGAAGGGTATATAGAGGGTATAGGGAAAAGGTTAGGGAGGGTAGGGAAGGGTGTGGAGAGGGGAGGGAAGAGGATTGGAGGGGAGGGGAGGGGAGGGGAGGGTAGTGAAGGGTCGCGAAGATATATAAACGGGGGAGGGGTGGGGGTAAGGGGGTCGTGATGACAAGGGAGGGGGGTCGTAAAGACGTATGAGAGGGGGGGGGAGGAGACATGGAAAGTGGGGGGAAGGGGGAGGAAGAGGAGGAGAAGAAGAAGAAGAAGAAGAAGAAGAAGAAGAAGATGAAGAAGAAGAAGAAGAAGAAGAAGAAGAAGAAGAAGAAGAAGAAGAAGGAGGAGGAGGAGTAAGGAAGGAGAAATGAAGGAGGAGGAGGAGGTTGGGTATTGGTACCCTGTGATTTTTTAAAAGGTGTTCCGAGTATGTATTAAAATGGCACGGTGCTCCTCCACCGGGGGGGGGGGGGGCTGGGACAGGATATGCATGATTTTAAAGCCTCATATTTTTGTGAGGAATGCGTTGTTTGCGTTTGTTGGCTTGTTAGTTACACTCCCTGTGGGCATTGCCGTCGGCGTTCATGTACACTGCTTGCTTTATTTCCATTTCTTACTTACATTATTGTCTCACTGTTGCTGTCTGATAACTCTCGGTTAATTGCTGGAAAGATATGTGTATTTTTCAAGGTTGGAAAAGAACACATTTTGGTTTCAGAAGGATATGAACCCAACATACATAAACCTGTACGTTTTTCCTATTAAAAAAATCAGTGTATTTCGCTAACCGCAACGCAAGTTATCGTGCCTGCCTCAGTGTCGGCCTCGGTCGATCGAAAGCAATGATCAGAAAAGGGACGAGAGAAAATAAATAAATAAATAGAACTTTGTGGGTCTTAATTACAATAGACGAAGATACGAGACAAGAGAGGCCAGGGGGTTCGGAAAAGAAGCCGCCGCGCAAGTGGTTGTGAAACGATCGAAAGGTCAGAAAGGAGACGAGGAGCTAATCGTGGGGTTGTGCTTGGGAGGAGGGGAGGAGGGGAGAGGCTGAGAAGGGTGGGAGGGGGGAGGGGAAGGGAGTGGGAAGGGAGGAGAGATGAGGATGTGAGAGAGGGAGGAAGGGAAGGAGAGAGAAGAGGAGGGGAGATGAGAGAAGAGGGGGGGGGGAGGAGGGGAGAGATGAGGAGAGAGAGAGGGAGGAAGGGAAGCAAGAAGAGAAGAGAGGAGAGATGGGCGAGGGGATAGGAAAGAAGAGGAGAGAGGAGGGAAGGGAAGGAAGAAGAGAAGAGAGGAGGGGAGAGGAGAGGAGAGGAGGGGAGGGGAAAGGAGAAGAAGAGAGAGGGAGAAAGGGAAGGAAGAAGAGGAGGTGAGAGGAATGGAGATGAGGTGAGATCGTGGGTTTGCGTATTAGTTGTGGTAGCCAGCCGATAGGTCTTTGGGAACAGGACAGGTGACAGGGTTGGAGAGAGAGAGAGAGAGAGAGAGAGAGAGAGAGAGAGAGAGAGAGAGAGAGAGGAGAGAGAGAGAGAGAGAGAGAGAGAGAGAGAGAGAGAAAAAAGAAAAAAGAAAAAGAAAAAAAAAGAAAGGGAGAAGGGAGGGAGAGAGAATTAAGAAAGAAGTGTCACACACACACACACGCACACGCACACGCACACGCACGCACACACACACAGAGAGAGAGAGAGAGAGAGAGAGAGAGAGAGAGAGAGAGAGAGAGAGAGAGAGAGAGAGAGAGAGAGAGCGAGAGCGAGAGCAAAAAGGAAGAGGAAAGAGAACGGCATTCCGCGACATGGGACGACTGAAGGCCGAAGGGAAGCGTGGCCGGAGGGGGATGCTGAGGCGAATGCTGAGGCGAACAGCACGAGTGGCATTGGGAGGAGAGGGAGAGGAGAAGAGAGGGAAGAGGAGTAAAGGGAAGGAGAGGGAGAGAGGAATGAGGAAGGGGGAGGGGGAGAAGCATGAAGCGAAGGGAAGAGTGAGAGAGAGGGGGGAGGAGAAGGGGAGGGAGGAGAGAGAGAGGAGTATAGTGGAGGGGGGAAAGGGAGGGGGAGGAGAGGGAGGGGAGAGAGAGAAGTATAATGAGAGGACGAAAGGGATGGGGAGAGGGAGGGGAAGGGAGGAAAAGGGAGAAAGAGAAGGACAGCTACCAGAAGCAGTGGCGGCGGCGGCAGCAGAGGCAGAAGCAGGTGTGTAGAAGTTCGCAATGGGCGCCCGGGCTTTCGTTATCTCGACGGACATGAAAGCGGCGATGGCTGTGACGGTCAGCGGTTTGGGCGGTTGCGGCTGCCCGTTCCTCCAGCCCTGTACCCGCCCGCTCGCCGTCTCTCTCTGGTCGTCCTCTCTCTCAATCTCGGGTCTTTTGGAATATCTTCTCTAAATGTCTTCTATTTTGATAATCTCTCGAAATGAATGGTCTTTTTGAAATCTCTTCTCTAAATATCTTCTATTTCAATATTCTCTCTCGAAATAACTGGTCTTTTTAATTAATCTCTCTAAATATCTTCTATTTTGATATCCTCTCTAAGTATCTTTCATTTTGATATCTTCTCTAAATAGCTTTTATTCTAGTATTCTCTCTAAATATCTGGTCTTTTTTTTAATGGCCTATCAAAATGTTTCTTAAATTGATATCCTCTCTGTAACAATTAGCTGGAGGAATGTTCATAAGCTTCTCCCTTCGTCGTCTGCTCTTTCTAAATCTCTTTTCTCTTTTTTTCATTATTTCTCGTTCTTTGTTGTCCAGGCTTTTTTTTCGTTGGTCTTTGTTGGTTTTTCTGTTTATTATTTTTATGGTTATTTTTGTGTATTATTCTTTTGTTATGTTGTATTTTTTTCACTTCTCTTTTCGTTTGTTGTTTTTACTGTGCCGTGTTTGTACTTTTTACTGCGTCTGGTAAATATGTATTTCGTATTTCATTGGTCATTATGCCCGTGTTTATTCTCGTTTTTTTTTATCTTTGCTTCTTTTTACTTTTCATTCTTCAGTGTCTTTTCCTCCCGTGATCTTATCAGCGTTGGGGACCTTTTGTCCATTGTTCTTCGTCTTGTTCTTCGTCTTGTGTTGTTCGCTACATTATTATCGTTGTTGTATTATTGGCGTTGTCGCTGTTCTTGTCGTTGGTGGCGGTGTGTGCGCGTGTTTTCGGTGTGTTGTTATCGTGTTATTGTTGTTGCTGCTGCTCATGTTGCTGTTGTTGATGACGTGTTGCTTTTAGTTTTCTTGTTGTTGTTTATGCTTTTGATTTTAATTTTTCGTCTGCTATTATTGCGGTGATGTTTTTCTCCCATAATCGTGGTCATGATTAGTGTCCATCAGTGAGCTTCTGGTTTTATGCGCGTTTATATCACAGTCATTCTCTGTATGATATGGTATCATCATTACCGATTGTCGCCTGTATTATTAATATGCGAAACGCTTTCAATAAGACGCCGCTCGCACACGATATTAGCATCAGTATCAGCATCAATATCAGTATCAGTGTCAGCATCAGTATCGACATCAATATCAACATCAGTGTCAGTATAAGTGTAAGCATCAGCATCACAATTTCAGCGTCATTATTAGTAGTACCAGCATCAATATCAGTTTCAGCATCAATATCAGTATCAATATCAGCATCAATATTAGCATCAACATCAATATTAACATCAGTGTCAGTATAAGTGTAAGCATCCGCATCAATATCAGCATCATTATTAATACCAGCATCAACATCAGTATCACTATCAACATCAATATTAGCATCAGCATCATTATCAACATCAATATCAGTATCAGCATCAATATTAGCATCAGCATCAATATCAAAATCAATATCAACATCAGTATCAACATCAATGTCAACATCAATATCAGCATCAATATTAGCATCAGCATCATTGTCAACATCAATATCAACATCATTGTCAACATCAATATCAGCATCAGTATTAGCATCAGCATCAATATCAACATCAATATCAACATCAATATCAACATTCTTATCAACATCAGCATCATTACCTCTCCTCATGCATCTCTCAAGTTACGTACAATGAATTTGATGCGATCGAAAAGTGAGCGAGGGGAGGCCGGCCGCGACTGGCTTCCTGGTTCGTTAAAGGTTCGTGTTGTTGTCTCGCTTGTAATATTTCGATGGCGTTTCCCAAGGGCGGGGAGGGGGGGGGGGGAGTGGCTGCTTTGTTGATACAGCTGTTTTGGGCTGAGCGCATTTTCTTGTATTACCGTTATTATTATTGTCATTATTATCATTATTATTGTTGTTGTTGTTATCGTCATCATCATCATCATTGTTACTATTCTTTTTATTATTTTTATTATTATTATTATTATTATTATTATTATTATTATTATTATTATTATTATTATCATTATGTTATTGTCATTATTATCATCATCAATATTGAGATTATGATAATTATTATTATTATTATCATTATTATTGTTATTATTATGATTATGATTATGATTATTGTTATGATTAGGGTGATGATGATAATGATTTTGTTGTTATTGTTATTGATGTTATTGTTATTATAAATGTTATGATAGTAATAAACATTATGATGATAGTTATAATAATGATAATTATTGTTATTATATTATCATTATTATTATCATCATCCTTGTTACCATTATCAAAGATATTATTATTATTGTTTAGAGCTACATAAGAAAGAAATGAATGTGTTTCGGAGTGGTTGTTGCGTGAAATAAGATATGGGCGAGGGAGTAGGAGAAGGATGATCAAGGCAGAGGGAGAGAGAAGCAGGGAGAGGAAGAGGGAGGGTGAGATGGAGAAGGAGAAGGCGGACAGGAAGAAAGGTAGAGGAGGAGAACGAGGACAGAGAGAGGGAAAGGGAGGAGGAAGAGGAGAACGAGAAGGACAGAGATATGGAGGAAGAGGAAGATGAGAACGAGAAGGACAGAGAGATGGAGGAGGGGGAGAAAGAGGAGAACGAGAAGGACGGAGAGATGGAGGAGAAGGAGAACGTGAACGAGGATAGTGAGGCAGATATATGATGGTAATGAATATAGATAGAAAGGTGGACCGGTGACATCAATTGATAAACAGAAAGATAGATACACTGGCCAATGGCAGGTAAAGGTAGATAGAGAGCTACGTCGATAGATAAATAGACAAGAGGCCGAGAAGGAAAACAGTAGTAAGTTCCGTTTACTTCCTCGCGGTTTGACAAGGTCCGTAATAGAACGCTGCCTCGTTACACCTTTTAGGTCGTGACTCTCGCAAGATGTACGATCACTCTGGCTTTACTCAGTCCCCGGAGGAGGTCAGCCACTTCACAGGCGCCCTCCTGCTCTCCCTTCCTCCCTCCCTCTGGCTCTCCCTTCCTCCCTCCCTCTTGTTCTCCCTTCCTCCCTCCCTCTTGCTCTCCCTTCCTCCCTCCCTCTTGCTCTCCCTTCCTCCCTCCCTCTTGCTCTCCCTTCCTCCCTCCCTGCTCTCCCTTCCTCCCTCCCTCCTGCTCTCCTTCCTCCCTCCCTCTTGCTCTCCCTTCCTCCCTCCTTCTTGCTCTCCCTTCCTCCCTCTTGCTCTCCCTTCCTCCCTCTTGCTCTCCCTTCTCTCCCTCCCTCTTGTTCTCCCCTTCCTCCCTCCCTCCTGCTCTCCCTTCCTCCCTCCCTCTGGCTCTCCCTTCCTCCCTCCCTCTTGCTCTCCCTTCCTCCCTCCCTCTTGCTCTCCCTTCCTCCCTCCCTCTTGCTCTCCCTTCCTCCCTCCTTCTTGCTCTCCCTTCCTCCCTCCCTCTTGCCTCCCTTCCTCCCTCCTTCTTGCTCTCCCTTCCACCTTCCTCCTTCCCTCCCTCCTGCTCTCCCTTCCACCTTCCTCCCTCCCTCCTTCCTGCTGCTCTCCCTTCCTCCCTCCCTCTTGCTCTCCCTTCCACCTCCCTCCCTCCCTCTTTCTTGTTCTCCTATCCACCTTCCTCCCCCCTCCCTCCTGCTTTATCTTTTCCCTTCGTCCTTCCCTCCTACTCTCCCTTTCCCTTTTTCGTTCACTCCCTTCCACCTTCCTGATGTTGCTGCTCTTTGCTGGCTCCCTCCTGGCACTGCATTCTCATTCTCTCTCTCTCTCTCCATTGTTTTCCTCCCTCCCTCCCTCCTCTCTCCTGATTCCTTCGGTTTGACACCCTCCTTCACAGCGCTCTCCTTCCTGGCTCTCTTCCTCCTCCCTCCTTCTCCCTTAGCTCTTGTGTGGCCGCCTCATACGTATTTACGTTGCTTGCTCTAGCTTTTTTAAGGCCCTAAATGTCGGCTTGCTGTCCCGTTATCGGCGTTCGCTTTCGGGTGACGGAGTTGGGTGCGCTCCTGCTCGGTTTAAAGGGGTTGTTCGGTTTAAAGGGGTTGCGTTACTGATAGAAAGGGGAATGCTGTTTATTTTTTTTTTCCTCTTTCTTTCGTGGTTAAGGTTGTCGAAAGCGCTTTGATGCGGTTGCGATACTGATAGGAAGGGGAAGCTGTTGTTGTTGTTTTTTTCCTCTTTTTTTTTATTGTTTAGGATGTCACGTGGGCGTGCGGGGGTGACGTAGAAATGGGCTTTGTGGTCATGCGGGGGGGGGGGGGGGGTTCGGGAAAATTTCAATTGCACAACGATTCTGTTTACGTAGCTGTCATAGAAGGGTTTACGTGTTGAGTTTACTTTTCTTTGATTTTCTTCCCATTAAGCGAGAGAGACTTCTAGGGAAGCGAATATGTATATATATTTATATATATATATATATATATATATATATATATATAATATATATAATATATATATATATATATAATATATATATATATATATATATATTATATATATAAAGTATATATATAATATATATATATTGTATATATATATTGTATATATATATTATGTATATATATATATATATATATATATATATATATATATATATATATATATATATATATGTATATATATATATTTATATATATAAAATATATACATATATATAATATATACATACACACACACACACACACACACACACACACACACACACACACACACACACACACACACACACACACACACACACACACACACACACACACTTACATACGTTATTTTCAATGCCGATAATACCAGGTATCGATTTCCCCAACAATAAACCGCCCGCGCCCGGCCTGCGCATGGCCCGCCCGCCCGCCCGCACTTCAGGGGCAGAAGACGCCCGCGAGAGCCTCAGAGGGGACGGGGGGGGGGGAGGATAAAGTAGGGGGCGTGGATGGGGCGGGGAGAGGGAGGGGAGGGGGAGGGGTCTTGTTAATGCTGAATGATTAACTTAATTGGTGAAGGAAGGTGCACGCGGCGGGGGAGGGTGGAGGGGGGGAGGGGTAGGGGTGGAGGTTGTGATTGTTGTTCTTTTTCTCTTTCTTTGGTGTCTTTGGGGAGGAAGGGAGAGGGAGGGAGAGGGAGAGAGATGGAAAAAGGGGAGAAGGGAGCAAGGGAGAGGTGAGAAGAGGGGGGGTGAGGGGGATTGCAGGTAATCGTATGATATGATTTGTTTAGGGAGGGAGAGGGGAGGGGGAGGGGGAGGGGAAGGAATGATTGGGAGTAAGGGGAGGGGAAGGAATGATGGGGGTGGGGGGAAGGGAGGGAGTGGTGGAGGGAAGGGGAGAGGGTTGAGAACTCAAGGGCCTGCTTACCGTTATCATCAGAAGTGATGGAGGAGAAGGAGGGGGGGAGGGAGGGAGTTATTGAAGGGTAGGGGGAAGGGGAGGGGTGTTAGTAGGCAGGAGTGGGAGGAGGGCGGGGTTGTAAGCAGGTGGGGAGAAAGGGGGCGGGGTTAGGCAGGAGGGGAGGGAAGGGGGGTTAGGCAGGAGGGGGAAGCGGGGGGTTAGGGCTTGAGGGGAGGGAAGGGGGGTTAGCTAAGAGGGGGAAGCGGAGGGGTTTAGAAGGGAGGTGGGGTAGATTTGGGGAAGGGGATGTAAGGGGTGGGTGGGGGTGGGGGTGTCTTTCCTGCATCCTCAGCGTTGTGATTCATTTTGTTTGTTTGTTTGTGCGTTTGCGAGGTGAAGGGGAAAGTGTTCTGGGCGACGCTGCTGTTGATAAGGAAATAGATTTTTTGTCGGGATATTTTTTTCAGTGTTGCTAGTTCTTGTTCTTGTTGGCGTTATTTGTTATCATCGTTGAAGTCTATACAAGAGCAGTCATTAGCATCAGCGTCGTTATTAGCATTGTTATCGTCATCGTCGTCGCCATCGTCATTATCATCGTCATATCATCATCATCATCATCGTCAGGATCATCATTATCATTATTGTTATCATCACCACCAAAACCTTTTTATCTTTATTTATAATTATCAGTCAATTTATTTCCCAATTTTTTTGTTTACTGATCGGTTTATTCACTTACCTTATATGTCAATCCATTTATTATTATATACCGATTTATGTACGTATTGATTTTAAAAGATATATGTTTTATAGAATGTTTATCTTTTGTAGTTCAGTGTCAGGTGTTACACTTGGCCTTGGGTTTTGTACAGGTGTAGGTGAGAGGGTTTGACGGGGAATATTGTTTTGAAACCATGTGGAGGTTTTAATCCCCCTTCCTCCCTCACATTCTCTCTCTCTCTCTCTCTCTCTCTCTCTCTCTCTCTCTCTCTCTCTCTTCTCTCTTCTCTCTTCTCTCTTCTCTCTCTCCCCCTCTCCCTCCCTCCCTCCACCTCTCTCTCTCTCCCCTCTCTCTCCCTCCCCTCTCTCTCCCTCCCTACCTCCCTCCTTCCACCCCCCCCTCTTTCTCTCTCTCTCTCTCTCTCTCTCTCTCTCTCTCTCTCTCTCTCTCTCTCTCTCTCTCTCTCTCTCTCTCTCTCTCTCTCTCTCTCTTGATAGTAGTAACATTGACCGTGAACTGATGTGTAAAAGGCCGAACAAATAGGTTATTGTGTGATCGCTTTTCGTCATAGTGTTGTATGTAGTTCATGTACGAGAGAAATGTGTTGTTTTGATTGGCAGGCGGGGTCTTGCTTAGCGTTTTGTTTTGTTTTTTGTTTTGTTTTTGGCGTTCGTTTAAGGCAGTAGGGCTTTTTTTATGTTGTTTTTGTTGCTTTGTTTTGGCTTTGATTTAAGGCACGAAAGTTATTTTTTCTTTGTTTTTTTTTTTTAGTTCATTTAAGTCAATAAAGTTGGTGTTTTTTTGTTTTACTTGTTTTTTTTGGGCGTTCAATTAGGGAAATTAAGAAATTGAGGAATAGATAGAGAAAGAAGCAAGTAAGAAAGAAGAAAGAAAAGAGAAAGTAAGAGAAAAAAAACATGTAGGTTCTCATCTGTTTTAACTGGTTTGTTTATAAGCCTGAATGTCCAAATCTCTCGGGTTCTTGTTTAAGAAGTGAATAAACTCGCACGGCTTTTGGGTTGACCTTGGGTCGTGAGGGACCGCCAGACGTGTGACCTTGCTTAAGTAATGCAGGATTGTGGATTCTCTTTCTCTTTTGGATCTCTCTCCTCGTTTCTTCTCTTCCTGATTTCTTGGTTGCTTTTATATGTATATGTTTTTCTTTCTTTTCTTTTCTTATCTTTCAGATTTCTTGATTACTTATATATATTTTTTTTTCTTTTCTTTCTTTTCTTCTCTTCCTGATTTCTTGATTACTTACATTTTTTCTTTTTCTTTTCTTTCTTTTGTCGTATGTTTTCTTGCGCACGTTTCCTTTTTCCTATTTTTTTTACTTCTCGTTTTTTTTTTATCCTTCACCGTCATTTATTCCGTTATGCTCTTCTCTCTCTTCTTTTCCCAATTAGCGTTTCCTTTCGTCATCTCGTGTCTTCGAGTTTTCTTCTCACATTTACCCCTTGCTCTTTTGTCTCCCTCTTTTTCTTTCTCACCCCCTCCCTCTCCCTTCCTTCTCCCACTCCTCTCCTCTCGCCTCTCTCTCCCTCTCCTTTTCCTCTCCCTCTTCCCTCTCCTCTCCCTCTTCCCTCACGCCCCTCTCCCTCTCCTGGGCCCCCTCCCGCCCTCCCTCTCCTCTCCTCCTTCTCCCCTCCCTCCCTCCCCTTTCCCTCTCCCACTCTCACCCGTCCTCTCCCATTCTCCCTTCCCTCCCTTCTCTTACTCTCAACTCTCCTTTCCTACTCCCCTCCCTCTCCTCTCCCCTTCCCTCCCCTCTCCCACTCTCACCTCTCCTCTTCCACTCCCCTCCCTCTCCCCTCCCCTCGCCCTCCCCCTCCTACTCCTTCACTGGCCTTCCAACATATTCACGATTTGCTTGCTCGTGCATGTTCTTGCGTGCAGGCAGTTTTTGTGTGAGTCTCTATCTAATTCTTTGTCTTGACGTACCTCGGTTGCATGACATCAGTGTTTGTTGGTGTCCTTTGGCAATCCCATGTGGAAAAATGTTTGATTGAGATGTAGTGCATCGTTGCAATTGATTTGTCATTGCATTTGATATAGATGTGTTTATGGGAATCACGGTTTATTATCGTTAGACAGTTTTTTTTGTTTTTGTCCGCCTTCATAGTAAAAAAAAGAAAAAAAAAGAAGATTAATGAAGCAACGTAGCGGGAGGAAGCCACGCAACGCCGCGCGGGATGTTGACGATGTTGCAAAGATGATCGTGAAGTGTGACCTTGGCCGCGTGGCTCGCCTGGTCCAAGGTGGAGCCATTTGTGCGTCGTCTGTGAAGGAAATAGCCGGGATTCCTGGGGATGAAACGGTATGGTGTGTGTGTGTGTGTATGTATATATATGTATATATATATATATATATATATATATATATATATATATATATATATATATATATATAATATATATATATATATATATATATATATATATATATATATATATATATATGTATATATATAGTGTATATGTATACACGCACCCGCACGCGTACAAGAACACGCACACACAAACGTAAACATTCATACATACATATATACTTACATATACATACATATACATATATACATACATTCATACATACATACATATATACATACATACATACGCATACATACATAAACACACACACACACACACACACACACACACACACACACACACACACACACACACACACACACACACACACACGCACACACACACACACACATATATATATATATATATATACACACATATTTATTGATATATGTATGTATGTATATGT
>NC_091567.1:3959836-3969836 GCF_042767895.1 Penaeus vannamei
GGTTGGGTGGATTTAGTCATTTTCGATTGGGAACTTTATGGAAATTGGTGAGCTAAAGGGGCGGGGAATAAAGGAAATGAGAGAGAGGGGCGAAGAAAGGGGCGTTAACAGAAAATAGGAAGAGTGAAGGAAATGTAAAAAAAAAATGAAGAGATGAGGACACGTTAGATGAAAGTTAAACCTGTAGGGACTGTTATGAGGGTGTGTGCGTGGGTTTGTTTTTTGTGCGTATGTGTTTGTGTGTCTGTATGAGTGTGTATGTGAGTGTGTGTATGTGTGTGTGTGTGTGTGTGCGTGCGCGCGCGTTTTGTGTTAGTGCCCCACCCTATGACGAACTTCTGACCACAGGAGAATCCGCGCAAAGTGTTTGTATATATATCTCTCCCTCTTTCTCTTCCTCTCCATCTCTCTCTTCTTTTTACACCCTTCCCCTCTTACCCGCTTTGTCCTTCATTTCCCCGCACACTGAAGCGACCGTGTCTCCCAATCAACAATCCGGGATTGGACAACCTCGGGAACGCCCTGAGGGGATTTCTCCCTCGTTGCAGCCCGGGGGATTAGGTCGAGGCGTCTTGCTTGGCGATTCACAGGCCGGTTAATCGCCCCGGTCAATCGGCAAGCGGGAAGGGGGGCGGGGCCTGGCGACAGGGGGAGGTGATCGGGAAAGGGAGGTGGGGATCAGGGATGGGGGCGGGGTGTGGGGGAGGAGACGGGGTGTAGAGGTAGGGAGGAGAGGGAGGGAGAGAAAGAGAGAGAGAGAGAGAGAGAGAGAGAGAGAAGGGGTTCTGCGTGCGGGGTGCTGGGAAGGGGGTCTGATTCCTTACGGTCGACAGCGGCGGAGGTAATGGATATACGGCAGTGAGGATGTTTGGTAGGGGTACGGCAGGGTATGGGGAGGTTTGGTAGAGATACGGCAGGGAAACGGGAAGTTTAGTTGAAGTACGGCAGAGAATGGGATAGTTTCAGCATAGATACGAAGGGAATGGGTAAGTTTAGTAGAGATACGGCAGGGAAAGGGGAAGTTTGCTAGAGATACGGCAGGGAGTAATACAGATACAGGAACGAAAGGGAAAGTTGGTAGAGATACGGTAGGGAAAAGAGACGTTTAGTATAGGTACGGCAGAGAATAAGGAAATTTTAGTACAGAAACGACAGGGAGTGAGGAAATTTCACTGCAGATACTGTAAGAAAAGGGGAATGTTAGTTAACATACGACAGGGAGCAGTAAAATTAATAGATATAAGGAGGCAGCGGAAAAGTTGACAGATATTCGGAAAGAGGCGGTGATATTTTTTTAAATTTTTTTTTTTTTTGTGTGTGTGTGTGTGTGTGTGTGTGTGTCTGTGTGTGTGTGTGTGTGTGTGTGTGTGTGTGTGTGTGTGTGTGTGTGTGTGTGTGAGTGTAGTTGACGAAGTTGATGGATACGACTTTGAAATTGACACCAAAAAGATGATTGAGGTTTTAATGGAGCGTAATAGACTAATAGAGGAATTCGATCGTAAAGCATGGAGTGGAATAGACGTAATTGAGAGGAATACGATTTTACACGGATTGAAATAAATAGAAGAAAGTTTATTTAACACCCCGTACGCCGTTGAAGGAAAATAGATTTATTTTCGTTCTTTCATTTCTGTTTCTCCGTTTGGTTTTGGGGGGAAAAAAATCGAGGTCATTATCTTCCGCTGGAAAGTTCTCGGGAAAAGAGGATATATTATATATCCACATTTGCCTCATTTTTTTTTCTCTCTTTTTTTATTTTTCCTTTTTTTTTCTCTCTTTCTTCGGGCGGGCTAATGACATCGCTGGAGTCAAGCTGAAGGAAATCATTTTGTGGAGCCGGCGATGACGGGGCAAACAGGCAGGCAGGAAAGCAGGGAAGCAGGCAAGCAGGGAAGCAGGCAGGGAAGCAGAGAAGCAGGCAGGCAGGGAAGCAGAGAAGCAGGGAAGCAGAGAAGCAGGCAGTCAGGGAAGCAGTGAAGCAGGCAGTCAGGGAAGCAGAGAAGCAGGCAGGCAGGGAAGCAGAGAAGCAGGCAGGCAGGGAAGCAGAGAAGCAGGCAGGCAGGGAAGCAGAGAAGCAGGGAAGCAGAGAAGCAGGCAGTCAGGGAAGCAGTGAAGCAGGCAGTCAGGGAAGCAGAGAAGCAGGCAGGCAGGGAAGCAGAGAAGCAGGCAGGCAGGGAAGCAGAGAAGCAGGCAGGCAGGGAAGCAGAGAAGCAGGGAAGCAGAGAAGCAGGCAGGCAGGGAAGCAGAGAAGCAGGAAAGCAGAGAAGCAGGAAAGCAGGCAAGCAGAGAAGCAGGCAGGCAGGGAAGCAGAGAAGCAGGCAGGCAGGGAAGCAGGAAAGCAGAGAAGCAGGCAGGCAGGAAAGCAGAGAAGCAGGCAAGCAGAGAAGCAGGGAAGCAGGCAAGCAGAGAAGCAGGCAGGCAGGGAAGCAGGCAGGTTCTAGGGGGCGGGGGGGGGGGGGTAAGGTGGTGTGGAGGAGGGGACTTGGGGCTGAGATTTGGGTTGTAAGAGGAGGGAAGGTGTCGGAGGAGGGCGTGGGGGGGGGGGACGAAGGTAGTGTTGGGGGGTGGGTGGTGGTGGTGGTGATAGAGGGGCGTGGAGTTATGAGGGGACGGGGGGTGGGGGAGGGAGAGAGAAGTGGGCTTTAAAGAGGGGGGGGGTGAGAGAGGTGGATTGGAGGAGGCTAGGAGGGAAGAGGGTAGGTGGAGGGACGTGAGGCAAGGGAGGGAGGGAGGGAGGAAGTGTGAAGGGGGGGAGGAAGGGAATGGGAGTGAAGGAGGGGCGCGGGGCAAGGGAGGGAGGGAGGGAGGGACGGGGCAAGGGAGGGAGGGAGGGAAGGGGAGGGTCTGCGTGAGTGTGAACCCAGTCGAGGAATTGCAGGTGTACTCAGGAAGTGCATATTCTTGGGAAATTTAGGGTTCCGGCTGATTTGCAAGAATTCCCGTCGTCGTGCCAAGGCGGGAGACGCACCAAGCACATTCTGCTTCTTTTGCTATTCTGCTTTTGTATATTTAAATTTCTTTTATTTCCTTTTTTTTTAGTTTTTTCACTATTTTCTAGATTTTTTTTTTTTACTTTTTATTTGTTTATTTATTTTTTCGTCTTGCCAGCGTATTGCTAATTAGATGGCAAAGCGTTAAATTGAGTTTTTTTATATGAATTTATAACGAGGAATAGAAAGGACTTAATTAAGGTTCGGGAAAGCGGGTTCAGATCCCAAATCTACGTGGACTGGTGCATAGTAGAGAGGTATGAATGAGAATGAATATCTTCACAAGACAAGAGATGCATTTAACCGGTTTCGAATATGTCTTCGTCAGAAATACACGTATTCATGTATTCCTGACGAAGATATATTCGAAACCGGTTAAATGCGTCTCTTGTATTGTGAAGATATTCATTCTCAAATGCATCTCTTGTATTGTGAAGATATTCATTCTCATTCATACCTCTCTGCATTTGTCAACATGAATACGGTTCACTGGTGCATAGACCTATCTAGCAGATCTCCAGCTTTCGATGACCAAACTAAGGTGGGTTTTTTGCTACGCTGTATTTTATTTATATTTTATGTATTTACATTTTTTTAAAGGTTATTTCATTTAGAGAGTCTTCGTTTATGTCAAGAATGCTGTTAAGTGGGAGTGATGCGTAAATTGTGCTTATCAAATTAACGCCTCTCCAGCCAAGCGCCAGGCGGATCATCCGACTTCCACCTCGGTCCCGGTCGCCTGTGCAATGAGCTGCAACTGAACAACCTGCAAGATTTTATCTCTTATTGTGTCCTTCCCTGTTGTCGACCTCAGAAGAGGTGAGACACTTCACTTATACCCAGAAGTGAGGGTGTGGTGCTTCGTTTATTTTTTCTTTTTTTCTTTTTTTCTTCTTTTTTTTACGTGTTGTGTAAATTGGCACATTAAAGCAAAGATTGATACGGCGGACTCTGATTTCAACTCTGATTTTAATTAAAGCTCTTCGTATTGTCGCTTTTAGGTAAAGAAAAAAGTCTCCACCATAATGACTTTGCCTTCTTTTTATTTATTGTTATTATTTTTAGGGGGGAGGGGATGGGGTAGGAGGATAGCCTCTATTTTTTCTACATTAGTATTTTTATTCTTGAACGTATCTGTATTTTTGTTCCCCGAATACACCTTTACTTTTCTTCAGTGTCATCGTGACGGCAGAATCCGGCGATGGGTGGAGGGAGGGAGGGGGTAAGGAAGGAAGGGAGGGAGGGAAGGAAGGGAGGGAGGGGGTAAGGAAGGAAGGGAGGGGGTAAGGAAGGAAGGAAGGGAGGGAGGGAAGAAAGGAAGGGAGGGGGTAAGGAAGGGAAGGGAGGGAGGGAGGGAAGGAGGGAAGGGGGTAAGGAAGGAAGGGAGGGAGGGGGTAAGGAGGGAAAGGACAGAGGGGGTAAGGAAGGAAGGGAGGGAAGGAAGGAAGGAAGGAAGGGAGGGGGTAAGGAAGGAAGGGAGGGAGGGGGTAAGAAAGGAAGGGAGGGAGAGAGGGGGGGTAGGAAGGGTGGTGTTTGTGGGTAAGGGGCGGGGGATTATTTGTGGGGAATAGAGGGCATTTTTCAAGGGTAGAGGGATTCTGTTTGGGGGGCAGTCAATGAGGGCATAAGAGGGTACAGGGCCTATACCCAGGAGGTGGAGAGGTGCCAGTACCCGAGGGATAATGGCGGGTGACGAAGCAGGAGGACGCGGACGGGGCTATAATTTCGTGAGTCGGAGCCCCCGGCTTCTCCCGAGTCATGCCGGCTCCGACGCGTCTCGACCATGACCACAGACAACATGGGAGGCGGTGGAGCAGGGTGGTTGCAAGCAGCGTGTGCGTTCGCCGGATCTGGCCTGCGACGACCCGGAATACGTGGTCGGTCTCACGTAGACATTTTTTTTTTTTTTTTTTTTTTTTTTTTTTTTTGGGGGATAGGGGGGTCGCTAAAAAGGGATAAGGTTTTGCACTCGCAGACACAGGCGGGCAAGGACGGGGACATTTGCATATCGTCACTCATTCTCTCTGTCCTTCTCTCTCTCTTTCTCTCTCTCTCTCTCTCTATTTATCTCTCTCTTTCTATCTATCTCCATCTCTCTCTTTCTCTCTCTCTCTCACTCTCACTCTCACTCTCTCACTCTCTCTCTCTCTCTCTCTCTCTCTCTCTCTCTCTCTCTCTCTATATATATATATATATATATATATATATATATATATATATATATGTATATATATATGTATGTTTGTAGGTATGTATGTACAAGTATATATATTTATATATTCATATGTATGTATATGAATAAACGTATCCGTGCATATATGTATGTATGTATGTATGTACGCAAGGATATGTGTACGTATATTTACAGATATTTACATGTATAAATCTGTATTGCTTGGACATGGAAATATGGGATAAAACATTTCCTTCGGGAGTATTGAATACCTTTTATGGAGCAGCCTTTTCGTTATTTGTAAAAGAACATGCTCTTGGCTCATCGTTCATCAACAGGTGCAGGTTGCGTCATCCGATGCAGACGTATTTGCCTCTCGTATCTGACTGGTGATTCTCGATGTACTTTCCCCGGCTCTCGCAGAAGGGCGGTGTCCCGGGGCGTCAGCTGTGCGGGGCAGGAAAGTGCAACACTCCAAAAGTTTGGTAAAGTGTCGGCTCTACGCGGAGGAGAGACATCATGTAAACACCGATATTACACTGTGTTGACTTTGCAATATCACGCTCGTCGAGTCCGGGTTGCAGCCGAGCCAGACCGCCGCTTCCGCTACAGGGATCTGCGCTTTAGGCCTTTCACTGTGGAAAGTCTGCGGGGTTGCACGCCGTGTTCTGTTAAGGGTGACAGAAGCCTGTCTGCGATTTTTGACTTGATTTTGTTTTGATTGATTATCTTCGACTGAAAAGTTGTTAAATTCGTTTTTTTTTTCGGTGTTATGGTTGTTGATTGTAAAGAAACAAAATAAAATCAATGTTATTGTTATTGCATTTTTGTATTTGTGATTTTTAATGTGATGTTGTCATTATTTTTTTTATTACTGAACTGTGTCGTGTGCTGCCAAGGTCATATTCTGTAACTCATTAGTAAGATTTTTAGATAACCTTTCGGATTTCCTGTTCCAGTATCATGCTAAATTTAAACTTTATTATCTTACTTTTTTTCCTCTTCAACATTTTAATTTTTCTTCTCGCGATTATCTTCTCGTCATCTTACTCTTTTTCGTTTTCCTTTTCATTGTGTTTTCTTTCCAATTTTCTACCTGCTCTTCTATAGAGTAAATTTGATCCCGAGCTCCCCTCCTCTTCCCCTCTCTCTTTCCTTCTCCCTCTTCCTCTTCCTCTCTTTCACCTTCTCCTATTCCCTTTCCATCATCTCCACCTCCATTTCCCCCCTTCCCCTGCCCTCCCTCTCTTTCTCCCCCTTTCCCATTCCCCTTCCTTCTCCCATTCCCCCTTCCCCTTCCCCTGCCCTCCCTCCTTTTCTTCCCCTTCCCCATTCCCCTTCCTTCCTTTCTTCCCATTCCCCATTCCCCTTCCTTCTCCCCTTCCCTCCTTCCCCTGCCTCCCTCCCTTCTTCCCCATTCCCCTTCCTTCCCCCTTCCCCCTCCCCTTCCCCCTTTCCCCCCCTCCCTCCCTCTCCCCCTCCCCCTCCCCCCAGTGGCGATTTGATTGTGCCGAGCCGCCCCATTAGCATATGAAAGCCCGTGAACCTCCGTCTTGGAGAAAAGTCACACACACGCGGATAGAAATAACACAGTCGTTGCGTCCAGTTCAGTCGTGGCGGTATTGTTGTTATGGCTCTCTCTCTCTTCTCTTCTCTCTTCTCTCTTCTCTTCTCTTCTCTTCTCTTTCCTTCTCTTTCTCTTTCTCTTCTCTTCTCTTCTCTTCTCTTCTCTTCTCTTCTCTTCTTCTTCTTCTTCTTCTTCTCTTCTCTTCTCTTCTCTTCTCTTCTCTTCTCTTCTCTCTCTTCTCTCCTCTCCTCTCCTCTTCCTCTCCTCTCCTCTCCTCTCTCTCTCTCTTCTCTCTCCTCTCCTCTCCTCTCCTCTCCTCTCCTCTCCTCTCCTCTCCTCTCCTCTCCTCTCCTCTCCTCTCCTCTCCTCTCCCCTCCCCTCCTCTCCTCTCCTCTCCTCTCCTCTCCTCTCTCCTCTTTCTCACCTTTCCATCGGCTTCCCTTACTTTCTTTAAGCATTCTCATATTTTTACCTTTCTGGCGGCTTCCCTTTACTTTCTTTTAGCTTTCTCATTTTCTCTTTTCCTTTCATTTACATTCATTTGCCTTTCATTACCTTTCCTTTACTTTCATATGCCTTTCCTTTCACTTCCCTTTCCCCTAATTTATCTTACCTTTCCTTTACCTTCTCTTACCTTTCCCTTTAGTTTCTTTTACCTTCCTTCACCTTTGCTTATTCTTCCCTCCCTCCCTCACCCTTCCATCACTTTCCCTCGTGTGTGTGTGTGTGTGTGTGTGTATGTGTGTGCGTGTGTGTGCGTGCGCGTGTGTGTGTAAGTACTCTGTATGATTACATTGATTACAGGAAGGGCATAAAATTGGCAATCACCGGTTTTGCAAATACAACATAACTTTTACCGATGATATTTATATTATATGACCGCGTGCTAATGTGACGTTGGTCCAAAAGCGCCGAGACGGAGCCCGAGAGAGCGAGAGTTCACCGCGCCAAAGTATACAGGCGCGTGGGACCAAAGTATACAGGCGCGTGGGAAACCGTAGCCTCTCGCTGCGAAATTACACCGAGAGCGTCCCCCAGAGCGGTCCCGATGGCTGCATTACGCAAGAGGAGGGCCATTACGATTATATCTCTCGCCCTCTTGATTGCCTGAACTTCTGATAAATGACATCCTTTTCGCGGCCGGAGGTGAAGCGGCCGCCTGTGCAGGGTCGCCGGCGGCTGACACGAGCTGACCTCCCCTCATTCAGTCCCTGTGGGTGCTGACGCGCGGGTGCTGACACGCTTGCTGAGACAGCGCCGCCCTCTCGTCTGAAGTGTTTGTCAGGCCAGCGAGGTAGCCCAAGGTAGCCAGCTAACCGCCTTTGCCTCACGGGGGGATGGGGAGGCCCAGGGCGTGTTGCATCTCGCGTGGTTGTGCTCCCGAGTGGCGGTGTGTCTGTGCTTCCCCGAGTGGCGGTGTGTCTGTGCTTCCCCGAGTGGCGGTGTGTCTGTGCTTCCCCGAGTGGCGGTGTGTCTGTGCTTCCCCGAGTGCCGGTGTGGTTGCTTGTACTTCCCCGAGTGCCGGTGTGCCTGTGCTTCCCCGAGTGCCGGTGTGCCTGTGCTTCCCCGAGTGCCGGTGTGCCTGTGCTTCCCCGAGTGCCGGTGTGCCTGTGCTTCCCCGAGTGCCGGTGTGCCTGTGCTTCCCCGAGTGCCGGTGTGCCTGTGCTTCCCCGAGTGCCGGTGTGCCTGTGCTTCCCCGAGTGCCGGTGTGCCTGTGCTTCCCCGAGTGCCGGTGTGCCTGTGCCTCCCCGAGTGCCGGTGTGCCTGTGCCTCCCCGAGTGCCGGTGTGCCTGTGCTTCCCCGAGTGCCGGTGTGCCTGTGCTTCCCCGAGTGCCGGTGTGCCTGTGCTTCCCCGAGTGCCGGTGTGTCTGTGCTTCCCCGAGTGCCGGTGTGCCTGTGCTTCCCCGAGTGCCGGTGTGCCTGTGCTTCCCCGAGTGCCGGTGTGTCTGTGCTTCCCCGAGTGCCGGTGTGCCTGTGCTTCCCCGAGTGCCGGTGTGTCTGTGCTTCCCCGAGTGCCGGTGTGCCTGTGCTTCCCCGAGTGCCGGTGTGTCTGTGCTTCCCCGAGTGCCGGTGTGCCTGTGCTTCCCCGAGTGCCGGTGTGCCTGTGCTTCCCCGAGTGCCGGTGTGCCTGTGCTTCCCCGAGTGCCGGTGTGCCTGTGCTTCCCCGAGTGCCGGTGTGCCTGTGCTTCCCCGAGTGCCGCGCGGTGACTCCGGCCCGTCGTCGCGGGGGGAAGGGGATGAGTGCCAGGGAATTCAGCTCTCTTGATTGCCGAGAGGAGGAGGACTCCAGCGCCACGAGGCGAGTCGGCGACAGCGGGAGAGGTGGGCAGGGCGGTGCATGGGGAAGATACCAGCATACCGTGGGAGTGCTCTTGGTGTAACGATGTTGGTTCGGCGATGGTGCAGGAGCGGGAGGTAGCGTGTGTAGAAAAGGGTCGTTGTTCGTGCTGAAGTCGTGCACGGTGGGTCCGATCGGATTATAGGTCGTTACACTGCCTGGTTTTAACGTCGAGAATGTGAACTATGCAGCTGATCATGCGTATGTGCTTGGTCGGTAACATCACAGATTTACGAGCGGTCATGAATGTGCCTGTGCCTGAGCCTTCGTGGAATTGATGAGGGATTGGCCTGTAATCTTCTTTTGGCGTTTGTTGTATGTTTTCCTTCCCATTCTCTTTCTTTTTTTTGTTTTACGTCGCAGACACGTGAGCCGATACGCTCCTAGATTTACGTCCCATAGACAATAGTTCGAACTATTGCATTTCCTTTTTTTTCGAGTTTTTCTTCATCTTACCGAGGAGATAAGGGGTGGAGAGGAATGGAAAACCCCTCCCCTCCTCTCCTCTCCTCTCCCCTCCCCTCCCCTCCTCTCCTCTCCTCTCCTCTCCCCTCCCCTCCCCTCCCCTCCCTCCCCTACCCCCCCTCCCCTCCCCTCCCCCGCTTGGAAATAACGCCCCATTGTTGGCAGATTATCAGACGACCATTGTACTGCCTCTTTAGAGTTAAATCGAAGGAACTGTACAAAAAAGGGAGCCAGAGTACACAGGGTTTCGACCGGGCAGGTGTCCCTCGGGTACCGTGCCCAGCCACGCCCGGCAGACGGGGCGAAGAACGTGGCATTGTGTTCAGTGGCACCAGAGGCCCGCTGCTCTTAACTTCCAGCCGCTATCTCTTGGCGCTATCTCCACGGACGCCGATAAGGATAAGGGGCTGTCTTATCGACCGTGCAATGCGAGGCGGTCGGATGCAAGCGCGGCGACCTGTGGCAAC
>NC_091567.1:3972336-3977336 GCF_042767895.1 Penaeus vannamei
TTATAATGCCGTAACATAATAACAGTGCGTTGTTTTGTAGTTGATAGTGTGGGAACTGCAGAAATTGATGACAGTGATGCCAGTTATTTAAGGTACGAGGATAATAATGATTATAAGAAGAATTATGATAACTGTAATTATGGTGATAGTACTATTGATGATGATGATATTCATGATGGTATTAATGAGGATGAGTAATGGTGGTAATTATTTTATATGAATTATAATGCCGTAACATAATAACAGTGCGTTGTTTTGTAGTTGATAGTGTTGGGAACTGCAGAAATTGATGGCAGTGATACCAATTATTTAAGGTAGGAGGATAATAATGATTATAACAAAAATTATGATAACTGTAATTATGGTGATAGTACTATTGATGAAAAATATTGATGATGGTATTAAATTAATGAGGATGAGTAATGGTGGTAATTTTTTATTTTATATGGATTATAACGCCGTAACAGGAATAATACAGTCATCATACGCAGTGCTTGAGGACCGGTGTTGCCCACAAGAGATCCCTCAGCGATACCGGGCGAAATCAGACGGCTTTATCTGAAACCTGTTTTCGTTTGTGTTTTGAATATTATCGCTGTTATTATGATGTCTCTGTTGCTTTATTACAGTTGCTTTGGTGTTGACTTTAGTTCGTTTGTTAACATTTCGTTATGATTTGTGTGTGTGTGTGTATGTGTGTGTGTGTGTGTGTGTGTGTGTGTCTGTGTGTGTGTGTGTGTGTGTGTGTATGTGTGTGTGTGTGTGTGTGTGTGTGTGTCTGTGTGTGTGTGTGTGTGTCTGTCTGCCTTATCATTTAATGGTCATACATTTCTTTGGTTCTTTGCCTCTGTCAAAGAATATTTTCTCATTGTTATTTTCTCTTCAATTTCGCCATCTTCCTCTTCAACGTCATTTCCATTTTATATGTTAATTTCTCTTTCTGTGTCTTCATTCTTTTCTTGTTTTCATCTTCCTCTGGTTTTCCATTCTTCTATTGTTTCTTGAGACGATTTCTTGTTTGGTGTTGTTGTTTTTGTTGTTTGTGGTGTTTTTGTTTCAACGTGATGCTTGTTACTAGTGTTATTGTTGCTCTTATTAGGATCTCTTCGTCATCATTATTGCTGTTGTTATTTTTATTGATATTATGTTATTGATGATGATAATGATAATAATAATTATGATTATTTATTAGTATTGTAATTATTATTATTAGTAGTAGTAGGATCATTATCATAGATATACCACTGTCATCACCACCACCATTATCACCACCACCTCCACTTGCACCATCATCACCACCACCATTCCACGACGAACGCCACTCCACCTCTACCTCCACCGCCACCTCCACCTCCACCACTACCTCCACCACCACCTCCACCGCCACCTCCACCACTACCTCCGCTACCACCTCCACCTCCACCACCACCACCACCACCCTACCACCACTACTTCCACCACCTCCACCACCAATCACCACCACCAATCACCATCATCGCAAGGACAAGAGAGACAGAGAGAGAGAGAGAGAGAGAGAGAGAGAGAGAGAGAGAGAGAGAGAGAGAGAGAGAGAGAGAGAGAGAGAGAGAGAGAGAGAGATGGGGCAGGTGTAGAGAGGGGGAGAGAGCCTGGACGAGAGAAAAGTCAGCTGCTTTGGAAGTCAGCAAGTTGACAAATGTGCGTGTTTCCGGTTGGGTCAGCACTGTGGGGTGAATGTTGTGGGCTTTGTCGTTTGTGGGTGTATTTTTCATGGGCTTTCTGTTTCTTTGTTAGTTTTCCTTTTTTTTTCTTTTTTTCTCTTCTATATTCTCTCTTCTCTCTCTTGTGTCTCTTATCTCTTTTCTCCTATTCTCTTGATCTGTTTCTCTCTTCTCTCTCTTCTCTCTCCTATCTTCTCTTTTCTTTCTCTTGTCGCTTATCTCTTCTCTCCTATTCTCTTGATCTGTTTCTCTCTCTCTCTCTCTCTCTCTCTCTCTCTCTCTCTCTCTCTCTCTCTCTCTCTCTCTCTCTCTCTCTCTCTCTCTCTCTCTTCTCTTCTCTTCTCTTCTCTCTCTTTCAATCTTTACATCTCCCTGACTTTTATCTTTTAATCTGTCCGCTCGTATCTTTTGGTACTTGTGCATGTTCTCCTGCCAGCATCTCACTCATCACACAAACACCCTGTCCACGCAGCCTCCGCACCTCCCCCTCTCCCTCTCCCCCTGTCTCCTTCCCCCCACCCTCCTCCCCCTGGCTCCTTCCCTCCCTCTCTCTCTTTGACTCCCAGCCCTCTCCTTTCTCCTTGGCTCCTCCCTCCCTCTCCCTGGCTCCGTCCCCTCCCCCTCCTCTCTCCCTGGCTCCTTCCCCTCCTCCCCTCTCCCTGGCTCCGTCCCCCTCTCCCCTCTCCCCTCTCCCTTGCTATTCCCCCTTCCCCCTCTCCCTGGCTCCGTCCCCTCCCCCTCCTCTCCCTGGCTCCTTCCCCTCCTCCCCTCTCCCTGGCTCCGTCCCCCTCTCCCCTCTCCCTTGCTATTCCCCCATCCCCCTCTCCCTGGCTCCTTTCCCTCCCCCTCCCTCTGGCTCCTTCCCTCCCCCTCTCCCTGCCTTCTTCCCCACCACAAACCTTGTCATGAGGAGGTTAAATGTTTGCTTGCTTTGGGAGACTTTGCTTATAGTGCTTTATGGTGTCGGGGATCACGTGACGAGGGCGGAGTAGACAAGCACTCGCAAGCACATGAAAACACACGAAGGTAGTTGATAATGGATGGTTGTGTTTGTGATTTAGTGTTTGTGTGTGTGTTGTGTGTGTGTGTGTGTGTGTGTGTGTGTTTATGTGTGTGTGTGTTTATGTGTGTGAGTGTGTGTGTGTGTGTATGTGTGTGTGTGTGTGTGTGTGTGTGTGTGTGTGTGTGTGTGTGTGTGCGCGCGTATGCCTGTCTGGCTGTCTGTCTGTCTCCGGATCTGGGTCTGTGCGCGTGCGTGCATGCGTGCGTTCAAAGCAAGTTGTTTTGCGAGAAGGGGAAGGGGAGGGGGGGAGGTAGCCGAGGGCGTAGAGGGAGGTGGGGGGAGGTACCCGAGGGCGTAGAGGGAGGAGGGAGGGGTGTCGTTCTCCTTCGCCTGTGGTTGGTATTTGGGTATTTGGGTATTCAGGAAGCAGTTAGCGCGCAAATAGTTATCAAGCCGAAGGAATGGGACAGTGGCCACGTTGCCTTCGCTCCCGCACGCACCCCAGTCGCTGATCGCCGTTGCGTCAGTGCCTGCGGGATCTCGTGCAGTGGAAAGGGGTCACGTTGGCATCTGCTTACATAACCGATCTCAGCAGGCATGTGGGCGTTTCTTCTGCTCGTTTTTCTGCGGCTGTCCGTGATGCGCACTCGGGGCTTGGGTGTCGCCGCCGCCGCCGCTGTCTTGCGGGGCCTCCGTTTCTCTGCTCTCTCTCTCTCTCTCTCTCTCTCTCTCTCTCTCTCTCTCTCTCTCTCTCTTTCTCTTTCTCTTTCTCGACTTGGGGATTTTTTGGGTTTTCTTCCTTTTTTTTCGCTTTATTTCTGGTTTGTTCTGTTCTCTCTCTTTCTCTCGTTCTCTTCCTCTCCTTCCTTCTCTCACCATCTCTCCCTCTCCCCCACCCTCCCTCCTCCCACCCTCCCTCTCCCTCCTTCCCTCCCACCCTCCCTCTCCCTCCTTCCCTCCCACCCTCCCTCTCCCCCCTTCCCTCCTACCCTCTCTTCCTCCCTCTCCCTCCTTCCCTCTCTTCCCTCTCACCCTCTATCCCACCCTCCCTCCTTCTCCCTCTCCCTCTTTCCCTCCTTCCTTTCTTCCCTCTCCTTCATTCCTTCCCTCTCACCCTCTCCCACCCTCCCTCCCCTTCCCCTATTCCTCCCCCTCTCCTCCCTTCCCCTCCCCCCCTCCCCCTCCCCCTCCTACTCCCCTCTTCCATTAACTGTCTCTCTTTATGAGTTACAGGTGTTTCTTTATGCTTACGACGTGTTTAGCGCAGTGGGTTAAAAAGCCTAAGATGTTTATATATGTTTATCGTGATGTATGTTGGTCAATGTTTATGGTGTTAAATGTTGTCCTGATGGTGGTGCTTTTCAGTTTTTTCCGTTTTTTTCAGTTTATTTATTTATTTATTATTATTTTTTATTATTATTATTATTATTATTATTATTTTTTTTTTTTTTTTTTTTTTTTTTTTTTTTTTTTTTTTTTTGGTGCGCGCGTCGTCTGCAAAACTGGCTGCTTATCTGATAGTGTTGCTTGGTGTTTGTGCGAGGTTACGTTTCGCTGGTGTGTGTGTGTCGCGTTACACCTTGTTTTGGGTTCATAGTGCAGCCGCTTGTAAGTGTTACATCATGCGGGGCGTTGTGGGTGTTTGTTTGTTTGTTTGTTTGGACGTGTTTGTGTTTTTTGTTTTGTTTGTTTGGTTGTATGTTTGTTCGATTCTGTGTGTATGTGTGTTGTGTTTGTTTTTGTTTGTGTGTGTACGTGTATTGTGCTTGTGTGTGTATGTGTGTTGTGTTTGTGTTTGTGTGTGTATGTGTGTTGTGTTTGTTTTTGTGTGTGTATGTATGTATGTATATATGTATATTTGAGTTTTTAGTGGAAGACAAACGCACAGAAAACCAACACGAACAAACAAATGAATTGGTGCGCGCCTGTTTGTCGGTCGCTGAATCACAATGAAGAGAATTTGTTTTCATTGTAAAATATGAATTATATTAATTGCCATTTTGAAGCCGGTTTTAGTGTACTCGCATTAATTTTATTTTTAGTTTACATTTGGAAAGCAAATATAGGGTACAGTAAACACGTTTGTTTTTTTGTTGTTGTTTTGTTTTGTCTTCAGTATTATTTTTGTTATATTTTTTGTCTATTATTCAGTTGTGTTATTTAATCTGAAAGATTTATGCTACAATTAATTAATCGCATTTCAACTAAATCATTTTGAAATAAGAACTAACTATTTTTTTAACCTTCTCTCTCTCTCTCTCTCTCTCTCTCTCTCTCTCTCTCTCTCTCTCTCTCTC
>NC_091567.1:3982336-3992336 GCF_042767895.1 Penaeus vannamei
TATTCCCCTCCTCTGTCCCCTCTCTATCCCTTCTCCTTCCCCTCTCTATCCCCTCTATGTACCCTCTCCGTCCCTTCTCTATTCCCTCTCCTTTCCCTCTCCGTCCCTTCTTTATCCCCTCTCCGTCCCTTCTCTATCCCCTCTCCGTCCCTTCTCTATCCCCTCTCCTTTCCCTCTCCGTCCCTTCTCTATCCCCTCTCTATCCCTTCTCCTTCCCCTCTCTATCCCCTCTATGTACCCTCTTCGTCCCTTCTCTATTCCCACTCCTTTCCCTCTCTGTCCCTTCTCTATCCGTCCCTTCTCTCTATGTACCCTCTCCGTCCCTTCTCTATTCAGTCTCCTTTCCCTCTCCGTCCCTTCTCTATCCCCTCTTCCTCACTTCTCTCTCCCCTCTCCCCTCTCTAAGCCCCCCATCGCGCGGCCTCCTCTCACAGCCTCTCACCTGACCAGTCTACCTGTTTAATGAGAATGATCCTCCGGTGGAATTAATCATGTTGTCCGGTGTTGATAAGCAAGGTGGCGAGTGGAAGTGTCGTGGCGGCCTTTTTTTTCTCTTTTTTTCTTTTTCCTTTCTTCTTCCTTTTCTTTCCTTCTTCGTCTTTTCCTTCCTCTTATCTTTTTCTTTCTTCTTTTTCTTCTTCTTCTTCTTCTTTTTCTTCTTCTTGTCTTCTTCTCCTTCTCCTCCTCCTCCTCCTTCTTCTTCTTGTTCTTCTTGTTCTTGGCTTTTTCCGCCGGGGATACCTTTGGAAGAATAGTTTTATGAGAGGTGAGGGACGTTTGGGACGTGGGTCGTCGAAAGTGTGAAAAAAAAATGTTTGTGTAGCGGTTTGTTTGGCGATTTGGCTTCGAGCATGGTGAGGGGAAGGGAGGAGAGGGGAGGAGAGGGTATGACAGGAGAGGAGGGGAGGAGAGGGCATGACAGGAGAGGGGAGGAGAGGGCAGGAGAGGGTATGACAGGAGAGGGTATGACAGGAGAGGGGAGGAGAGGGCAGGAGAGGGCAGGAGAGGAGAGGAGAGGGAAGGCGAGGGAAGGCAAGGGTAGGAAAGGATTGGGAAGGAAAGGGAAGGGAAGGGAAGAAGGGTGCACGAGAGGGAAAAGGGGAAGAGAAGGGTAGTGGGAGGCCAGTGAGGTGGGGATGGGATGGGTTTGGGGTAAGGGAAGGGTTGGGGAGGGATAGAGGGGGTGGGGGTGGGGGGTGGACGACACAACACAAGCACTAATATTTGCTGTAGGTATTCTAGGCAGGTGAAGAACCAGACATGGAGATTCTCATTATCTCTGATTATCATTATCGTTTTGATTATATATTTTTTTAATTATCACTAGAGTATTAATATTATTATTATGATTATCAGTGTGATCATCATTATCATGTTCATCACCAACTATTGTTAACACTTGTTTTTATTGTCAGTCATTAAAATGATTACATATTTATTTAAGAATAATCATGTTGTCATTTTACTAGATTTTACACACATTTTCACCTTGCTCTATTCATTAACGGTAATACATTATCTGCTTCATTATTATTGTTATTACCCAGTGATATATGTATATTTTTTACCCCCAACACTTAGAACCTGAACATTAAACCTCGTAAATCTGAACGTTGCTCAAGTTAACGGCCTTCTTGTCTTCTTTTGCAGGTAAATGGCGGACTGTGCGAATAAGGCCTGTGGTCAGATGGCGGACTGTGCGGATAAGGCCTTTGGTTAAATGACTTGGGAGTCTGGAAGGTCGGTTTGTAGTGAAGGTGTTTTTTTTATTGTTATTGTTTTTGTTCGTTGTGTTTTTCCTTTTGTTTGATTTTTTTTTGTTGTCATCATCATCATCATCATCAGCAGCAGCAGCAGTAGTAGGATTGGTGATAGGGGTAGTAGTAGTAGTGAGAATGTTGCTTTGTTGTTGTTTTTTTTATATCAATGATCGTGCTATTATTATTGTTATTAGTGTTATTGTTATTATTATCATTATCGTTATTGTTATTGGTATTATTAATAATGGCTGGAGTAGTATTACTATTACTTTTGTTATTATTGATATTATTATTATTAATAGTAATAGTAGTAGTAGTAAGAGGGAAAGAGAGAGGGGGAGAGAGAGAGAGAAAGAGAAAGATAAAGGAAAGGAGAGACACCTGAGTCTTGTAACAGCAGACAGGCCTGACCTAACATGCCAGCGGTGTAAATAGTCACCTGAGACACCACACGCCCCCCCCCCCCCATCTCCACCTTCACCTCGTTCCACCTCAGGCTCCACCAGCGCACCTCCTTCTCGGCCTTCCTTACCCACCTCCTCCTACTCCTTTCTTTCTCATCTCTCCCTCTCCCACTCGCCTTGCCTCTCGCTGTCTCCTTCTCTCCCTCGTCTTCTCCTTCTCCCTCTTCCTCGTCTTCTCCCTCTCTCCCTCTCTCCCTCGTCTCCCTCTCTCTCTCTCTCTCTCTCTCTCTCTCTCTCTCTCTCTCTCTCTCTCTCTCTCTCTCTCTCTCTCTCTCTCTCTCTCTCTTCTCCTTCTCCTTCTCCTTCTCCTCTCTCCCCTCTCCCTCCTCCTCTCTCCTCCTCTCTCCTCCTCTCTCTCCCTCCTCCCCCTCTCTCTCTCTCTCTCTCTCTCTCTCTCTCTCTCTCTCTCTCTCTCTCTCTCTCTCTCTCTCTCTCTCTCTCTCTCTCTCTCTCTCTCCTCCTCTCCCTCTCCCTCTCCCTCTCCCTCCTCTTTCTCCCTTTCTTTCCCGTGTCATCTTCGCAATTATTCATGCAATGAAAACTGCGATGATGATAAAATGATAGTAAGCCATGGTATCCCACCCCTGATAACATATTTTATTATTATCATTAATGTTGTTCTTGTAGCTGTTACTAATTGATATTCTTACAATTGTCATTCCTCTTCCTGTTTGTTTTTTTTTCTTCTCTTCTTCTATTTTTATCATCCTTATCTCTCTTCCCTGTTTTGGAAGTGGATTGTTTATGGCAGCAGCAATATAACGCCAGGATTAAGTGTCAGTTCAAGAAGATGCGGGCCTTAATTCGTGTAATCTTGAATTTAATTAATCTTCTTCTTGGTGGTGGTGGTTGCGGCCTCGTTGTGACACCTCTCGCTGTGTCTGCGTTTTCTGTGCTATCTCTCTCTGTTTCTCTTTCTGTGTCTCGGTTTCTGGTACTTCGTCTGTCTGTCTGTCTGTGTGAGTCTTTCTCTGTCTCTGTCTGTCTGTCTCGGTATCTCTCTCTTTTTCTCTCTCTCGGTCTCTCGCTCTCGCTCTCGGTCTTTCTCTCTCTCTCTCGGTATCTCTCTCTTTCTCGGTCTTTCTCTCTCTCTCTCTCTGTCTGTCTGTCTGTCTGTCTCTGTCTCTGTCTCTGTCTGTCTGTCTGTCTGTCTCTGTCTCTGTCTCTGTCTCTCTCTCTCTCTGTCTGTCTGTCTCTGTCTCTGTCTGTCTGTCTCTCTCCTCTCTTTCTTTCTCTTTGTCTCTCTCTTTCTTTCTCTCTCTCTCTGTCTCTGTCTCTGTCTGTCTCTGTCTCTGTCTGTCTGTCTGTCTCTCTCTCTCTCTCTTTCTCTTTCTTTCTTTCGGTCTCTCTCTTTCTCTCTCTCTCTCTCTCTCTCTCTCTCTTCTTTTTCCTCTGTCCCTCCCCTTTCTCCTCTTCTTCCCCCCTCCCTCCCTCTCCTTTAATGCTTATATAATTTTCGACTTAAAGCCAGCATGGTAAACGCACAAAAAACAGCATCAGAAAAAGATAGATAAGTAGATATAAAAGATTGACATAGACCATAGCTTTGACCGGCTTTGAGGCCCAAGCTGCACAGTCGGGTTCAGAGGGCAGTTCGGGGCCAGCGGTGGGTGGGCGAGGTGGGCGGAGTGGGCGAGGTGGGCGGAGTGGGTAAAGTGGGCGGAGAAGGGCGAGGTGGGCGGAGTGGGTAAAGTGGGGGGGAGGGAGACGCGGTGGGCAAGGTGGGAGGATTGGATGAAGTGGGGGGAGAGGGGCGAGGTGGATGGAGTGGGCAAGGTGGGCGGAGTGGGTGAAGTTGGCAAAGGAGGGCGAGATGGCCGGAGTGGGTGAAGTAGGCGAGGTGGGCGGAATGGATGAAATAGGCGAGGTGGGCGGAATGGGTGAAGTGGACGGAGGTGGGCGAAGTGGGCGAGGTGGGTGAATGGGTGGAGTGGGTGGGGGGGAGAAAGGGGAAGTGGGCCGAGTGGGTGAAGTGGGGGGAGTGGGTGAGGAGTGGGTGAGATGGGCGGGCGGGCGCAAGAGAGGTGGGGGTTTGGGTTACCAGGGATATGTGTATGCGATTTAGCAATTATGATTATAGATTTTTTTTTTTTTAATGGATTCTCCGCGATTGGAGTTTTATTAAGGATATTACTCCTGAGGTATGAGGAGTAAGGTAGTGGTATAAAGGAGTAGTTTTAAGTAGACGTTCATGGTGTTATGGTAATGGGCTATAATGGCATCCCATTGGACATTGACAAGGAGTTTTTTTTTCCTATTTATTCATCTATTTATTTTTTTAACAAACCCTAAGCTTCCTGTGGTTAATCGTCATAGTGAGAACGTTGTTTTTTTCTGTATAATTTTGATTTGTTTTGCCCTGTTTGTTTGGTGGATGTGGTTAATTAGTGAGTGAATTTTTGTATGACTTCTGTTTAATACGATACATGCAGTATATTTTCGTGAGGAGAGTGTGTGCAACCTATGTGACCATCATTATGCTTTATATATATGTTATTGATTGATGTTTTTTTTTTTATTATTATTGTCTGAGCGATGGAAACGCACATTGGTGATATAGGTGATATATTTTCAGCCTCGCATTTCGATAGCTCGCCCGCCACTTTGATGGTGTCTCAAGTTGGGCCGCCATCTTGGAACACCCACCGCCTCCCGGGCTTTCCTGACCTACCCGAACGTATCCGGATTGAAAATGTTTTTTCTTTATTACTTCTTATTACGATTGTTATATTTTTTTGTTGTACCGAAAAATCAATTTGTAAGGGATAGATGAAAAACAGTCGCTGAATGTCATCGTTTTCTTAGAGGTTAGGCAGTGAGTGTCGTTCTTGTAAAACCGGATTCAAGCGCCTGCGCGGATCGAGCGTGGGGCGCTTTCCGTCTCTTATTGTTGGTAATTAAGTTTGGTGGACGCCGACGCAGGATAAGCGACGTAAGTGGAATAGTTGAAAAGTTTAGCGTCTCAAGATGCTCTTTTATCTGCAGTGTTTGTTTGCACAGACTGAGGAGAGTAAAGAGCGTATGATAAATATTATGTCAAAGAATATATTTATGTTGGTTCGGGGCCCGGAGTTTATTATGGGCGGGGAGTGCGGTGACATTGCCGTTGATCTGGTGTCTGTCAGATCGTATGGAGGAATTTCTGTTTTTTTTTTTTAAGTAGAATTGTGAAGAGGAAAGCTCTGTTTGCCATTTTTAAAGGAATTTCTATCTTTTCTTAATGGAATTATGAAGAGGAAAACTCATTTTGTTCTCTTTAAATTATTTTATTTAGAATTATGAAGAGGAAAGCTCAGTTTGTAGGCCGGTTTAATTTTTGAGAACGAATTGCTTTGACACATTGGTTCCACATTTGAAGATAAGAGCGAAAAGAATCGCCCTCCTTTATGCGAAGCCAAGCCACGAGAACCACGCGTTGATTTACGGCCGCCCTGGAGTGCTACTATGTGTCAGGTTCCCGAAATGTTACAAGCCACGTGCAGCCTTACGGTCGCCGGCAGCAGGAAGGCCACGCTGCGCTGAAGAAATTCGTTGGGTCGATGTTGTTAACCTCGTGTGCGGTTGAGGATGGTTGTGCGGGGATGCAGATGGACTTGCGGTTGTTGAGAGCGGTGTTAGAGTGTGCCAGAATTTGTTGTTTTTTTTATTATGTATCGAAAAGGAATTTGATAATGTTGAGGCAGGTGGTGATAACAAGGATATCTGTCGCCAGTAATGATATTGGGAATACTGATAATAGTAAGAATGGAAATATAGATTATGATAAGTGATGAGGACGATGAATAACACAGGGGATAAACACAACGCAGTAAATAAACAAATAGAGAGGCCATTTACATGTGAACTTCCGACACGGTTTGTATGTGAATCCAGATCTCTCATCTAAGCAATGGGATCAGGTCAGTATTGTCATGGTTATTGGTAAAAGTCCGTATACTGTGGTACAATCGTGGCTTTCTGTGCCCCACGCAGTTCCACACACACATGTTGAACCTTGGCATTTGGAACGAAGAAATCTCCCGCAAATGAATGCGAGGGGAGTCCGAGGCCGCACGCAGAACAGCCTCCTCGCGCGCAGGGCCTCCACCACGAACCTCCGCCCGAGGGATTTGCGAGGGATTTTGAATTTTGATTTTGACTCGGCGAGGAGGCAAGGCGTCGAGAGCGTCCTTGTCCAGTGGGCGCGTGGCTGGGCGTCCTCCTTCGTCCTCCTGAGAGCGTCTTCTCCTTCCTCTCGTTGTTGCTGTTGTTGTTGTTCTTGTTGCTCTTCTTCTTCTTCTTCTTCTTTTTCTTTTCCTTCCCCTTCTCCTCCTCCTCCTCCTCCTTCTTTTCTTTTTCTTTTTTCTTTTCTTTTCCTTCCCCTTCTCCTCCTCCTTCTCCTTCTCCTTTTTTCTTTTTCTCCTCTACTTTCTTCTTCGAAGTTCTCCTTTTTTCTTTTCTTTTTTCTTTTGTTTATCTTTCTTTCTTTCTTTTCCTTCTTGTTTTCGTTGATGTTGCTGTCCTTCTCCTCCTCCTCCGACCCCAGCCGCCAAGGGACTCTCGGCGTGGTTCGCTCCGTGTAACTAAACTGCTGCTGCCAACCCGGTCGCCGCCTCTGACATTCAGTTCTGGTTTCCTGCGTCGGGTTTGTTGTGATGTTGTGGTTTCGTCCGGTTGCTGGCTACGGGCAACGTGTTTGGGGGTTGTGTTTTAGTTGTTTGTTTGTTTTGTTTGTTTGTAAGGGGGGGTGTTTGTGGAGTAGTGTTTTTTATTTGTTTATTTATGAGTTAGTTGGTTATTGGCTACGTTTTTTTGGCGTAGTGTTTTGTTTGTTTGTTTTTTAGTTGCAAATAACGTTTTTTGGCTTATTTATCTGTTTGTATATTTTATTATTTTTGTTGCTGCTATTATCATTTGGTTGTTGTTGTGCGTCCTACTTCGATTTAATGTGTTGTTGGTTGGATTGATCGTCATGTTGAGTGAGGATGCATTCGTATACATTTGTTTTAAAATAGGAAGTATGGGGGATACTCTCTCTCTCTCTCTCTCTCTCTCTCTCTCTCTCTCTCTCTCTCTCTCTCTCTCTCTCTCTCTCTCTCTCTCTCTCTCTCTCTCTCTCTCTCCTTCCTCCTCCCTCTCTCTCTCGTTCTCTTGCCTTTTTGATATTGTAGTCTCTCTCTCTCTCTCTCTCTCTCTCTCTCTCTCTCTCTCTCTCTCTCTCTCTCCTCCTCCTCCTCCTCCTCCTCCTCCTCCTCCTCCTCCTCCTCCTCCTTCTCTCTCTCGTTCTCTTGCCTTTTTGATATTGTAGCTGTCTGTCATTATTATTTTTTAAGAAGGAAGGTGACCATATTTGGTTGTAGTATTTGGTGTTAGTTGTGGGTTTTGTGTTCTTAGATGAATGAGTCAAGGATGTGAAGGCAGGAGCAGGAGAAGAAAAAAAAGAAACGGAGAATAGTAGTAGTAGTAGAAGAAGAAAAAGAAGTAGAAAAAGAAAGAAGTAGAAAATAATCGAAAAGGAAAAAAAAGAAGAATGAGATAAAGAAAGAAACAAGCAGATGTAGAAGAAGAAATATAAAAAGAGAATGAAAAGAATGTCAGATTGCACCGCCGTATCCGCACTGTTCGTACTTTGTCTACGGCGTATCGTGAATTATCTCGCGGAGACTACTTTTCTCTGTGTGTCTCTCTGTCTCTGTCTGTCTGTCTGTCTGTATCTCTCTTTCTTTCTCTCTTCCTTTCTCTCTTTCTTTCTCTCTTTCTTTCTTTCTTTCTTTCTCTCTCTCTCTCTCTCTCTCTCTCTCTCTCTCTCTCTCTCTCTCTCTCTCTCTCTCTCTCTCTCTCTCTCTCTCTCTCTCTCTCTCTCTCTTTCTCTTTCTCTTTCTCTCTCTCTATTTCTCTCTCACTCTCTCTCTGTATGTCTCTCTCTCTCTCTCTCTCTCTCTCTCTCTCTCTCTCTCTCTCTCTCTCTCTCTCTCTCTCTCTCTCTCAAAAAGCAAGAAATGTAGTTCAATCGGTTGTGTTATGTCACATGTGTTATCAAAGACCAGTGATCTTTTTTTTCGTGTGATGCAGTGATTAATGTTATAAATTTTCGAATGTATTCAAATATGTAATATGCTTAAGCTCGTGTTTGATTCATGTCCTGTCTAAATTGCTTATATGCATGCTGATTCACGTCTAAAATGGCCTTGAGACGGCTTTTTAGGATTTTTTTTTTTTTTTTTTTTTTTTTTTTTTTTCTTCGAAGATGTCCGAGTAAATATTCATATTTGGGTATAAGTTGTGCGGTTATATCTGTTTAAAAATATCTTTGTTTATGTATAATGTGTATCTTTCCATATGTCTATCCATCTCTCTTCTTGTCTTTCTGTGTCTATCTATCTGTCTGACTATCGAGCTACCTCTCAATCTCTCCATCTATGTAAGTAATTTTAATGTCCACACAGACGTAAATATACATACATGCGTACATACAAACGTACGTACGTACATATATACATACATACGCACGTACGTACGTACGTACGTACACACACACACACACACACACACACACACACACACACACACACACACACACACACACACACACACACACACACACACACACACACACACATATATATATATGTATATATATACGCACACACATATATACATATATATATATATATATATATATATATATATATATATATATATGTATGTATGTTTATATATTAGTTATACATACATATAAATCTAAGGAATATATATCATTAATCTTCCCCATTACATCATCCTGAGCGAGAAAGAAACCTGACGCCCAAAAGCAGAAGCTCATTGATACTTCCCATCGCATGCAATCTCGTCTCGATCGACTTCATCTCCGGGGGCGCTCTCCTCGGCACGCAGAGGGCGCTGAGCCGGCCTTGGCCATCTGGGAATAGCCTCCGGGGGGGATAAGGCGTGGGTGAATAGGGAGGTGAGGGTAAATAGGAAATAAATAAATAGTAAATAAATAGGTAAATAGGAAGGGGAAAAGGGTATTAAGTAATTGGTGAATAGGGTGAGGGTGGTGAGTGCTTAGTTGGGGGAGGGGGTGGCGAAGGAGGTGGAGAGGGAGAAGAAGGGGAAAAAGGTATTAAGTAATTGGTGAATAGGGAGGTGAGGGTGGTGAATGTTTAATAGGGAGGTGAGGGTGTGTGGTGAATGTTTAGTTGGGGAGGGGATTGGGGGGGGGAGGAAGGTGGAGAGGAGAGGAAAGGGAAAAGGGTATTAAGTAATTGGTGAATAGGGAGGTGAGGGTGGTGAGTGCTTAGTTGGGGGTGGGGGTGGGGGTGGGGGAGAGGTGGAGAGGGTGAAGAAGGGGAAAAAGGTATTAAGTAATTGGTGAATAGGGAGGTGAGGGTGGTGAATGCTTAATTGGGGGAGGGGTGGGGGAGGAGGTAGAGAGGGAGAAGAAGGGGAAAAGGGTATTAATTGGTGAATAAGGAGATGAGGGTGGTGAATGCTTAGTTAGGGGAGGGGTGGGGGGTGGGGAGGAGGTAGAGAGAGGGAGAGGAAGGGGAAAAGGGTATTAAGTAATTGGTGAATAGGGAGGTGAGGGTGGTGAATGCTTAATTGGGGGGGGGTGGCGAAGGAGGTGGAGAGGGAGGAAGGGAAAAGGTATTAATTGGTGAATAGGGAGGTGAGGGTGTGTGGCGAATGCTTAGTTGGGGGAGGTGGGGTGGGGGAGGAGAGGGAGAAGAAAGGGAAAAAGGTATTAATTGGTGAATAGGGAGGTGAGGGGTGGTGAATGCTTAATTGGGGGGAGGG
>NC_091567.1:3997336-3999836 GCF_042767895.1 Penaeus vannamei
AGGGGAGAAGGTATGAGGAGGAGGATGGGGTGATGAGGGAGGAGGAGGAGGTAAAGAGGGGAGAAGGTATGAGGGAGGAGGATAGGAGGATGAGGGAGGAGGAGGTGAAGAGGGGAGAAAGTGTGAGGAGGAGGATGGGATGGTGAGGGAGAAGGATAGGATGGTTAAGAGGGAAAGGGATGAGGGAGGAGGGATAGGATAATGAGGAAGGATGCGACGAAAGATATAGGGAGGAAATTTTAATTAAGAATGAGATGATAGCGAAGAATTTTTTGAAAAGGGAAATGGTAAAAGAAGGGAAATGAAGTAAGTCAATGAATGAGTCCTCGCTGGGTAAAGAGTGGTAGAGGGAAAAAATGAGGAAAAGGGGGAGAATCAGGAAAGGTGGAGGTGGAGGTGGAGTTGGAAGTGCCGTGACAAAGGTGGTGCGGTTGGTTGTGGATGTAGAGGTGTAGAAGAGGGGGAAGGAGGAGAAGGAAGAGAAAAGGGAGGTGGAGGTGAAGGTGGAGAAGTAGGAGGAGGAGGAGAAGGAAGAGGAGGAGGAGGAGAAGAAGAAGAAAAAGAGGAAGAGGAGGAGGAAGAGAAAAGAAGGAAAAGAAGAAGAGGAAGAAATGGAGGTAAAAGAACAAGAAGAGAGAAAGAGAAGTAGATGTAGACAGAAGAAAGAAAAGGAAGGAGTTGTAGGAGTAGGAAGGGAGGAAGGAGGGGGAGATGAGTGGAGAGTGGGTAGATAAGGACGTTGTTGGACCAAGGAAAAAGAATGAGGAGAAGAGGAGGGGAGGAGAAGGAGGAGGGGGAGGGAGAAGGAGGAGGGAGGAGGGGAGAAGAAGGAGGAGGAGGGGGAGGAGGATAAGGAGGAGGAGGAGGAGGGGGAGGAGAAGGATGAAGGCGAGGAGAAGGAGGAGGAGGGGGAGAAGGAGGAGGAGGAGGAGAAGGAGGAGGAGGGAGGGAGAAGGAGGAGGAGAAGGAGGAGGATGGGGAGGAGGAGAAGGCGCTGGGAGAAGGAGGGGGAGGGAGAAGGAGGAGGAGGAGGAGGCGCAGGGAGGAGGGCGAAGGGGGTGGATCAAAGAGCAGTTCAGACGCACAAGTGGGCAGATCCTCGGTAAACTCCGCCGACTTACACCAAACTCTTTATCGACTGTCGAGGGTCAAGTGGAGGTCCGTGTGTGCGGGGAGAGAGAGAGAGGGAGGAAGGGAGAGGAGGAAAGGAAGAGGGAGAGAGAGGGGGTGAGGGTAAGAGGGAGAGAGAGGGAGAGGGAGGGAGAGGAGGAAAGGAAGAGGAGAGAGAGAGGGGTAAGGGTGAGAGGAGAAGGGAATGGAGAGGGAGAAGGGAATGGAGAGGGAGAGGAATGCGAAGAGAGAGAGAAAGGTGGAAGGGAGGGAGAGGAGTGCGGAGAGAGAGAAAGTGAAAGGAAGAGGGAGAGAAAGGTGGAAGGGAGATGAGGGAGAGAAAAGGAAGGGAAGAGGGGGAGAGAGTGGGTGAGGGTGAGAGGGGGGAAGGAATGGAGAGGGAGAGGGGAATTGAGACAGAAAGGGAGAGGGAGAGAAAGGTGGAAGGGAGAGAAGGGATAGAGTTGAGAGTACAGAAGTGAGAGACAGAAGAAGAGAAAAAGAACGGAAAACAGTGGAAAGATAGAGGCGAGGAGAGTTAAAAGAGAATGATAGGTATACGTAAAAAAAAAAAAAAAAAAAAAAAAAAGTTGCGGCTCTAAGGTACTTAAGTTGAGTTTTCTTCCGGACATTCCAAGCTTAGATGTAAGATGATATTAACACCTGTGCCTCGCTGGTAGTGCTGGAGATGAGGCCTTGTTGGATCACGGTAAATCGAAGGCAATTAATGATTTATCGGCTGATTAGGACAGTAGGTATGGGAGGCTGTGGGAGTCCCATTGGTCATTCTCTTTCTCTCTCTTTCTCCTTGTCTTTCTATCGCTTTCTCTCTTTCTTTTTTTTCTCTCCCTCTCCCTCTCCCTCCCCTGTTCCTCCTCTCTCTCTGTTATTCTATGTTTCTCTCTCTCTCTCTCTCTGTTATTCTATGTTTCTCTCTCTCTCTCTCTCTCTCTTCTCTCTCTCTTCCCTCTCTCTTCCCTCTCTCTACTCTCTCTCTCTCTACTCTCTCTCTCTCTACTCTCTCTCTCTATACTCTCTCTCTCTCTACTCTCTCTCTCTCTCTACTCTCTCTCTCTCTCTACTCTCTCTCTCTCTCTCTCTCTCTCTCTCTCTCTCTCTCTCTCTCTCTCTCTCTCTCTCTCTCTCTCTCTCTCTCTGTCTTTCTCTCTCTCTCTCTCTCTCTCTCTCTTTCTCTCTCTCTCTCTCTCTCTCTCTCTCTCTCTCTCTCTCTCTCTCTCTCTCTCTCTCTCTCTCTCTCTCTCTCTCTCTCTCTCTCTCTCTTACTCTCTCACTCTCTCTCTCTTACCTCTCTCTCTCTCTCTCTCTCTCTCTCTCTTACTCTCTCTCTCTCTTACTCTCTCTCTCTCTCTACTCTCTCTCTCTCTCTCTA
>NC_091567.1:4004836-4007336 GCF_042767895.1 Penaeus vannamei
AATGATAATGTTGAATACTGATAAAGATAATGGATTATGATAATAACAACAAAAATCATTAATAATGAAAATGATTATAGCCATAATAAAAAAAAAAAGTCAACAGAAACAAATAGCTGTCAAGGAAAGTAATTCTCGCAAGTAGCGTTATCTACCCGAGCGCGTAGAGTACGAGACAATAACGATACATTTCGGTAAAGAAAGAAGGAAGGAAGGAAGGAAGGAAGGAAGGAAGGAAGGAAGGAAGGAAGGAAGGAAGGAAGGAAGGAAGGAAGGAAGGAAGGAAGGAAGGAAGGAAGGAAGGAAGAAGAAGAAGAAGAAGAAGAAGAAGAAGAAGAAGAAGAAGAAGAAGAAGAAGAAGAAGAAGAAGAAGAAGAAGGCGACGGCGACGGCGACGGCAACACAGGGCGGAGGAAGTTGGGTTCGACTGCGTGGAATTTATTTGGCGAAGTTGTTGGTTGTTTCCGCCGATATGGATCGATATTTCTGGCAGAGGAAGGAGACTTGTTGAAAACGTGGTTTGAAGGTCGTCTGGGATTCTTGTTGCTTTCTTTGTATTGTTTCATCTTCTAATTATTATTATTATTATTATTATTATTATTATTATTATTATTATTATTATTATTATTATTATTATTATTATTATTATTATTATTATTATTATTATCATCATCATCGTCATAGGTATTAGTAGTTATAGTATCATGATTGTTGTGATTAGTTGCAGTAGTGGTGTTTCTATTATTATTATTATTATTATTATTAGGGGAGGGTTTGTACTACCCGAAGGCCATGAAGGAGCCCACGAAGAGATCCATTCTGAAGACGAATCTGATTTTGAATAACCTTGGAGACGTTTGCGACGAGCGAAGTCCCGGCAGAGATCGCGAGTCAGGAGTTGATGATACGTTGGCGTGGGACGTGGCGTCGGACATTCTCCTTGGATATAATACCGGCCAGAGAATTGCCTGTTCGCTCGTTCGCTTATCCCTTCGCCCGCTCGTTCGCTCGTTTGCTCGTTCGTTCATCCGTTCGTCGGCTCGTTCGGTCATCCGTTCGCCCGCTCGTTCGCTCATCCGTCCGTCTGTTTGTCTGCCCGTTCACTGGGTTCGAGGCTCGTCTGCGGGCGTGAGAGTCCGGCGCGGGAGGCAGTCAGCCACCTTGTCGGGGAGTCTGAACCGGATTGCTCGTAATGGAAGGGTTGAGGCGATATACGGCGCGACGGGGAAGCCAGGGGGCCGGCTGGAGAGGAGGTGAAGGCGCGGAGGTTGCTTGGAGTTCGGTCGCGAAAAGGGGGAGGGCGCTCCTTCCTCGGAGAAGAGGGGCGGTGGGGGCGACCTATTGGGGGAGGGGAGGCGTGGTTGTTATTGGCGCTGGGTGAATGGCACTCCTAGCGACGCGTGAGGAATGAGGTGCCGTGGAGACGCGTGCAACTACGGGTGACGCGATGGACGAAGACGCGGGGTGTCGCGAGAGGTGTTCGTCCAAGATGGGGGAGGAGGGGAAGGGGAGGGGGAAAGGGGGAAGGAGAGGCAACTTGGCCGAGTATCACAAGCACAAAACCAGTTCGATATAAATTTGGGATCAGCCGCTGTCAGGCTCGATTTAGACCCAAGGAGGCTGGCGGTTGGGGGATCTCGAAGTTATTTCGGGGTTTTCTCGGGGTTTTCTCAGGGTTCTCTCTCGCCTGTTGCCTCGCCACAACAGGACGTCGCGTCGGGGAGTTGAGAAGAAGCTGTCGGTGTTGGAATGCGACCCGAACGCGGGCTGTGGGGGAGGTCGGGGTTGGGTTGAGGTAGGGAAGGGAATATACACAGATAGAGAAAGACAGATCGATAGATAAACAAATAGATAGAGAGGTTGATAGAGAGGGGGGGGGCGCGCAGACAGATAAACAAATAGATATACAGGTAAACATAGAGAGAGAGAGAGAGAGAGAGAGAGAGAGAGAGAGAGAGAGAGAGAGAGAGAGAGAGAGAGAAAGACATTGCTGCCACCTTCACCTTCGCCTTCAGTCGTACCGACACGCCCTCTGCCACCTGTACCTTTTCAATTCACACCTGTATTTCCACCTTTGCTGGAATTAGTGATTACCTTTTCTACGAATACCACATACACCTGTTTTTTTCTTATTCTGGTTCATCTTCTTCCTTTTCTTCTTTTCCTTAATATTCTTATTATTGTTTTTTTTATACCTTTCTTCTCCTTCATATTCTTTTTCTTTATATTTTATCTTCGCCTCCTCCTCCTCCTTCTCTTTCTCAATCTCCTCATCTTTCCCTTCCTTTACTTTCTTTTCTCTATTTTCTCTTCCTGCTCCCCCTCCCATATTCTTCCTCCTTTCCCTTCTCCCTTTTCTGTTTACCGTGTTTCATTCTTTCCTCTCTTTCGTTCTCCCCCTCAGCTATTGCCCATTCCCTCTTCTTCGTATCCCCTTCCTCTTTCACTTTCTTCTCTTCTTCGTATCCTTCCTTCTCTCTCTATCACTCCCTTCTCTGCG
>NC_091567.1:4017336-4027336 GCF_042767895.1 Penaeus vannamei
GTGGCGCTTCGATGGTGAAAGTTGAGTGGTTGTGTTAGTGTGTATGTGTTTGTGGATGGACATGCAGGTACACACACACACACGCTCATGCACGCACACACGCACCCACACACGCACTCACACTCACTCACACACACACACACACACACACACACACACACACACACACACACACACACACACACACACACACACATACATACATACATACATATATATTCATACACACACACACTCACACTCACACTCACACTCACACTCACACTCTCACTCTCACACACACACACACACACACACACACGTACACGCATACGCACACAGAGCGAAGTATGCAAAGTGCGGATCAATCTTCCATTTTTCTGCTAACGTTTCGCATTGATGTTTCCTCCGCCCGAGGCAAACGGCAGAGTACGCGCAGGAAAAGGGAAATTAGCGAAGACTTTACCAGCAGATGTGTCACGGGTGCACTGCCCTGCTCAGAGGCGCTGCTGTGCGGAATTCACGGAGGTTCAAGTTGATGAATATATGCGGTGAATGTTTGTGGGCGTATACATACATATATGCATACATACGTTATATATATATATATATATATATATATATATATATATATATATATATATATAATACACGCACACACACACACACACACACACACACACACACACACACACACACACACACACACACATGTATGTGCGTATGTTTGTGTGTGTGTGTGTGTTGTGTATATTTGTATTTATATATGTATGTATGTGTGTGCATGGGTGTCTGTATGTATGTATGTACGTATGTATATACATACTTAGGCCCGACGCTTCATCACAAGCCTTGCCCCTTGGCTCCTTCATCACCCCGCTGCTTCATCACCACTCGATAACGAGGCAGACTCGTTTCGCGGATGAATTATTCATGGCGCTCCTTAGGCTTCACGGGGTATGGTGATGATCCTCACGGTGATTGGCTGTGATGAGTCGCCGGGCTGGAAGGGGACCGCGAGCTTGGATTTTGTTAGTGTTTGTTAGGGTTGTTTGGGAGAGAAGGAGTGAACCGCGGCAATTGTTGGAAGGGGGGTTTCTGAGAGGAGGGGGGTGTTTGGGTAAGTATTGTGGGGGGGTGGGGAGGTGGGCAAAGGGAATGGAGATGTGGCGCAGAGATCTGGGGAGCATTGTTGCGGAGATAAGTTGTCCAGCTGGATCAGCAGGTGCCGCTGTCTTTCCCCACCTTGCCTTTTCTCCCCCTCCCCCCTTCCCCTTCCTTCTCCTTCCTTCTCCTCTTCAGCCTTTCCTTGGGTCTCTGCTCGCCTCCCTTACGCCCATTTTGGTTGTTTGGTGCGCCCACGGAGGGTGGATCAGGGCGAAGGTGGAAGAGGGAGGAGGGTGTCAAGGGGGCGTCAGAGTCCCTTCTGTGTCCTCTGTCAGGGTGAGGAAGTGGAAGCAGGGTGGGAGATAGATAGAGGAAGGGGGGATAACAAGGCAGGGAAGGAGAAGGGGAATGAGAGGGAGTAGCGTTAAGGAAGGGGGGGAGGAGGAGGTCGCGTCGGCCAAGATGGACGACTTGTCGCGGCGAGCTGTCCACTCGGGGAGGAGGCGGCGGACTGAAGCCGTGACTGGTTATTGTCTCGCCTCTCCTGTGGCCGCCTGTCGGAAGGGGTGGCAGGGGGGAGGGGGAGGCGGATCGGTGTTGTCACCTCGTTGGCAGCGGCGTTATGGCGGCCTGTTACCAAGGTGGGCATGTGTTGCTACGCCCCGGCGGGAGGGAGGGCCGCGTCGCCCGCCAGGCAGCGAGTCCCGCGGCGCCCCCCAGGTGGTGCTGCCGCCGCCGCCGCCCTCAGAGCCCTCGACGCTGCGCCCGACTCGGCTATCTGGCGCCCCGGCGAGCTGTTTGGCGTTTATGAATAGAAGTTGCGCTCGGGATTTACACTGGGACTTTTTCCATTCTATCTATTCACGGCGGAGCGGCATTAGCCTGAATGAGTCAATGTCACGCCGTGAATAATAGACGGCGGTGACGCAGCCGCGGCGAGAGGATCCGCGAGCACGCACGGGGAGCAAAGTCCTCCCGCGATTGATATGCAAATGAGGCGATCTCTCTGACGTCACGATTGCATTAAAGAATTCTGCGAGAAGCCAATTCAGGAAGGCTGGCGCTGCGGCGCTGCGCCGGGGCCAGGAGCAGCGCAGCGAGGCGAGGGGCCGGGCTGCGCGGAGGATCTGGTGGCGCATGAGAGCCGTCGTCCGCGTCCTTCGGGACCCTGTGGGCTCAGGAGGGCGCGGGCGGGATTTCGGGCGGGCTTTCCTGCCGAAGGAAAGCGGCGAGGAACTGGCGGTCTTCGCTGATGAATTCGCCTGGTTGGTGTTGAATTCCCAAGCTGATTAGTAATCAGCTTTGTGGATCATCTCTAATGCATGCATGTATTTATATATATATATATATATATATATATATATATATATATATATATATATATATATATATATATATATATATATATATATACATATATACACACACATAAATATATACATATATATATTTATATATATGCATATGTATGTCCGCATATATGTATTTATTGTCTCTTATTATCTATTATGAAATGACAGATTTGTGAGTTAGAAGGCCTTAAAATTCTCTTATTCTGTTTGATACATGCTGCCCTTCACTTTCCTTTACCCCCTGTTTCTCCTCTTTCTGCTCACTTTCTCACCCCCCTCATCCCCTCTTACCCTCCCCTCCCCTCTCTCCCCTCCTCCATCTTCTCTTTCCTCTATCTTTTCCCTCCTCCTTTTCCTCCTCCATCCACCTCCTTCCCCACCCACCCTCTCCCCCTCCTCCTCCTCCTCCTTTCCTCTCTCTCCTCCTCCTCCCCCTTCCCTTCCCTTCCCTTCCCTCTCCCCTCCCCCTCATCCACATACTCGTATTACTACTACCACTTCTACTGAAACTTCTACATTTGTTATTACCACGACTCCTACTTCTACTCTTACTCTTACGCCTACTCTTACTACTCCTACTCTTACTCTTACGCCTACTCTTACTACCACTACTCTTACCCTTTCTCTTCACTGCCTCACTGCTTTTCCTGCCCTCTCCTTTTCCCACCCCTCCCCCTTTCGCCTGCGAGTACTCAAAATAGCCCTCGACAGCCCTGCTCGTTGACCTCCGCCTTCCGCTGCCGACATGGAACAAGCAGCTTACCAATAATATCGCGACACAGAGCCCCGACAGAGGCGCGGAGGAGGCCGGGGGGGTGGGGGGCGCTGACGAAGGTGTGAGCTCTTGCGTGGGCGTTCTGTGTGGGCGGAAGCGACGGCGGTTGGATGGGCGAGGCAGACAGAGGAAGGGCTATTAAAAGACGCCCGGGGTTTGAATTGCGCGTCGCGGACCGATAAGAGGAGCTAAGTGTGGACTCGAAGCCTGTGTGTCTGTTTTTTGTTTTTTTTCTTTATCTGTTTCTATCTCTGTCTTTCTCTCTCTGTCAGTCTGTCTGTCTGTCTATCTCTCTCTCTCTCTTTCTCTTTCTCTTTCTCTTTCTCTCTCTCTCTCTCTCTCTCTCTCTCTCTCTCTCTCTCTCTCTTTCTCTCTTTCTCTCTTTCTCTCTCTCACGCTCTGGCGTCGAAAGTGTTAGATTCGGATTCCTATAAGACCAAAAGACCTAAAGACCTTGAGGCCTTAGAAGACACGTCATGCCTTCGGAGATACGACGTCGTGCAGAATTCCTCCTCGCGGTGCCCCTCGAACCCACCTAGGCGTCTTGCGAGGGGCTTGGGCTCGGCTTGGGCTCGGCTTGGGCTCTAGGAGAACCGCGAGTGCCGAGATAAAGCCCCGGGTAACGCAGGCAGTCGCGGCGGTTCGCATAACACACCGCAGGGCCCGCACTTGAACCGCCACAATGATGCTTGCAAGGAGCGTCAAAAGACTCCTTGTTGGCCGCCGCCTGTGGTGTTGGAGGCTGTGCTGTTCGGGCGTGCGTGTGCTTGTGTGTGTGTGTGTGTGTGTGCGTGTGCGTGTGTGCGTGTTTGTCTGTATGTGTGTTTGTCTGGTGGATTTTACCAGAGAGAGAGGGGGAGAGAGAGAGAGGGAGAGGGAGAGGGAGAAGGAGAGAGAGAGAGAGAGAGAGAGGGGGGGGGGGATTGAATGTGTATGCACCGTTTTTGTGGCAGGAGGATTTACGACTACGTACGACAATGACGGAGTTGTTGAGGTGGATATCGGGTCTGGACGAGGAAGTGGTGGGAGAGAGAGAAAAGAAAGAAAGAAAGAGAGAGAGAAAGAAAGAGAGTGAGATGAAGAAGCACACGAAAGCGGCGAGTCCCTCGTCCGCCCGCTGGGTATCTCGGAAGGAAAATAAGGGAGAGGGTTTTATCGCCGATCAGATGAGAAAGCAACCCTCCATCTAGCCTTTCTCTCCCGTCTCCATCTTCACCTTCATTTCTCTCTCTCTCTCTCTCTCTCTCTCTCTCTCTCTCTCTCTCTCTCTCTCTCTCTCTCTCTCTCTCTCTCTCTCTCTCTCTATATATATATATATATATATATTCCTCCTCCATCTTTCCTTGCCTCCCTCCCACCTCTAGCTCTTCATTTTCCTCCTCCCATGCCCCCCATCCCACCTGCCCTTCATGCCACCTTCACCTTACCGCCCCCAACCCTCTCCGTAAAATATGTGTTTTCAGAAGACACTTTGATCGCAGTAAATTAATTCAAGTTGGAAGGCGGAAGGCGGAGGCTACGGCGGCGAAAACGCACGTTCGCTTCCCAGCCGCCCGCCGCCCGCCGCCCACTGCCGCCCACTGCCGCCCACTGCCGCCCGCCCTGTACCGTAAATCAGGCATCCGCGAGGAAATAACTGCGGCCCAGTGTTGTTTGCGGGCGGCACTTGAGATATAAGAGCGCCACCAGCAGGACCCCGGATCGCGCGGTGCGGTTAGGAAAATTAGATGGGTTACTGGGTAGGTGGGCGGGCGGAAAGTGGGTTAGACTCAATTGGGTTGCTGGAAGTAGGTGGGCGGGCGGGAGAGAAGTGGGTTTTGGGGCTAGATATGTTCACTAGGAGGGTTTGAGCAGGAGGAAAGTGGTTTCAGGGCTGGGTGGAGATTGCTAGGAAGGTGGGCGGGCGGGAAAGTGGGTTTAGGGCTGGGTGGGTTGCTAGGTAGGTGGGCGGGCGGGAAAGTGGGTTTGGGGCTGGGTGGGTTGCTAGGAAGGTGGGCGGGCGGGAAAGTGGGTTTAGGGCTGGGTGTGTTGCTAGGAGGGTGGGCGGGAGGGAAAGTGGTTTTGGGGCTGGAGTGTGTTTGCTAGGGGAAAGGGGAGGGAGGTTGCTAGGATGATGGATGAGTGGCTAGGAGGGTGTGTGGGAGGAGGAAGAAATGGTGGGTTTGGGGCTGGGTATGTTGCCGCTAGGAGGGTGGGGGGGTGCTAGGACAGGTGAACAGTGATAGTGCTTCTAGGAAGGTGGTGGGGAGGAGGGAAAGTGGGTTTGGAGGTGGGTGGATTTGGGTTGCTGTTAGGATGGGCGGGAGGGAAGGTGGGTCAGTTTGGGGAGGGTGAGGTTGGTATATGAAGTACTCTCGAGAATGGGGTTAGTGAGGAATGTGTCTGGACATGGAGATGGGTATTGAAGGCGCACGTATGTGTGTGTGTGTGTGTGTGTGTGTGTGTGTGTGGATTCTATTTAATTTTTTTTCTTTGCCTTCTTTTCTTTTTAGGAACTCAGGGGATGGGGAGGGGTTAGGGGGCGGGTAGAGTCAGTGGGAAGGTTTACAAGAAGGGGGCGAGTGATAAGGATGGGGATGAAGAGGAAATGGAGGATTAGACGAAAAGTCATAAAAGTTTGAAGAAAAGGTTGACAAAATATTCAGGAGAAACAGAGAAGGAGGGGGAGACTGGTGGAGTATTCTCTCTCTCTCTCTCTCTCTCTCCCCTTTCCCCTCCCTCCTTTCCTCTCTCTCCTCCCCTCCCTCCTCCCTCCCTCCTCTCTCTCCCTCTCCCTCCCTCCCTCTCTCTCTCTCTCTCCCTCTCTTCCTCTCCCATTCCCTCTCTCCCCTCATCCATCCCTTTCTCCCTCTCTCCTTCCTTCCCCTCTCACTCTCCTTTCTCTCTATCCTTCTCTTCTCTCCATCATCCCCACATTCTGTCTTCCCTTCTTCCACCCCCCTCCCTTTATCTCTATCCATCGCTCTCACCTCCTCCTTCCTCCTTCCCGTCTTTGCTTCCTTTCCGAGAATTTAGAAGACGCGAAAGAAAGGAGATAGCAAACAAACCAAGCCAACAATAAGTAACAGGAGAAGCCATAAGAGGTTAGAAATATGCGGCGATTATAATGCAGGCGGATGAGGAAGAGGAGAAGAGAAGAAAAATAAAGAGGAGAGAAGAGAAGAGATGGAAAGAAAATAAAATGAAGTGGAGAGAGAAGAGGATTGGGCAGAGGCGGGGAGGAAGAGGAGAGAGAAGGGAAGAGAAGAAAAGAGAAAATAAACAGGAAAAACAAGACAAGAAAGTAGTATAAGAGCAAGAAGAAGAAAAGAGACGAGAGGAGAAAGAGGAAGAGAGAAGAGGGAAAAGAGAAAAGAGAAAAGAGGGACATGAGCAGAAGAGGCTTGAGAAAAGTGGTTCATCAGCGCACACGGTTTATTGCCAGGAAGATAATGATGATGTCCATAAAGACAGCGACAAGTGGAAGTAGAGTGTGGGAATCATACGCAAGCCGGGAAAGGAAGACGGAGAGGGAAGGGAAGGAGAGAGGAAAGGGAAGAAGGAATACAGAGAGAGGGAAAGGGGGAGGAATGAGGGGGGGAGGAAGGAGAAGAGGAGGAAGGAGAGGGAGTTTGGGATAAGGAGGAGGTTAGGGAAGGAGCTGGGTCATTAATAGAGGGAGTTGGAGATAAGGGGTTAAGAAGGGCGCAAGATAGTGTAATAGAGAGAGAGAGAGAGAGAGAGAGCGATAGAGATAGATTGATAAATAGATGGAGAGAGAGAGAGAGAGAGAGAGAGAGAGAGAGAGAGAGAGAGAGAGAGAGAGAGAGAGAGAAGAGAGAGAGAGAGAGAGAGAGAGAGAGCAGAGAGAGAGACAAGGACAGAAGGACAGAAGGACAGAAGAGAGAGAGAGAGAGGGAGAAACTAGATGAAAGGGAGTAGGGCAGCACGTGTGTGTGAGGAACGGGAGGAGAGGTGTCGGAAGGGGGAGTGAGATAGGGGGGGTAGTGGGGTGGGGGTGGGGTGGGGGAGTGGTGGAAGCGCAGGGGATGGTAGGGCTGGGGAGAAGAGAAGGGGGGTGAGCAAGACTGGCAGGCACTCACATCGTCGAAGGTTCTGAGAAAGGATTCGACGGCACGAGGGCGGAAGAGGAGAAGAACCGTAGGAGGGGGGAAAAGTAATAATGCCAAAGGAGGACGGAGAGAATAGGAGGGAGGGGAGGAGAGAGAGGGAGGGTGGGTGAAGGAGAGAGGAAGGAAAGATACGCGGGTGGAAGGAGAGAGAGAGAGAAATTAGGTGGAGGAAGGAGGGGAGGAGGATGAGAAAAGGTGGGAGGAGGAGGATGAAAAGGGTGGAGAGAAGGGAAGGAAAAGATAGGGAAGGGAAGAGGAAGGAGTGGGAGGAAGAAGAGGAGAGAAAGAAGGGAAAGATGGGAAGAGGGAGAGAAGGAAAGGTGGGAGGAAGAAGAGGAGGAAAGATGGGAAGAGGGAGAGAGATGAGGGAAGATGAGGGAAAGGTGGGAAGGAGGGAGAGGGAGGAAAGGTGTTAAGGGAGGAAAAAAAATGAGGAAAGATGAGAAGAGGAAGAGGAGGAAAGATGGGGGAGGAAAAAAATAAAAATAAAGAGAAGAAGAAGGAAAGGAAGGAGAGGGAGAAGAAGAAGAAAAGATGACGGTGGGAAGGAAAATGGAGAAAAAATGGTTCCACGCTATAAAGTAGAAAAGCGTTATGGATGATCAAGAACAGAAGTGGTATTATTACACCCGTCCTCTCGTAGCAGTGGAATTGGAGTACAAATAGCGTCGGTATTTTTGCTGTTGGCTTCTCGTTTTAACTTCATCATTATCATTATTGTTTATAATTATTTCATTGTTATCATCACTATCACTATCATTATCATCACCATGATCATCATCAACATCAACATCATCATCATCATCATCATCATTCATTATCATTATCATTATCACCACCACCACCATCACTATCATCACCACGACCATCATCATCACCATCACCATCAACATCATAACCATCACCACGACCACCATCACCATCAACATCGTCATCTCCGTCATCATCAATGTTAGTATTTTTGTTTATGATATCGCGTACTGTAAGGACTCACTTGTGTACACTTTATACCAAGGCAGTGCTGGTGGTACGAATACGTGTGGTATTAATGCATGGTCTGGGGAGCTATTTCTGGTTCTTTCTGTCCTTGTGGGCGTAGTGTGTGTGTGTGTGTGTGTGTGTGTGTGTGTGTGTGTGTGTGTGTATTTATATATGTGTGTATGTATGCATTTGGGTATGTGTACGTTTGTGTATATATTTACCAGTATATGTATGCGTGTATTCGTGTGTGTGTACGTGTACGTATATATCTGCCTGTCTATGTATGCATGTAGTCGTGTGTGTACGTGTGCATATATATATGTGCCAGTCTATGTATGTATGTATACGTGTGGGTGTACGTGTCCGTATATATCTGCCTATGTATGCATGTATTCGTGTGTGTGTGTGTGTACATGTACGTGTGTATATGTATGTATGTATGTATGTTGCCGCCGAGAAGAGGTGCGCTGTGACCAACCCAGTCCCATTGTGATGTCGTCCCTTGTTGTCGCGATAAGCTCGTACGGGTAAGCGCTGAGCACCTACTTCACTCTTTTTCTTCTCTCTCTTTCGCTTCGACTTGTTTGCGGTGTACATTCAGCAAGCAAGTGTGTGTGTCCGTATTCGGCTAAAATATGAGCATTAGGAAAGGAAAGGAAAGAGTTTTTGTTGGGTCTAATTTTGAGGAATGTGTATGGTTTTTTTCGTATTTTTTTTGGAGAATTTGCTTGTGTCGTTTTTTTTTTTTTCGAAGCGAAGGCCCTCGTTGCAATATATGACCCTGTAAAAAAAAAAAAAGTAGATGCAATGAAAGAAAGAGAATCTTCGATTATTTACCAGAAACTGCATATTTATCCTGTGAACAGCTCGACTTTCATTCAGACCTGGGTAGCATGCACAGGGTATAGCTTTATACCCAGCTACCACTGCTTCCCAGGATACAGAAATACCGCTACCGCTACCTCCTGCCCATGGCTCTACTGCGTGAGCTCGCTACCTACTTTACACTTGCCCATCTGTGGCCCATATCTACTGCTACCGCTACCTCTCTGCCCATGGCTCTACTGCTACCGCTACCTCCTGCCCATGGCTCTACTGCTACCGCTACCTCTCTGCCCATGGCTCTACTGCTACCGCTACCTCTCTGCCCATGGCTCTACTGCTACCGCTACCTCTCTGCCCATGGCTCTACTGCTACCGCTACCAATGGCTGTAGGGATGGGATAACCAAGATCAGCAGATGTACCCGTGTATCTCAGTCTCCTACCATCATTGGAGATATACATAGATAGTGATTTATTGAACTGTTTTCAGGACAAAGAAATATGAAAATTAGTGTTGGTTCTGATAATGGTTTCGCTGATAGGTGGTTTTCTCATTCTTGTTAAACAACCATATCGGGAACAGTAATTGTAGTTGTATTTGTGACGAGTATAATGGTATTGTTTTCATCATACAGTAATGTTATTGGTAGATGATGATGGTTGTGGTTGATTACTGTGTCAGCATTATTAGTACACATGTTATTGTAATATCGTTTTTGTTATGATGGTGATGTTGATTATTATTGCTTTATTCTAGTTATTATTGCTGTTATTGTCACCATCATAATCATAATCAAATATCATCATCACCATTGCCATCATCCAACAGGAACGAACTCAACAAATTATCCATCTTTCGAAAAAAAAAAA
>NC_091567.1:4032336-4037336 GCF_042767895.1 Penaeus vannamei
CTTATTTATTCTTTCTTTTCTCTCTTTCCTTGCAATCGAATCTAACGGAGGGGGTGTGACCTTTCCGAATGCAAATGATGCCGTCTTTACCACAGCGACGAAGCACAGTGCAATCGAGAACATTTCAGAAAGCGCTGTCGTGTCGACGGAACACCCAACGCCGAACCTCGAGCCTACGGACCGTCGCGTGTACGTCGCGTCCCTTCTGTTGCTACCTGGAGTGCCAGTGAGGGCGGCCGGCGCGGGGACGAGCGGTAACTTTTGACCTTAAGGGCACTCCCTGACTACCCACGCGGGGAGAAGTCGCGGCGGAACTTTCGAAGAACTCTGATCGCTTTGATCATCCTGATTAAACCTGACTGCGGGCGCGGAGGTGGATGGCGCGGCAAGTGGGTGCCAACAACTCGCGCCTGCCTCATCTGTTTGCTGAGACTTGTTTACGTGCTATGGTGCTATGCCTGTCGGCTCTGTTCTTTGTTGATCTGTCCCATGCCTGTCTTTTCTGTTTGCTGGGGCTTGTTTGTCTGTCTCGGTGCCTGCCTGTCGAGCTCTGTTTCTTTGTTGATCTGTCTCGCTGTCTTTCTTTTTCTGTCTGTTGGTCGCGCTCTCTCTCTCTCTCTCTCTCTCTCTCTCTCTCTCTCTCTCTCTCTCTCTCTCTCTCTCTCTCTCTCTCTCTCTCTCTCTCTCTCTCACTACTCGCCTCGCACACACACACACACACACACACACACACACACACACACACGCACACACACACACACACACACACTCGCACACTCGCACACACGCACACTCGCACGCACACACACTCGCACGCACACATACACTCACTCACACACACTCTGTGTGTGTGTGCGTGCGTGCGCGTGCGTGTGAGAATGTTGGTGTGGGTGTGAATGCGTGTCCGTGTGATCCCCAGCGCGTGCGGCCGCCTCCCGCAGCCCCTCCCGGCCAGGTCGCTCAGTACACTCGATGATAAACGATATTGTTGACCTTGCTCCGCCTCGCCCGCTCGAGCTCCCCATTACTCCCCGCCGTCCGCCGCAGACGCCATAAGCATTTATCGAGCAGGAGTTGCAACGCCCGTCACTTACGCAAACCCTGCGGCTTGCTTGCTTGCTTGTCCTTGCTTGTATTTCGGGCGAGCTTGTTTGGACTTGTTGCCTTTGTGTTCTTGTTTGACTCTTTGTTGTGTCCTGTTTATTTTAAAGGTTTGTTGTGTCCTGTTTGTTTGTTTGTTTGTTTGTGGTGGATGCTCGTTGTTTTTGATTTCCTTGAAGGTTTATAAGATTCGATGTTTGCGGCCTCAGACTGACCAGCTAATATTTGCCCTATCTGTTGTTGCCTATTTATTACTATCATTTGTAACGATTGTTGTTGTCGATGCTTTTCTTGAAAGGAATTTTGGGGGGCACCTGCCGGCTCGCTTATATTTATTGTTACTAAAGATAGCCTGCTTGCAAGCGCATTTTCATGTCGATAATACCTTGTCTGCATCAATTCGCTAAATTCCTGCTAATATGTTTTTTTTTTTTTGGGGGGGGGGGGCGGTGGAGAACATGGTGTACCTTGTGCTACACCAGTTGTTGTGCTTGCAGGTGTTACATCCTTTTTGCATCGTTACCTGGTGATTTTTATGGCACAGTTGGGATTTCATGTGGGTCTTTTTATCACCTTTTTTTCATTGCTATTGGACTTGCAAGGTTTGATATCCGCTGTAATTCATTTATAAGAAGAGGCATGATGGTTGGGTTTGTGGAATACCGGTGGTTGCCTTAATTGATAGGATTGATTCATGATTTGATTATGTTAATTGGTATAACCTTGTCTGACGCCTACTTGTTTTTTCTTTCTTTCTTTCTTCTTTTTTCTTTTTTTTACCCATGAAGGTTATCGTCCGGTTGGGAATTATAGATATATTGGCGTTTTGATTACCTCGATAATTTTTTTATTTTTTATTTATTTTTTTTCTTCCGTCTTTCTCATTATCACCCTCATCTTTATCTTGTTAATCTATGATTTATTCTTTCCTCTTCACTCTTTCCTTCTTCTTCTTCTAGTCGTATTGCTAATCTTCTACCTTTCTCATCCTTCTCATTTTCTTTTCCCCTTTCTCCTCCTCCTTGCCTTGCTCTTATTTCCTTCCTTATTCATACTTTTTCACTTCTCCTCCCTCTCCCTTCTTTCCTCCTTCCTCCTCCCTCTTCCTCCACCTCCCTCCCTCCCCCTCTTCCTCCTCCTCCTCCCCCCTTCATCCTTTACTTCCTTCCCCTCCTCTTCCCCCTCCCCCCTTCCTTCCCTTCCCCCTCCCTCCTCCTCCTCCTCCATCCTTCATCCCTCCCCCTTCCTTCCCTATCCCTCCTCCTTCCTCCTCTTCCCTCCCCCCTTCCTTCCTTCCTTCCTTCCCCCTCCTCCTCCTCCTCCTCCTCCTCCTTGCCCTCTTCTGTTAACATTATTAATTTGGAGAGCTCGTCTTACGCCTGTGAATTCCATGCAGAAGCCGCGACAACACACGAACATGGGTACGAAGCCTCAGGCACGTGATGGATCGTCTAGTTAAAATCAAAACATAAATATGAATTTGTCGTGTTTGTTTATTTGTTTTTGTGTGTTTTTGTTTTTGTTTGTTTGGCTGGTTGGTTGGTTTCATTTTTTTTTTTTTTTTTTTTTTTTTGTATACGGGATTGTGATGTTTCGTTTTCTCGTTCGTGTAATATTGCGTTTATTGTTGTGTTTTATGGGTCTCTTCTTCGGATTTTATTATAGCTGTGAGGTCTTCATATTTTTTTTCTTAATTCGTGACTTGATTAATGTAACGCTCAAGTGGTGGGTGAGCGCAAGTGGAAGAGGGTGTGGAAGCCTGGACTTGGGATGCTCTAGGAAGAGGGGCATCCAGGGGGGGGGTGGGGTAGGAGGAAAGAGAAGGAAGAAGAAAGGAGGAATAAGGGAAGTGGGGAGGGGTAAGAGAGAAGAGGGAAGGGAAGGGCTAGGGAGAAAGAAGACGGGGAGGGAGGGTGGGGGAAGATTAGGAAAAGGGGAAGGGAGAAAGGAGAGAGGAACGCTTGTGGAAACGGGAAGGAAGAGAGGGGGGAAGGTAGGGGAAGAGGAGGAAAGGGAATAGGGAAGGAGGGAAGGGACAAAGGGGGCAGGGGAAGAGTAAGAGTAGAGGGGGAGGTGGGTCTTGCGAAAGAAGAGAAGGGAGAGAGAGAGGAAAGGTAGGGTAGCAGAGAGGGGAGGGGAAGAATGGGGGTGAGAGGGGGAAGGAGGGAGGGAAGTAAGGGGGTAGAGGAAGGAGGAGAGAAATGGGAATAGGAGGCAGGAGGACGGGGGAAGGGATAGGAAGGATGTAACCGGACTGGCACGCGCACTTTGATCTTTCAGAGCTTGGCGCTGACCTCTCTTCTCCCTCCCTCCCTCCCTCTCTCCTTCCTCCCTTCCCCCTTCCCCTCTTCCTTACATCCCTCCCCCTTCCCCACTCCCCTTATCCATCCCTCCCCCTTCCTCTCTTCCCTTATCCCCCTCCCCCCTTCCCTCTCCCTTACCCTCCTCCCCTCCCCCTGCCCCTCCTCTCCTTCTCCTCCCCTGGCCGTCTCGTCCTCCATTCCACTCCGACGCACACTACCTCAGTCGGCTGGTATGTTCGCGGTTTGGTAGACCTGCTGTGTGTATTACTGTGCTTGCTGTGGGAGAGGAGTCTGGTGAGGAGTCTGGTGAGGAGAGGCTTGGGCTTGGACGGTGTCGGGTCTGTGCGGTGATTTTTATTGTGGAGTTCATGTGAATATATGTGTGTTTCTGTGTGTGTGCGGATATACATATACATATGTATACTTATATATATATATATATATATATATATATATATATATATATATATATATATATAATTATATATGTATAATTTATATATATATATATATATATATATATATATATATATATATATGTATATATACATATATATATATATATATATATATATATATATATATATATATATATATATGTATATATATATATATATAATGTATATATACATATATATATATATATATATATATGTATGTATGTATGTATGTATGTATGTAATATATATATATATATATATATATATATATATATATATATATATATATATGATATATACATATATTATTATTATTATTATTATTATTATTATTATTATTATTATTATATTAAGCTATATAATGAGCCACACTGAAAAAATCGAGATTTATACCACCAGGAGGTGTGCTCCAGTTGCGGGGTCAAGATACCACAGCTAAGACAAGAAGAATGAATAAAAAAAAACAGCTAATTACGTAAGAAAAACATGTTAGCTAACGTTTTAAATTTATCAAGAGTCGAAGAAGTTACAATCTCTGAATGCAATATATATAAGGCAATATATAAGATATATACATATATATGTATATATATATATATATATATATAATATATATATATCAAATATATGTATATATAATATATATGTATGTATGTATATATACATATATATACATATATATACATATATATTGCATACATACATACATATATACATACGCTTATATTTATATTTGTATATTTATATGCTTATATATTCATATATATGTATATAAAGGAAATATAACTATATTATGATTGTTTAGATTGTAGTAGTTTCCTCTCATCTTTGTGTAAACGCTACTGTGTTTGTTTTCATATGTACATCTGCTGTGTATGTGTGTGTGCCTGTGTGTATTTACGTTGCATGTATGTACAAGGAAAGTGATTTAGTACAAACGTGCATCAAGAAGCCTTTTATGTTAAATTATACGAACTGTCAGTTTTATTTTATTATCGGACACCTCTCGTCAGCCAGAACACAGTCCTCGCGTGATTAATGTAAAAAATATATATGTATTATTTGTTGCCGACCTGACCGGGAAGCGCCTTGGGGTGGAAATTGCAGCGTTTGTTGACAGTGATGGGAATGAGAATTGATTCTGATTTGGCGATTG
>NC_091567.1:4042336-4047336 GCF_042767895.1 Penaeus vannamei
CAAGATCAAGAACAAGAAGAGAAGAAGACACAGAAGAAAGAAGTAGAAAAAGAAGAAAGAAAGAAAAAAAAATGCTGAAAGGGGGGGGGGGGTAGGAGGAAGTGGAGAAGGAGGAGATGAAGAAGGAGAAGGAGAAGGAGATGAAGAAGAAGGAGAAGGAGAAGGAGACGAAGAAGAAGAAGAGCAGCAGTAGCAACAATAATGATAATGATAATAGTTATGATGATAATGATAAAGCTAATAATGATGATAATAATAAATGAATAGATAAATAAATACTGATAATAATAATGGTAATGATAGTAATGATAATCATGATAAATGATAATAGGAAGAAGAAAAGACACCTCGCAAACTCTTCCCGGCTTTCGCACATTATTCAGAAATTCAGTCACTCAGCCAAAAATTCAGACTTCACTCATCCAGTCCTCATCGTGGTGTCATCTCCTGTCATCTCCTGTCATATGTTTTGCGTGTGCTTAGTCGTGTTCCTGTCGGTTAGAATTTAGATTTTCCGGAAAGGATATTTCTCCCTTCGTGGTGTTTTGTGTGTGTGTGTGTGTGTGTGTGTGTGTGTGTGTGTGTGTGTGTGTGTGTGTGTGTGTGTGTGTGTGTGTGTGTGTGTGTGTGTGTGTTTAAACATCTTGCTTTTCTTTTTTGTAAGTTGTTGAATTTCACTTAATCTTCTCGAATAATTTTGTTTGTTAGTCCTGCTGTAGATGGATTTTAAATCCGTTAAGAGACAGGGCCATTCTTATAGTGTATATATTTACTGAGGCCACAAGTAAGGTTCATTTACTGAGCCCACAAGTAAGGTTCATTTACTGAGCCCACAAGTAAGGTTCATTTACTGTGGCCCAAGGGACCCTACCTCTCGCGCGCCCTCTGTGAGCACCCAATTTAGGTGCGTTTGATAGTCTGACACGTGAGAAATTGCTTGTAAACATTGCCCGCCGTGCTTGCAGATTGAACACCGGCTCTGCAACACAATACCCGCGACCACACACCGAGACTGTATTACAACAATGGCCAGTGATTCTTGGGTTTGCTGTTGTTGGTGTTTGTCGGGTGTGGTAAAGAGGAAAGAAATGGCTCTTCAGGTGGCTGTTGTGTTGGGCTTTTATCATGCTTTGTTGGTGCATTACTCAAGTTGCTTGGTAACTTGAGAACGCGTGCCTTAATTTTTCAATTTTATGCACCTAAGAGTAAACCGAAGGGAATAAAGAATAAGAAAAAGGAAAAGGAAGAAAGTTCTTCATTCAGTACACCAAAAAGGAAGAAACACGGTGAAGAAAAAGTGAATATCACCCAGCCGGCTGATGCACATTGTTTACGTGTCAGGGCATGGACACCTGTACACTTAACCTGCCGCATAGTGTCTGTTTCAATTTACATAACACTTGCCCCCGACCAAGCACACGAACACGTGCGATGCGAGACACGTGACCCCCGCCCACACACTGCCGGCCGCACGTGTCTCGACCCTCGCCTCGCCGCTTTCACCCCTGGCGCGGGCTTCGACTTAGGCATCGGGGCAGCGAGGCTTTTCCGTGGATATTTTTTTTTATGCTTTAGGTGTTTTTCTTTTTTTTTTCTTATTCGTGGGCGGAGATTTTGCTTTCTTGGTTTGCGGATAGTAAGGAAGGACTTTGCTGGCCGCGGTTCGGTGGTTGGTTCGTGGTGGGAGCACACGCGCGCACGCACTTATACACGACACGCACACGCACATCCCTCCTTACTTACACACACACAAGCCTCCGCCCTCATCACACACACGCAAGCACACAAACACACACAAGGGAAAGAAAGAGCCTGAAAAAAAAAAACTAGAATAGAAGAATAAATTTTAGATAAAAAGTATTAATGAAATGTTAAAATCGTATATTTCCTCTCATTTGCAAGCCCCAAGCCCTTCCGCTCCTCCGTGCAATAGAATGCACTAGAACGACCCCCTTTCCTCTATCCCCCCCTCCCCCTCCCCCCTCCAAAGGCCAAGTGTCCCCAGACGATGGCAAGGATTCAAGGAAGTCGAGGGCCCTTCGCCTCTGCTCCGTCGTCGTGGTCGTCGTCGTCCTCGTTCTCCTCGTCGTCGTCCTCGTCTTCCTCTGTTATCTTGTTTGCTTCTTGTTCGCCATTTTCTCTTTCTTCTTTTTGTTCATTTTCTCTTTCGTCTTTTTGTTCATTTTCTCTTTCCTTTTGTTCATTTTCTCTTTCTTCTTCTTGTTCATTTTCTCTTTCCTTTTGTTCATTTTCTCTTTCCTTTTGTTCATTTTCTCTTTCTTCTTCTTGTTCATTTTCTCTTTCTTTTTGTTCATTTTTTCTTTCTTTTTTGTTCATTTTCTCTTTCTTCGTCTTGTTCGTCATTTTCTCTTTCTTCTTTTTGTTAATTTTCTCTTTCTTTTTGTTCATTTTCTCTTTCTTCTTGTTCGTCATTTTCTCTTTCTTCTTCTCTTCCTCCTCCTCCTCCTCCTCCTTGTCGTCTTCTTCCTCGTCCTCCGCCTATTCCTCCTCCATCTCCTTCACCTTCCCCTGTTCCTCCTCTTCCCTCCACCTCCACCTCTCCCTCCTCTTCCTCCTTCCTTCTCCACCTCCTCCTCTTCATCTTTCTCTTCCACCACCACCGCCACCACCTATTCTTCCTCTGCCACCACTACCACCTCCTATTCCTCCTCCTCCTCGTTCCTCTCCTTTCTTCATCATTATCATCTTCATCTTTTTCTCCTCCTCCACCTCCTCCTCCTCGTTCCTCGTTCCTCTCCTTTCTTCATCATCTTCTTCATCTTTTTCTCCTCCTCCGCCTCCTCCTCCCTCGCCTATGATAGCAACACTTTCCTTCGTTTGTGAGGCTCGGACCGCCACTGTGCAGTCTGTCGTGAGCTTCAAGGGGGGGGGGGATAGTGAGAGGAGGTAACGGGTTACTTATTAAGGTTACTGGGCTAATTTCCCCTGTGATTGAGAGGGACTTGTGGCTGGCTATTTCCGATCTTGTGTTATCGGTCGAAATTGCTTGCGGGCGCTGTTATCGGCTAAATAAATGATCGAGGTTCTCCTTTTGCTTATTTATTTATTTATTTATTTGTTTATTTGTTGTATAAGCGGAGCTCATTTATTCATTTTGGATTTTACAGGTGGTGTGAGTATCGTGGCGGCGGTGACTCGCCCGCTAATGTGTGTTTATGTGTGTTCCTGTGTATGTATTAATGTATTTTCTCTCCTTTCCTTTCCTTTCCTTCCCCCTCTCTCTCTCTCTCTCTCTCTCTCTCTCTCTCTCTCTCTCTCTCTCTCTCTCTCTCTCTCTCTCTCTCTCTCTCTCTCTCTCTCTCTCTCTCTCTCTCTCTCTCACTCACTCACTCACTCACTCACTCTTTGTAGATAGATAGATAGATAGTTATCATTACATACATGCATGCAAAGAACAGATGAGTGTTCAGAGCCACGTACTGCACATGATTTATGATGTAACAAGCATTACAATTATTTTTCCCGTTCTTTTCAGGTACGTGCGGTGTACGAGAGAACTCCAGCGCTCGGCATTGAAGGTCCCAAGGCGCAGGTCTGTAAGATTTATAGAACCAGTCCTCAAGTACTAGGTCGAGAAACGCTGCAGCAGCGAGCGTGGTATTTGGTTCACCGAATCAGGCAAAGGTGTTATGGATAAACCGACGAGATGGGTGAGCGTGGCGCTTGCGACAGGCACTCTGGTTGACGTGTCCTGTCCAATTGCTGGCCTTGGGGGATCCTCGTGCTTGGGGTTGTGCATGGGGCCGCCTGACTATCAACAAGTGCGCATGGCATGTCCTGAATGGCATCAAGTGAGGTGTATAATGTGTGGATTGCCAGCAAGTGCAATGCATGGTGATCATGTGATCGTCGCGAATTGTGCGTAACATCCCTGACTGCGATCGTTTGTCATGCACGGTGTTTCGAGGTCTTGCCCAAGCGCATGGCAGAGGAGAGTGGCCGGTTGGAAAGAAAGAGCTTTAATCATCCCAGCAACAGTTAGCCTCATCGGTAGCAGGAACTACCCTCGCGAGTTGCCTTTGCCGACGCCTCGAGACTTGGAGTAAAAACGTCGGCCTTTAACGACGACGTGGCTACCCCTTCCCAGGCCCCTGCGACGCTCGCCGGCTCATCGTCGGCGCGGCGATTTCTCCTGCGGACCCCCGTCGTCCCCCCCCCTCCCTCCCCTCCAGGCCCCTCCCTACCCCTTGGTTCTGTGATGTCGAACACCAATCCTACTAATTGCTCCACTCCGGGAGACTATCACTCACCATCAGGCGCTGGCTCCTCCTCGCTGCTCTCTCCTCCCCTTCACCTACCTTCCACTCTTCCCTGCTTTCTGCTCGCCCTTTATCTCCCTCACCCTTTCTCCCCACCTCGCCCTACTTCCCCTCTCTCTTCACCCTCCCTCCCCGTCTCCCCCTCCTCCTCCTTTTCACCTTCCACCCCTTTCGCCATCCACGTCATCCACCTCCCCCTTCCTTTTCACCCCTCCACCCCTACCCCTCTTGCCTCCCCCTTCCTCTCCACCCCTCCCCCTCTTGCCTCCCCCTTCCTCCACCCCTCCCCCTCCCCCTTCCTCTCCACCCCTACCCCTCTTGCCTCCCCCTTCCTCTCCACCCCTCCCCCTCTTGCCTCCCCCTTCCTCCACCCCTGCCCCTCCTTCTTTCAATGATACCGTGCACAGTGAAGTGTGTCGGGTACACCTCTCACACGTGCAACTCCCACCTGCGGCTTTTCTCATGTGCGGCCGCTGTGGCATCATGTGCTTGCTTGCGGTCTGGCAGGTGCTTGGAAGAGAGGGAGAGAGGGAGAGGGTGAAGGAGAAGTGGCCAAGGGAGGGAGAGGGTGAAGGGGAAGTGGCCAAGGGAGGGAGATGGTGAAGGGGAAGTGGCCAAGGGAGGGAGAGGGTGAAGGGGAAGTGGCCAAGGGAGGGGAGAGGGGTGAAGGGGACGTGGCCAAGGGAGGGGAGAGGGTGAAGGAGAAGTGGCCAAGGGAGG